>NC_134373.1:15456785-15766428 GCF_035582795.1 Mycteria americana
TGTTACACTATAAGGATCTATAAGTTATTTCAGAAAGGAAGAAAATAAAAGATTTTCTTTAAATGTACGTGCTAAGTATCTTACAGAAACTGAGATTTTATTTAATTATCACACATCAACAAGGGGGAGGGAGGAAAGGTTGCAGAGGAATCACCAGCATGTTTACTGTCTGATAGTGTTTGTTTGAAAGTTATGCATGGTATTGCAAATAAGACATTGTGTTCTGCCTGCACTACACGTTTGTTTACCCTGAAACAGTCTGAAAGTCTTTGAAGCCAGCTGGTAACAATTAACACCTACATATCAAGGTTTTACCTGTAACTATCTCTGGGACTTCAGTCTGCACAACTTTCTGAAAATAAACCCTTTGCTTTATCAGAGAGCTGGCCATGATATTTTTCTTCTTGGGGGGGGGGGGGGGGGCAAGAACGACACAGCACTTTCTTCCAAAAGTAGGTTCCTCCAATGCAGCTAACAGTGTGGCAAGAAAAGCTGTCATATTGGCATGGCTGAGAAGCCAAGTATGGGAGGACCAAGAGTGTTGAACTGGAATTCCCATAAAACACTTCTTCTTAAGAAACTACAGCCTGAGTTGCAATAGGGTGAAAGAGAGCTGAAGGTAATTTTTACTTATCAGGTCTCTACATCATTTGCTCCTGCATGGGATCATCAGGAATTATGACAAAAAATGCTTTCCTGGAAAAAAAAAGTACCCCACGAACCTTTTAGAGCTGAAGGCTTCCAAACCCCAAAGCAGCTGCAGAGTCACATACACCTCTTTGCTGGGCACACAAAGCTTCTAAGAACTGGGTCATCACTATCATCCTTATGCCCACTTTAAACTTGCTTAGAGTAAAATACAACAACTTTTAAAACTGACTAATAATGAGGTCTTGGTTTTACTATACTGTTGTGCATTGAAGAGAGGCTGCCTGCTTGGTTCTTTTACAGAAATCTAAACCATATTTCATTCTAAGGAGATCATCATCCAGCTAATGCTGTAAGCAGCGTAAACTGGCTTTGCCCCCCAGAGGAGGACTTCTGCTCCCTCCCTGCCCCAGCTGTTTGTTCCCATCCATTCCTGTTCGTGTGCCAGCACACACAGTTGTAGGTCTGTGCAATGAGATGCTGTGGAAATTAATTTTTTTGCCAGATTAGCTTTCAGCCAAATCAGTTCTGCAGAAAAGAGAAAATCAGGAGAAATCAGAACTCAGTTCTGTAATGGGGTTTAAAGCCTGTGCTGGCCCAAGGGACGGCATGGCACAGCAAGACGGCAGCCTTTTTCTTTTGGTTTATACCGGCTTACAGTGCTTGGCAGGCAGCCTAGTTATAAGAGTTTCAGACATAAATACATATACATATCCATGAGATAATACTCATAACATTCATGTATCAGTTTCATGAGAGGGGATGAGCAGATTTAACAGCTCATTGTCACTGAAGGCTACTACTGTTGTCTTCCTCCCCTCCCATCACCCTTTCCCATCTGATGCTTCCTGGATATCTCCATGAGCCATTTCAGCTCATCAGTCTGGTAGAAAACTAACACAGAAAAAAGGAAAGGATTATTTTCTGCTTTCTTGGCAAGCTAAGGCTGCTCAGGGAAGGGTCTGACACATCGCAGAGCAGGCTGGAGAGCTAGAGCGGGGCCATGCAGCTGGGAGTGGGAAGGGGAATGGACAAGACCTCCACTTCCATAGAATCATAGAATCATTTAGGTTGGAAAAGACCTTTAAGATCATCGAGTCCAACCATTAACCTAACACGGCCAAGTCCACCACTAAACCATGTCCCTAAGTGCCACATCTACGCATCTTTTAAATACCTCCAGGGATGGTGACTCAACTGCTACCCTGGGCAGCCTGTTCCAATGCTCAACAACCCTTTTGGTGAAGAAATTTTTCCTAATACCCAATCTAAACCTCCCCTGGTGCAACTTGAGGCCATTTCCTCTCGTCCTATCCCTTGTTACTTGGGGGAAGAGACAGACACTCACCTCACTACAACCTCCTTTCAGGCAGTTGTAGAGAGCGATAAGGTCTCCCCTCAGCCTCCTTTTCTCCAGGCTAAACAACCCCAGTTCCCTCAGCTGCTCCTCATCAGACTTGTGCTCCAGACCCTTCACCAGCTTCGTTGCCCTTCTTTGGACACTCAATGTCTTTCTTGTGGTGAGGGGCCCAAAACTGAACACAGTATTCGAGGCGTGGCCTCACCAGTACAGGGGGATGATCACTTCCCTAGTCCTGCTGGCCAGACTGTTTCTGATACAAGCCAGGATGCTATTGGCCTTCTTGGCCACCTGGGCACACTGCTGGCTCATATTCATCTGGCTGTCGACCAACACCCCCAGGTCCTTTTCCACCGGGCAGCTTTCCAGCCACTGTTTCCCAAGGCTGTAGCGTTGCATGAGGTTGTTGTGACCCAAGCGTAGGACCTGGCACTTGGTCTTGTTGAACCTCATACAATTGGCCTTGGCCCATCGATCCAGCCTGTCCAGATGCCTCTGTAGAGTTTTCCTACCCTCAAGCAGATCAACACTCCTGCCCAACTTGGTGTTGTCTACAAGATTACTGAGGGTGCACTAGATCCCCTCATCCAGATCATTGATAAAGGTATTAAACAGAACTGGCCCCAATACTGAGCCCATCAAGCGCAATAAGCCGTTGTATTAGCACATTTGCCCAAATGACTGCCTTAGCGTATCTATTGCACTTTTTATGTTGTTTTGTACTCTGGCATCCCCTCTGGCTCCTCTCCACACAGGCTGCAGGCTGTCAGGACCATTCACTCAACTCCCAAGCTCCTGAGCACCAAATCAGAAACTCTGCAGCCCCAACACAAGGTGCTGACCAGGTATAAGCTCTTTTTATACCATCATCATTGCTTGTGCTAGATCAGCCCTCCGCATAAAAGCGCAGGGTTTCCATCTCATCTGCGCTTTTTTGTAGGACAGCAATGTGGTCACATGCCCACTAGGTAAGTGCCTTACCAAGCAGTACCTTGGTATTGCTAGGAGTCTCCTGTTGTACAGATACTGTACCAGTAATGCAGCCCCATGAGCATCCCTGCCATCCCTCCTGCCCTTTCCCACAGTGGTATCACATTAGAACAGTGCCAGCCAGAGGACTAGAATTTAAGACTTCTGAATTCATATTTTTCTAGGCTGAACGGCTCTTACAGTTTCTCTGTTATAACTAGAAATTGCAATAAGGACCATCAGTACTGTGCATTTGTATCTATGAGGCTTTATCTAAAGATCCCAAAACAGTCAGCAAATGTCAGTGAAGATTCGCAAGTATTGTGCCAGCAGACGTGGACTGGTTAAGCAACATGCCTAAAAACACAAAGGAATTTTTCCTAGTTTTGCTGCTAACAAGACAACACAAGTTTTGACCTTTAATTTTCGGCTCTGAGCAGTGCCTCTTTCCTACACTATCACCCGTTAGGCATTTAACTATTTGACATCAGTAGCCAGGGCTGCCAAAGGAGATGCTCTTAGAACACTATTGGCTCAGCCTCTTTTCTACCATTAATAAACCGTGTAAAAGGAATACAGTCAATTGAGTTCAGGTACAATCCAAAAGTCCTAAAAGAGCATTAAGAGGTTATTATTACAAGTAAGTTTTGTTCCTGGGCTTCAGACTGGAATGGATTTGGGGATAAAGTTGAACCAGATGAAAAGAAAAGAAGAAACTTTATCATTTAAATCAATCTCATAATCCCTGGAGACCTGATTTGTGATTTTTCAAACTTTTTTTCTGTTAACACAGTAAAATATATTTGTTTGCTACTTACTGAATGTTATTACCAGTAAACCCTTCAATTACTAAAGGCAAAAAAGGTCATAATTCCCGCTGTTTATATTTTGCATTTCTCCCAGCTTCGATAATGAAAATCAATAAAACCACTTTCACTGCCAATTCTCAGTGGTACAATGTTGGTGAATAAAGGGAAAGCAAACTAACAAACATTCTTGGGAACTGCAGTAGGATTTTTTAAAATACGATATAAAAAATCTGTTCACAAGCTATATAAAATCAGATTCTTGCAAAAGTTTAATTTGAACCCAATTTAAAGTTGAAATAATAAATAAAGGAATTGTGAGATAGACTTGCAAAGCAAGATGATTCTCAGTTTCCATTCATGATGCCACCCTTAGTTCACCTTGGATCTTCTTTCTGCTCATATAACTATATTGATTTAGCTCAACACAGAAATTTTTTAAATACCTATGTTCTATAAGGATCTGAAAGAAGCATGTGCTTGAATAGCCAGTACTACACCCCCTGTAATATCAAAATAAAAGTGTGGAACCAGATGGGAGAAATCCAGTGTCAGTTAGTCTAGGTGGAATCACATCTCTCCCTCCCCCTTCAGATGAGAAAGGGTCCCTTCCCCTTCCCGCCGTTCCGGGCAAGGTAAGGGAGGGCTGGCAGAGCCCCCTTGTCAGCTGGGGCAGCCAGCTGGGCTGTAACAACCTCCGCAGTAACAACCTGTGCATCCTGCCCGGTTCTACTGGCATCAGGTATACCTGTCGATATACGCATGCCTGTAAAAGAGAAGGCTGACTGCACAAGAGCTGAACGCTGAGGGCCAAACCCCACCCTGCAGTGTGGAAAGGAATGTTTTGCTCACAAGCGGATAATGATTTGTTTACAGTTAATTAAGCATAAGAGCTGTTGATAACAAGCTCTGTTTACAGTTTGGGCAGGAGATGGCTCCCTCTAAATAGGTCCAAAGGATATTAACATTCTTAAGTTTGGCAGGTGCAGAAATTAGTCCTTCAAAAAAACCAAAGGTATGTTAAGAGAAATTCAGAGGGGAAGGAAAATCTAAATAGAGCCCCAGGGGAGATTTATGTATAAAAGTTACATGTTTAAAGATTTCTTTCAAATGGTCCTCAGCCACAAAGTTATGTAAACACCTTAGTGATACAATCGCTAGGACTTACGGAAAGAGAAAGAAAAGACTTTTGAAGCTAACTTAAAAGCATAGGTGGATATAATCCCAGATTTCTTTTTTATTTCTGTTCATATATCTCAAAAAATCTTACTGTTGTTTTCACTTTGACTGCTAAAGTCTGCTTCACTCCAATCTCAACCTCATTTTGTATGAAGGGTGATTTTGTGGTCCATGACCAACACTAAGGTCCCATTTATCACTTCGTCAGAGTTTCATTCTTTTTCCATCTGCGGTGAACCTTGGCCAGGATCAACCTCCATGCCAGGATGGCAGGATGTTTCCCCAGGACATCCAGGAAGGGAACAAGGTGCCCTTGTGCTCTGCAACAGCACGGAAGGACGCAGCACTTCATGGAAGAGATGTCTTGTGTCAGCAAATATTATCAGGCAGTGAGATGGTAGAGAGCCTGCCCAGCCCTGGGCTCGCCCTGATTCTCCATAGTAAGGCTAAACTACGAACTGGAGGTTTCTTTATTAACTCTCTTTATTGACCGAGGAGATTCAGGTTAAGATCCTGGGATCTGTCAAATTAGTTCTGATACAGAGCATTGTGTGTTAAATATGTATTTTAGAGCCCGTGTCCATGGGATGCTCTCATGCCACGTGACAGCTTTGCAGTGGTGATTTGCCCTCCTGACCATGAGACTGGAGGCTGTCACCCTTCCTCAGGAGAGCGCTGCTAGCTCCTGAAGATGGCCTGCAGCTGCTGCACCGCAGAGCGCTACATTTGCTTACTGATC
Source organism: Mycteria americana (assembly GCF_035582795.1). Classification (NCBI taxonomy): domain Eukaryota; kingdom Metazoa; phylum Chordata; class Aves; order Ciconiiformes; family Ciconiidae; genus Mycteria; species Mycteria americana. Next base: position 15,462,487 of record NC_134373.1, read on the forward strand.
TGAGCAGCTGGGATGTTACACTGACTCTCTGTTCTTCCCACCCTAAGGCTACTCCTGTAGCAATGCAATTTATTCATCTCTCCTTGCTCAAAGCTGTGCCTAAAGGCACAATATGGCCTTTGATTATCTGAGAGAAAAAAGCAAGTTTTCAAGGACCACCACTGGTTTCTATTTAATAGCATGTCATTTCCAGATTCTGTTTACTTCTAGCTTTCAGCACTGATTTCTTTTACTTTGGGTTTCATTAGTTGTTCTGTTTGCAGCCATTCAAACAGCCATTTGCAGTTTGAAGCCATTCTGTTTGCAGCCGTACTAACAGCAACACCTATGTTTGCTGTAACCTGGCCAGTATATATAATTTTAATTAATATATGTGATTTTTAAATGCCTATTTTAGCACAAAATCCATGAAAAGACCATGTACATCACACCTGAAGGTGCAGGTTTTTAAAAAGATTCTCACCAATTCTCAGTTTTCTGTTTACTTTCTTTTGCCTTCTCCCTTTCTTCCTTCCAGGCTATTTTATACTGTCTAGAAATATGAGCTACAGATGCTAAAAGTTTTTACCCATTCATTCCCCAAAGCCGAAGGATTTGCTCTAAACATGGAAAAGCTGTGAGCTCCCAGGCCAAAGCAGCCTGGGGGGAACTCAAAGAGAGAGGAAATTTTGGTCCCTGAGATCACAAATCAATCTCTCTAGCAACACAGCAGGGAGCAGAGAGGACTCAGTGGAAAGAGATGCTGTGCCTGCTGCCAACTGCATTACCTTCAGCAGCTGAAGGAGGAGAGTGTATAAGTGGCTGTTCCCCTCCCTTGACCACAAAGGATTTACTTAAAATGGATGCCAGAAGGAGGATTAGAGTGGAGCCCTCCTCCTTTCCTTTGTTCAGGAGGAGGAAGGGAGCATAAACCCTTGGCTACTGGAGTCTGGGCTCACCTAGTAGTCCCGGTCTACTCCTATTTGCCTTCCCCTTGTACTTTGCCATTGCTATTGAAAAGGATTGCTTGATGTTCCAGGAATGGCATTGTGCTTTGCAGGAGTATCAGTGTCTCTAGACTGCTCCATAAATTGTACTCTGCTTATGTAGATGGTGCCTACGAAGCTATCTGGGTCAGGCATGCTAAGCACTCCGCCTTTCCTTTAATGTTTTACCATGGATGCTCCCTCACACGATCCTTTTTCCAGATGGTCCCTAATCCTTGTACATATCCAAAATCCTCCCGCTATGATTTCTTGATCTCCTCAACGACAGATATTTTTCTTTAGTGTATACAGTACATAGTGTGCTTTCTGCTTCTACAGTGCTTCACAGTATTTCCCAACAGTATTTCAAAATCTTCATTCTTTTCCACTGTATTCCAGCTTTTACACCTAAGGCAACGACTGAACACCAGTGAGCCAAGCCAACGGCGTATCAGTCTGACTTGTGGTAACTGATACACACCTTTCCTTCCAAGAAGCAATTCATTCATGCAGATGTTTCCTCCAGATGTTTCTGGAATAATCCCAAATTCATTGAGGGGGAAATCTAAACAACAGCAATGTTCTTACTCTTTACCATCACGATCAGCTTCTGCTGATGAAACCTCAGCTTCCCGTTCACCATTTTTCTCCCCCCCCCCCCCCCCCCTTTTTTTTAACCCTAGTGCAGAACTTCTACAGCCCAAGCACTCCCAATCCCTTCACTACCAGGTATAGAAAGGGTGGCCTCCACGCATCAACAGGGATTTGAGCTGCCTCTGAAGTGTGGGAATCTGCTTCCTCTGGCTCCAGCTGGGCCAGGGTAACCAGCACAGACATGCCTTTCTGACTCTGCAGTGCAGTACTCTCCTCTGAGCTCCCCACCCTCAGCTGGGGCCCCAGTTGAGGTGGCAGCCTATTATCATTAGGATGAGTAATAAAACAAGTACTACTGAGATAGTTGTGCTCTCAGGGCTGGTTTTGGATGGAACATGGCCAGTAGGCAGAAGAGGCCTTTTCCAGCCATCATATTCAGTGTTTTGAATAACAGATTAACCTTCCTAGTAAAATTTTTCCCTGATTTTCTCTGGGGCTGGGGTTTGGCCCTGAGCATGTACAACTACTCAGCATTCTGGCTGCGAAGTGTATTTTGTTGCTATTTGTGTGGTATCCAATATCCTGTCTTTTGTATTCTCACCTCCTTTCCCTTTCTTTCCAAGGTGCCCAGTAACCTATTTTCCTAACAAGTGCATAATTATTTAGTTATTGCACTGTTTTATGATTGCATTGTTGGTAATTGCTCAATATTGCAAGTGATTTATTAGTAATTGCAGAGTCTTTCAGATCTGTCTTCAGTAGGAGAACAAATAGCACCTTGCATCAATAGACATCAGTGTCTTCAAGAGGGATTTTTCTTTAATGATCTTTTTTTTACCATCTTTCCTACTGCAGCCCTGAGGGCTGGAGTTTCTTTCTCTCTTTAAACAATAGCTCGAAGTTTCACTCCTGCCCTGCAGTGGAAAAATATATCAGTCTTTGAATAGGGTTTTATTCGGTAGTCCAGCTATCACCTTCTTGTAGTTTCATCTACTTCTAATGCGATTTTACTCTGGTGATATATATTCAGACTGCATAACTCCTCAGCCACTCAAATTCTTCTTAGAGCTTTTTGACAATAATTAAACTGCAAGCAGTTTTCAGATATTCCTGTCATTTAGGCCTTCCCATACTGACTTCAGTGGGGATTCACAGGTGGAACAGGCGACTTCACTCTCATTAATATATGCCTTCTGGTCACACCTTGCCAGCCTTTGTGTAAAACCCTCAGTCATTTTATCACACCTTTCCTCCTAAGGGATTTCTCAGTTTTCCACCAGCTACAGCAACAAGCTCAGGCCGCCTAAGCTTGGCTGTGTGGCAAACAGGAAAAGATTTTCCAGCTCCTCTCCGAGTGCCTGGCGCCGTGCCTCAAGTTTCCTCTGCCTGCCACTTACTGCTGCGGCTTCTCCCTGCCACTAGTGCCTGCGGGGAACCCAGCTCTGACTTTCCCCACGTAAACGCAGAGCTAGCAGGCAAGACAAACTCTCTCATCTGCTCAACAGTTTACACTCAGCCTCTCCTCGATTGCATCCACCCTAACCCTACCTCCCCCTCTCCCAAGCCTTTCAGCATGAGCTGGCAGCTAGTACAGACAACGCTGAAGAGGCCACCCAAGCCAGCCACATTCCTTAACAGCCACGTGTTTTATGGAAGATGTGAGGAGCATAGGGACACTGTGTAATGTCCCATCTCCAATGGTTATGCCATGCTTAATGGACATGCAATGCCCAGGGCTTGATTTAAACCTGCAACACAGATTCCTGGCCATGCAGGGAAGAGTACTGTTTTGAAGGTTCTGAGCTGGACAGAAGAAATTAACCCTTCACTAATCAGATGGCTATGCAGCAGTACTATATTTCTCCTGATTAGTAAGTGTGGTTGGCTTCAGCAAAGCACATAAGGACAGGGGTTGACAAAAGGTGAGAAACCTCAGCCATGACTGGTAGGTACCTGAGGACTTTTTGGGACCTAAATAAACAGGTCACTTTTCTGACCAATTGGGCACCAGTCCATAGCCTGACATCTATCTGTAGCTGCACATTCAGGGATTTTTGAGTTATTGCACCCATAGGACAGCAAGTACCTAATACACCAGCTACATAATCCCACAGCTGTAAATAAACAGATCCACGACATAAATACTTCTACCGACAGTTTCCCCCTTGTTCCAGTAACAAACTGATCTTTCCTTCACTAGGGAAGAAAATCGTTTCCTACTGAAGTCACTGGCTTCAAATGGGAACCGGGTTTGTCATGGACTCTTCCAAAACTTCCTTTACAGAGGTTCCCACGCTGCTGACTCACCATGTGTCTGCTGGGGACAAACCTGCCCTAAGTCAGCTTCCGCAAGGCTTAAGGCAGCCAGCTCAAGTGCTGTCACACAACAGAGGACATAAGGGACCAAAACCAGACACTTGGGAAGAGAGGGGAAAAAAAAGAAAGCAGAACAATACTCCACAAAGCAAACCTACCGTCCATTTTATTAAATGTTACATTTGAGGAAAATGAAATGTTACCCTTGCTATCATTTAATCAGGATGAAAAAGGGGAATCTGCAATTTGGGGGTAAAGTGCAAGTAATGTTCTTGTTAGCTACATGCAAACCCAAAGGGATTTTCAGAAAATAAACCAAAATTGTATCTGTTTAGACAACGTTAAGTATTTACCAGAGTGCTGGATCTGTTTAAAAAACAGAAAAAACAACCCTTATGGTTCTAGTCAATGCAAAGCTAATGCCAGAGGCCATAATATTGATATTTAAAATAAGACACACTGTTTAATAATAAATAATATTTTTCAGCTGTAATTATTTTGCCCCAACATGTTTACACACATTGCAGAGATCAATAAGGATCAAAAATAAAATCTTACACATGATTTAGTTTTATTATATTTAAGCAGTAATTAAGGGACATGGCAATTTAAGCAAATAGTGTTACCCATTAACGTCACGCTCCTTAGTTTCTCTCCTTTAATCTCACACGGGAGGAGCCTGGTTTTCAGAAATCTCAAAGCCAGCTACCTTGGCCGAAGTTTGGGAAGCACCAATACATATCTGCCACTTCCCCAAAGTAGCTAAATTTGGTTTTCCTTGAGGCTTGAAAATCTCAGTGATTTCTCCCTGTGATGAGGATATTACCCTGAAAAACCCAGCAGTTAAAGCCTACACACACTATCCGTTGCTGTTATCTGGGCACATATTTACAAACACAGAGGGGAAGTTTTCATGTTGGCATTAAGAACAGCTTCTCACCCCTCCAGAACTCGTATTAAATGGATGGCAAAATGCTCTTTTTGCCCTCTGCTAGGCTTTGGGAATGAAATACACCCACTAATTCCATAAGGAAGCAAACAAACAAACACACACATGCTGATTTCTTTTGCTTGCTGTTTCAACAGCTCATTCATATTTTTAAAAATAGATTATGATCTGGTCATACTAATTTTGTTTGTATTTGGATTCATCATTAAACAACTTTGAACACTGAATAATCATTATTAATGTTATGAAATAATGTTATTGGTGTTTTTAGATGCTTTTCAATTAATGCAACAAAGCGTGAAATTTCTTATTTTCACTGTAATTGGCCCATGAAATCTTTCGCTCTTTTTCCGTGATTTCTATAGTATAGATATTTCATTATAAGGTTAACGGTTAGTTTTTCATCTGTTTCCACACAGTTTCCTGCAGCAGTTACAATTTTGGCCCTGAAGTTATTTTTATGGTCACATGAAAGTCTGTTCCTGCAAGGTCTGGGTGCTTTTCGCCAGAGGCTGAACATCTCCCTGCTTAGCAGGAGGATTAGGGCTTTTACAAGGTACTGTAGAATCTAGGAGTAATTTGGGAGAAGTTTTAATGGTGTTAGCGGTAGCTCCAAGGGAAGGCATCCCAGCACCACTGGTGGGCAGGGGCTGGAAGGAGCTGACAGTGAAGGGTGTGCCCAGGACCTACCACCATCTTTGCAATGCCCTGCTGCTACGCAAAGAGCCTCTGCACCCCTGGTTTTGAATCAAAGCTGCTTCTTCCAGCAGCCAAATTACCTTCTCACCACTGTGCCCCCCAGTCTGATTTCCCAGTCCATGAAGGCAAAACGTGAGACAGGCCCTGGGCCATGGGTGGGCCAGGTCTGAGGCAGTGCCGCCTGCAGCATCCAGATCTGCGGCACACAGCCACAAAGGTTTCATCCCAGGTAGCAAGTGGGGTACGTGCCTGACTGCCCACACCCTCTGCCTCCTCTCCTCGGCATGGCTAAAATCACGCAGCCTCCCAGCTCCCAGGCTGCCTCTGCAATGCTCGTAATTAGAAACATCTTTTAGCTTCAAAACTTAATCCTGCAGGGTGGAAACCACTGGCAGAGACAAACAGAGACAAACCCTCTGTTGCCATTTCGAGAGTCAGGAACGCCCTCCAGCCAAGAGCGAGCTTCTCCCGCAGCCTCCAGCCAGCTGCAGGGCTCAGGTAATGATTTGCATTCAAGTGAGTGCAGCAAGGACGGGAGTTAAGGCTGCAGAGACCCAAGTGGGGCTTTCTGCACTTCCCCCCACAGGACTTCAAGGAGGCTGACTTGGTTTTGTTTGAACTTTCGTTCCAAGCTGACAGCGAGAGATCAGCTTGGGAGAGCCCCAAAGCATGGAAAATTCCAGCTCCTTTTGCAGTTTTATCCAAGTTCAGGCTGTTTGGGAGCACAGGGTTCTTTTTTCACTGAAAATTTTGCAACCTCAGTGACAAGAGCTGTTACCAGGCAACCGACATAAATGAGAACAGTCCGAGCCAATGAAGTAGACAGTTTATTCGAGTTGCTTGGTGCCCAAATACCATAATCATGAGAACAGCGTTAAATGGATAAATAAATAGTACAGGAGAGGCAAGGAGTCAGAGCGAGGAATGGGTAGAACAAAGCAAGCCTGACTGCAAGAGGTGATACAAGGTAGGAAACCAAAAGCCCGTGTATAACGTAGCCGGAACAGGAAGGGCAGGAGACACGGAGGTCGGAAAGGGGCAAAAAAACTTGGCAAGGAATGAGAGCCCAGAGAAGCTGCTAAACCAAGCCATGTATGGCACCCTGGGGCAATGGTCCTTTGTCCCAGCTTTCTTCACTCCTTTTCCCCTGGTTTTCTGAGACAGCAGCACTCCAAATGTGTTCAACTCTGCTGTGAGAAATTTCATCTAGAGCAAATGACAAGGGCAATGGATATTACAGCTGAAGCCTTGCCATGCTGTCACGACCAGTGTGGTACATATTGCCCATTACCTGATGTCGGAGCAGCTGCAACACTGCACAGACCCCTCTCCCAGCCATTTTCCTCAGGACTGGGATCTCATGTTGCCTTATGGCTGTGGTGAGAATGGTGGGATGGGAGAAAAACTTAGGGTTACAGCTATGGGATGGACATATCAGAGACAGGTACAATTTAATATTTGAGGACACCATTACTTGAACACTGTATCATGCTTTGGATGCCCGCACTTCAAAATGGCTGTTAAAAACCGTAGAGGCTTTAGAAGAGAGCTCGGAAGAACTTCTGCAATACAAAACCTGCGTTGTAGTCAGAGACCACCTAAACTCATTACACTGAAGAGGCTGGACCATGGTGGTCTAGCACCTATGTGGCAAAGAGAAGAGACAGCTCTTTAATTGAACTGGGAAAAAGTATAACAGGATCTAGTGGGCAGACGCTTCATACCACGTTACCATGAAATACCAATAAAATAAAATAATGATTTCTCCTTTTTTTTGGTCATTAAGATTTTTGAGGTAATCATGTAATGCCAGTCAGATAATTTATGGTCCTTTGAATTTTTTGTTGAAATTTGAATTGACTCAGCTGGATTTATAATACAATGTTTTGAATAATTTAAAACCACCCACTTGAAGATTTTAAATAGGGCTACTCTCTTTTTAGACAGAATTTCCAGATTAATGGCTAACATACTACAAGCTTTAACAGACTTCTTAGTGCTTTTCCTCATACGATGCTCTGTTCTCAAGAGATCCTTGGGAAGAAGGGCTGAACCACAAAGTCGTCCTGATATACATGGGTTGTGAACAGTTTGGGGCCTGAAGTCTAGAGAGTCTCTGAAAGAAAGGTACTACTACCAATTTGATATTTTTGTTGAAGTTACCAAAGAAAATCATGCCAGAAAAGTAGTACTGGTCAGCACTATGCAGTCTCAGGAGCTGTAACCTCATTGTTAAGTTTTGAAGGGAAATTGCTATTCAGATATGTCCATTTCCATAGCAGGGAGTTCAGTGCTGTAATCATCTGCCCCATCTGTGCTCTCTTCGGATCCATTATAGCATTTAGAACCATGTCTTTTTTTATTACTTCTTGCATTTCTGATAGAGGCAAAAGCTTATGAAACCACAGGGATAGCTTTGAAAATGAAGTATTCTTTCACGATTGATGGTATATAGTATTCCTGATCCAGTGGGTATGTTTGAAATATTGTCAGGTTACTTTCTTTCCTTGAGTTAGTCACAGTTTTATGGTCCTAACCTCACAGCTAATGTAAACTTCTCCCTTGTTGGCTGGCAAGCTCAACTTAAGATAAAACTGCGAATGGGCAAAACTGAATCTCGTGATACTTAATACCATGTGTAAAGCCCAGCAGATGGAGTCAACTTACACACAAACATTTCAGTTTTTATTAAAAAAACAAGCAAGCAAGATCTGCATGTATTAGGGCCAGAGAATTCTTAAGTCACATGTTTTTACTGTGCTGTAAAGCCTCAGAATCCAAAAGAACATATTTCCTTTTTTTAATTTGAATTTTAGGACATTTTCTATTTCTCAGGATCATCTTGCTCAACTTCAGAGTTGTAGCATTCTTTTGCTTGGCTGGGGACTTTCTGGCTTGCTTTTCTTTTTTTTTTTTTAACTTGTGCATCATTTCAAGAGAGTCATCATTTCAAGAAAGTCAGACAAAATAATGAGTTACTATAGTAAGTGGAGATTTATAAATAAACCGATCTATTTATGCATGCCTAGATGAGAGCTAAAGGCTTTGCTGTGGAACAGCATAACAGAACAACATCAGCAGCAGTGCACTTGCATCCGCCTCCTCTCTGCCAATAGTTGGACTCAACCTGTGCCAAGCTACATGGCCCTTCTCACCTTTCTTCGGCTTTGGTCCTAGAGTAAAAGTCAATGAGAGTCACTTCACTGTAATGTAAATAAGGCTCAGTTCATCAGAAATTAAGCAAAACTTGTCACCCCCTTTCCATCAACCCTGAGTGGAACTAGCAATTCCCAGAAGGGCTGCATCTATTATGAAGGACACCGCTCCTGTGGGCAAGGACCCTTCCACCTCTGCTCTCCTGGCCTTGCTTAGCTGTCCTGCCTCAACTCTAAACAGCACAGGCCCTGGGCCCAATCTTCCTACAGCCTTTGCTCTAGCCAAGTTCTCATTAGCTTCAGCAAGGACATCAGAAACTGCTCTGCTGTAACAAAAATCAGCAGCTTTGTCTTCAGAGGCCTCTTTACTTTGACGCTAATTGTTACAACTCTGTTTCCCCTCCATAGCACACTCCAGTTTAAAAGAAAGAAAAGCAGGCTGCCTCAGAAAACCATGTGTTATTGACCTCAGTGCTGCCTGCGTGTTCTCTGTGTTCATGGCCGCACAGCATTACTGCAGCAGAGAGAGAGCCAAGGCCCACTGTGCCAGGTGGTAACCAGCCATGGTAAGGGCTGTGGCTGAACTCTGCCTGCGCTCCCACCTTGCCAGATGAACCACATTTGCACGTGTTGTTTTCCTGTGTTTGCATACAAATGGGAGCAGAGCATCTAAGCGTGAGCCCAGCACAATTAGCATTTATACAAATTCAGCGCCTCTCTCTGCTTCCGTCTGTGGGGCATGCTTCCAGGTTCCCTCAGAGCTGACAAACGACGCAGCCCATGAGTAAAAAAGATTGCTCACGTGCCCATTTCTACAGATGTGGGAACAGGAATGCATATGCCCCAAGGTCACACTGAAACTTCTGAGGAACGTCTAGAAACTCATCCCACACCCAACTGACACCGACAGGCTCAGCCAAAAGAACTTTCTTCAGTGCACTGATGGATTTTCTGCTTTTATGGAACTCCATGCAAAGTGCAGCGATCCTTTTCCAAATTCAGCCTTGGTTCTGGACCCTCTGCACTACAACATGCTTACACTGCTCTGAAAGGCTGACAGCGCTTGTCCTGCGTTTCCCCAAAGATTAGAATGTCATCACTTGTGGTTAAGAGCTTCGGGGACATGTTGAATTACTTTTCTGATATTATCTTTACATTTTTCAAGAGCTTAGCATATTCCAAACATTAATCTTCTGTGCTGTCTTGAGGCAACGTGACCAGAAAATGCTTTGTCAGCTAAGGTTGTGACAAAAATGCCGGGCATTACTTAAAAAATAAATAAATAAAAAGGAATCACCCCCTCTAAAAGTCTTGTTTGCCATAAACGTTTGATGAACCTGTTAGTTCATCCACAGCACTTTGCAGTCTTTACTGACATCTAGCAGACGCCATTGCAGTCTAAGCACCAGACCATTTGCAGAAGTGACTCATTCTCACTGAAACAGGGCATCTATGGTAAATTTACAGAGACAGACACAGGAAACACAGTTTCCAAAGAAGCATCCTGTGCAGGTTGCCCTGTCGTGAAATACACAAGGGTTAGCTTTCAGGAGGGAGGAGCACTCCAGAAGGAGAGATGGCAGCGGTTGGTCCTCAGTGCTTGTGAAATTCAGGCACCACCTTGCTGCTGCCTACCGGATATCGGTTCAAGCACCCACCACTCTGCAGAGCACCTCTAAGAGCAGTGCCAGGTCAGCGATGGCTGGACTGGCAGGGGGATGACCCCACACAGCAAAGGCAGGAGACAAAATGATAAGCATGTATTAGCTGAAACCATCCTGCACCTCAGCTCCTGTTTGAGTGTGGAGCTGCAGCACTGGCAACAGAGGAGTAGGCACCCAAAAGATTTCACAGCTTGTATTCCTGGGGCAATAGGTTCTTACAGGGGGACAGCAAAAGGTGGGAACTTCTTAAATTACCCCAGTATAAATGCCAGGCCAGGCCTCAGCACAAGCGATCCGAATGTGCATCTTGCTCCCCCTGTGTTTACTGCTTCATGTATCAACAGAGATATTGACAGTTCCTAAATCCCTCACACTGGGGACAGCAAACATGGGGCATATGCTCAGCCAAGCAGAAAGAAGCAATCCTGAAGATTAACAGCCAAATCTGGCTGTCCTTCAACACCCATACTCTATCAAAACTCCCATCAAAATCAATACAGGTTTTAAATGGGGACTCAATCATACTATTGCTCAGAGTAAGGGGGCAGCTTATTATCACACTCCTGGAGCAGACTGGAGTTGCTGTAAAGGCCCTGATGCCAGTTATTACCTAGAGGTGTGAAGCTCATGCATGTCAAACTCTTGTGCATGCACACTCAGCCCTACACTGGCCTCCCTCAGAGTAAAAGCTCGGTATCATAAGCCTATGTGTTTACAGGCTTGTCCTAAAGGGCAGAGTGCAGGAACCATCCCTTTTGCCTGTCTTGAGTGGAAGAGTAAAACTTCGTTTGATATAGTGGTACCAGTTGGGTTTGCCCATGCTCACAAACAAAAAGAGGATGGTAGTAATGCTTGGGTGCGGCTTTTCCCACTACGCTACTACCTGCAGTCCAGGAAAGTGATGCTCAAGACTGATGAGGCTTCATGCTTCCCAGCGCATCCATGCAAAGCACCATGTGACCTAGTTCCAAGGAAGGAAATGCAGGATCAAGGCCCTACTCCCTTCGCTTTGCTTCACAGCTCATTTTCCACACATTTCCTTAGGTGAGATGGATTTCCTCTGAATGGCATGTAACAAAATGCTCTATTCAGAGACTGTGTTAAGGCACAGTGAATGGGGGTTACCATCGTAGACAGTGATTGCCACAGAAATGGTCACACAAGCAGCATTTCAGTGGGAAAAGCAAGAGACTCGTTGCAGAACAATCCCAGGGAAATCAGTGCAGTCAGCACAGAAGATCCTAGAACAGCAGCTGCACCTAGTGAGAAGGGAAAACCTACAGCATTTTTCCAGAGATGCACACCAGAATCTCATATCCCTACTCCTCTAAATCACCTGGGTAAGAAACTGTTAATTTAATATCCAAAGTTTTGTGTTAGAAATAATGTAACTCAGTGGAGAATAGCTGGCTTGGGATACAATCCCTGTGCGTGAAGTGCAATTGTGCAATTACAGGGGGCAATTTCCAATAAGAAAATGATTTGTGGAATTTTGCTAGTATCACATTCAAACCTGAAGTAACCTAGACAATGTCAGGTGTTACGCCAAACACAGGCATGTTTTTACTTAAACCTTGATGCTGAACACCTCCTGGAAAGAGAATATAGCCAGAAAGGCAACCATCTGCTAATGTGCACAGGTAGCTTTGAAAGTGAAATCAGGAGAAAAAGGTAGACAGTAAACAGAGTAAACGTCAGAGGAGTGAGTAGCACAAGCAAGAGTGACACCCACCTCCTGAGAATGCATCTGTTCCCTCTCATATGCAGGGTGTACATTCTTCTAGGAGGTTTGCAGTTCCCACATCCTGCTTTTATATGCTTTAATGTTTTAGCAGCTGAGTGACCCCACAGGCATCTCTGCCAAGAATTACAAAGCAAGTCACTGGGCATCCCTCCCTCTCTCCCTGATAGGGACTTGGTGTGTCTAGGACACCTGCTATTCCCAAAGATAAGGTGGAGTCACTGGGCAAATACCAGCTGTGATATAACTTTTCCTTCATGTTTTCTTGAACGTCCCTGAAACGCACAGTGCAGGCTTTGCCTCAACAATACAGTAAAAGCATAGGCATTCAGCATGTATAATTTAGGCTGAGGTTTTGGCCTCCAGGGCCTTGCTTAGCTGATGATAATCCACTTGACAGGGTGATTTTTTCCCTAAATGATTCAGCACACCACATCCCTTTTGTCCTGCTTATTCAAGGAGAAAATACCTAACTGAAATGAATTGCTTGTGGGGTGAGCACAGAAAAACTGGGTTTGCTTCCCTCACAAGGTAAGTGACATCGCACAGGGTACGCAGCCCTGTAAGAAGGTTGTTTCCAGCTGTGCTTACTTTACCCAACATGGCAGTGCCCTGCCTTTCTTTCAGGCTGACCATGTGGCCAATTACAGTATTGCCGCCCTCTGCCCTGGTGAGCAAAGGTTGAGACGTGCCCTCCCCAGCCCTGCTAGAGTGATTCCACACATACATGCATTGGGATGCAGCTAGAGCCACATGGATACACCTACCAGCTTTCAATGTGGACGGTGCAGGGGGTAGGCTGTTAACAGCTGGAATAGTTCATATACCCTGTTGCCTGCTGTTTGGCTGTGTCCAGAGACGAAAGAACATATAGCTGGTTCCAGGGCAGCAGGTGAGCTGCTCAACGCTGTCTAAATTCAGCCCAGGAGCCTTGGATTTGTCACTCCTGAGCTGGTGCGCTTCTCACAGCAAGCCCTGTGCCTTGATGTCTGCGCAGATTAAAGCTTTTGCAAAACTAATATTTCAAGAAAAAACACATTCCCCTCCTTCCTGCCCCCTCCCAAAAGACCAATGCAGACACACTTGTGCTGAGCAGCTTTAAGTGTAAGGGTATGTGCGCCCAGGTGGCCTCAACCAGCACTAAGCAACTCAGCCATTTTGAAGCCTGAGGCTCCTGGGATCCCAGTTTTGGCACTCTATTTTTGAAAACACTGGTTTCTAGGCTGTGTTTAATAATTCCTGTTAGATGTATCTCCACAGGTGACCCAGATTCGGAAAGCCTCTTTGTTTCAGATTCTTATGCACATATTTAAAGATGGGCTTAATGGCTTTCTCAGATCAGGGCCACATCAAACAGTTTTGTTACTAAAGAAGGAATGATTGCCTGCATTTGAAGTAGTTGTGCACGTCACACAAGGCTTGTCAACAAGGTGCAAATTCATCTAGGGATTCTCTTGGTTGCTGCTTAGCCACTTAAAATGTACATCTGACGTAGCCAGCATTTTTTTGGGGGCATTTAAAAATCCCTGTTAGAGCAGGCATGCAACATTGAAGGCTTCAGCCTGTCTTGTGTGATTCCTCATCCCTCGACAGCAGCAGGATGAAGGGACAATACGGCATCCTCTTTGCATGGCAGCTTGCTCCTCACAGCCACGGAGTCCCCAGCTTTGTCACGTTTCCTACAGTTTTAGACAACTGTGCCAGACTGAAGCGTCAACTACAAAAACTGGAGGAGGGTTAGCTGTGTGCTGTTGCCTTACTATAAATGTAAAGTTGAATGTGGATATTTTGCATTCAGTTTACTCTTTGAACTAAATGGATGGTTCTTCCTCTCACTTCATATTCCTTCTGACTATTTTCCACTGTTACACGGTGCCCTTGTTACATAGTGAAACCGCTGTGCTCCAAATTCTTTCCCTTCATATGATATTTCAGTGAGACTTCTTACCTGGCCTTATGCCATTTCTTAACTGTTTCAAGGTGTGGGTAGGAGCCTTTACACATTCCCTAAAACAGTACATGTGAAAATCTAAACAGCTAATATTCATGCCAAAATATTGCTATACCCATTGCTCATCTTTCCAAGGGAACACTAAGATAGCTACCAGATATACACTGGTGTGACAATTGGTTGCAGGGTGTGTTTTGGCAAAAAGGGTGATCTGTTAGTCAAGTTGAGAAAGGAGCAGAAGAGTATCAGAACAGAGGGTTTCTAAAATTCTGCTAACAAATTGTAAAGTAGCTGAAAGTGTAACTTCACCTTCACAACCTCCATTTATTTTTAGTTTTGCAAGTTAACATAAAGTGTGCCACAAATAATACCTGATGAGAGAAGAGGAAGAGAGGGGGAAGTCAGGATGAGGAAAGGATGCAGTTTTTTTTCTCCCTTTTTCAAAAGGATGCAAATGATGCAGAATGCATTCCCTTCTTTGCCAGAAAAGCTTGGACAGCTCAAGTCCCACATCCCAAGGAAGGAACTGCCATTGGAGGAGATAATTTGTCTGCATAGTCCTTTTTCCAGTGATATTTTTTATTATATTCAGTTGAACAAATACTCCCTGGGGCAAGCCCCAGGCACGTGCTCTAACCAAGAGCCTGTGGAATCATTCCCTACATGAAATACTTCAGCAGTCCCAGGTACAAAGTACAGCTGCAATCCCATGAGAAGGGACTGAGTTCATGTTCCAAGTACTTATAGCGTAGTTAGAAAACTCACCTAGAAGAGGTTCCTGCTTAAAGTTTACCAGTTCTGAGTAGGATTTAAACTAGTCTCTTGACATTCAGAGAAATGTTCTTAGACGCTGAGCTACTGAACAAGAGGAGAATAACAACACCACTGCATCCTCAGTTTTCTGAATCTCAGTCTTTGTCTCCTCTTTTTACAGATTTCTTTTTTAATCAAACTACATGAAATTTTGGGGAAGGGAAAAGAGGTAATTTTGTTAAGCAGGACAATAAGTCTGATGTAGACCAATTAAAAAAAATGGATGACAAAATTAAAAAAAAATCAATTTTTCATTTGGCCCTAGTCATGAAGATGTTTTTTGAACTCATCATTTTCTACAGTTACAGTGTTCCGATAAATTTACAGGTGCAAATATAACTGTCTAAATCAGCATCCTGATTCTTTGTCATGGCTACAGAGTTGCTGAGAATGCTGTAACTTCTTTGGAAAATTGGATTAGATTCAGGGACTAAAATATGTGAATGCAAGTATATAACTAAGCCTGAAAATATTAGCCTACAGGAAAAAACACTGCATTTGTGTGCCTCTTTGCACATTTATTCAAAACAAAGCCATTTTTCCATGCGCATCTTTTGGCTAACTCAGAATATTCCACAGTCAGAACCTGGGGGACGAATGTGCGGAGAGGGAGGAATGATTGTGTTATGGCCGTCCTTATGAGTCTTGGGTTCAAAACCACAATCACTTACGCTTATCGATGCCAAGAAACTTATAAAAGCCATTTCAGATTGTAACAATTCACTGCAAAACTGAAAACATATTCGACTTCACCCCACAACAAGATAATCAAATAAAAACTTCAAATGCAAAAGCATTAGAAAATATGATGCACAGCCTCTTGCAGTACCACGCATGAAATAATGCTATCCACCCCTGACCTACCCTCAAATATTTAACCCAGGCAAAACTGAGAATAACTGGGACATTTTGATCTATCTGTGGGCAGATCTTAAACTTAAGACTGCAAAGTGAGTCTGTAAATCTGTTCCTAAATAAATTATGGCATTGTATTGAATTGAGCCGCATGAGCATGAAGCTAGATGAACTCAGTATAGAATAACACCAACTGCTTCTTTAATAATGCTCTCCAAAATGTTGCAGTCAGGGAACAGCTTATACTAATCTATGGGTTTGGGATAATTCAATAATATTACTGCTATTTCTACTTCAAAGAGAGTGTAGATAAAACAAAATAGTTTTATTTGTTAAATCACAGTTATTTTTCTGTAATTTACATGCCCCTTCTCATTCTACGAAGGAAATTTGAGTTAATGTCATTCCCAAATTGTAACACATAAATCAGGATCTATTCCTGAGAGCAAGACTAACACACTAATAAGTCTCTTTCCACCTAGAGGCATTCCTTCTCAGTTTTAATAACACAAAAAGGAATGACTACACAGCTACGGAGCAAGGAAGGAAACCTTATCACACATATGAAAAACAGACAAAAGATACTTTAAGGAAAAACTAGTTAAAATGAAAATCTCATACTATTTTCTGCCATTTCACAGAACATGCCCTTAGCTGGACTATGGAATAAAATAAATATGAATCTTATTTTGTATTATTATACAAGCTTTCATCTCAGGAACTCATAAAGAAGTTCAGCAGTGACACAATGTCTTTGTGGCACTCGTAAGTATTACTGTCCCCAAGAGGCAGAGGGTCACCTTGGGAACCAAGCTGGGGCAAAGCATCTCTCCTGTATTGAAACGGCCATGCCCAGAGTCTCGGCTACAAAAGTGCTTTCACATGTCTAGCCATTTTTCTTCAATTTATGGCAAAATGAGAACACTTGATCAGCCATACAAAAAAACCCCAAATCTAATAATAATAACAATAATAACAATAACAACAATAATAATAATAGTGCCACCCTGAGGTAATCATACTTTTCAATTGTTAGGTTATTTTTGCAACAGTTTTGTTTAAGCTTTTAACCATTTAACTGTAATTTATTATTTTTCTAAGAATTTAAATATATCTAATGATCACTTCTTTCCAGACTTCTTAAAAAACTCCAGTCCCAGTAACAGATATAGGCAGATCCAGGGTTAGGACAGACCCCTTTTCCCCCTGTAGCCTGCGGCAGCTGCTGGCTCTCAAGGCCAGTCCCAGCCCCAGATGTGTGGACCCATGGCCAGGGGGAAGGAGCTCTGCATTGGGGCATGCAGCTTTGCAGGAACCCCTCTACACTTGGAGCAAGAGAGTGGGTGGGTGAGTGTGCCAAAATAAGGGCAACGCACAGGGAGTGGCAAGTCCTTTAGAGACACACTGCTCTTGTATTTCATGTGTTGTCAGGGCTTTTAGAAGGGTTCCTCAATATCCACGAGAATTTTGCTTCAGGGACTACTAGAGAAGGTAGGAATTGACTCTAATTCACAGCCATGTTTTATTTTCAATGCTCTGAAAAGAAACTGTAGAGAGTCACACAGCATAAGGCCAAGGAGACTTCAACAAATACCTAATCCGACCTCCCACACAATCAAACAATTCCTGCTGTGGGTACCTTCCCCCAGCAATACATGAACTGTGCAACTTTCATAACAAGAGCTATATAGTGCTTCTTTCTTTCAAGAGAGCCTTAAGGCAGACAGATTATGGATGTTAGGGCTCAGAAATCTCTACGAGGTAGTTCTTACTTAAGAAAAAGGTAAAGAAGAAATGCCACCGGGCAGATCAGCACTTTGTCACTGTTCACTATTAAATGAGGAAGGAGCAGGAAGGATCAAAATTGTCCAATCAGTCCCTCGTAGTCCCAGGCAGATGCTTTATAGCTTCCTTGCACTTTGGCAACCCTTGTATGGCTTGTTATGCTAATAGCTTTTAATTGAATTCTATCAGTGGCGATGCGAGCGAAGTGCTTACTGCGTACAATTGAGTTACCATGCTCTGCAGGTCTTTCAGATGTGACCAGATATTGTATCTTTTCCTGTTGTTCCCATCTGTAAACTTTAGGTTATCTATCAGTGCCAAAGCAGATAGGTCTTTAATGTTGTCTGTGTGGAATCAGATGTTTCTATTTCCTACTAGCCTCGAAGTGACCCTGTGGCCAATGGCAGGCAGGCTGCAGCTCAGCCGGAGAGCACTCTTTCATCTAATAACCCCCACCACACAAAATACCAAACTAAACTGTTGCTGATGTTCAGCCAACTGCTTTCCCATGTTACTGCAGAAACAGGTCAAGTACTGTCTCCCCGGCTGTGCTAGTTCTGACCCTCTTCAGTCTGTTCGAGCCTTCACTGACTAACCTACACTGCCTGCACCTCTCAGGCTCACACCTCAAATCTGTTCCAGGCCAAATGTCAAACCTCTCAGGTGAGGAAATAAGGAGAATGTAAATCATGCACTACCTTGGCTCAGAGCATGGGCCAAAACTGTCTTTCACATAGTTTGAACAGCAAGGCATGGGAAGGGCTGGGCATGCTGCAGGCTTGTCCACCAGCTGAAGCTTGTTTTTCCTTGTGGGCACTGACAAACTATATATGAATTATTCTGGGTTCACTACAACAGAACATGGTCTAGCATCCAGCATATTTGAGTTTATGTTGCAAACATCACCAGCTACATATAATAAACTAGCAGTTAAAACGTTAAAGTACCAGGAATTCAGCGGGGGCTGTTTTCTTAAGACAAGTTCACCTTTTCCAGATTTCAGCTTCAGGCCTGTTTTTGAAAAGCTTAGCTTTCATTTCCTCGAAACCTTAGAATGTTGCAGGGCAGAAACAAAACAAAAACCTACGAAAATAATGAAACTAGAGATGGGGGCATATTTTACAGCACATTGAACCATGAGCAAAAAGTGTAAATTAGGGAAAAATAGGAGACTACAGAGTGCTTATACAGTCAAACCAATGTTTTCCTGGGATCTGAAAAAAACCCCCTAATAATAAATGACAACTCCCATCCCACAGCAAAGCAATAATTTAAAACTAAATTTACATTGTAATTAGCCTTTCAAAAATGCGAATAACTTCAATATAGATGTCCATTAATAATCTCACTGCTGTCGGGAAGCCTGTTCCACCCACACATGCTACTTAATTAAACTTAGAGTTCCTCATTCGTACAAACAGACGGTTATGAAGAACAGGTGTTTCCTAATTTGAAGATAATGGATAAGTGGATCTCAGTATAACTTCAGAGCCTCAGATTATCTCATTTAATGTTTTTCTTGTACCTTTGAAGATTTTATTTTAAGCTCAGTTTTGTTTCTCTCTTACAGCCATGACGTAGCATATCTATAACAGAATACAGTGCATGTTTGTCTTTTAATAAAGTGACACAGATCACTTTCAGAGCCATTAAAATGTCTTAAAATGAGCTCACCAGTTAACCTGTAATGTGCTGCATTTTTGATGTGACCACAGGACTATTGTTCACTCACACGCATACAGCAAATAAGAGCTTGGACATTTGGAAAGTGTTAAACCTTTCCTCCTCCTCTCCAGGCTTAAGAAACTTGAATTTCCAAAGACACACTTGCTAGGATTGCCTTCTCACACAGCAACGAGCCTAAGAAATGTCTTTGAGGTGGATCTAAAGGAAAGATGTGCGGATGGTTTCCTACCCTTACGTGGCCTGAATAACCTCTTCCCACATGGACTGGCCACTTGCAAGACAAGCTCCAGTTCTGGCAAAAGCCTCTGTGCTGCAGATGATAAGTGTAGTGATGGGAAGGCTGGTGTACAGCAAGGGTCTCTAAGGCTGCTTGCAGCTAGGAATTCCCCTGCTGGTCTGCAGGATATTGAGAGCATCCTCAAAAGAACTGGTAAAACTTCAGCTGGCTGATGGGAGAGCTTTGTACTGTCTGAGAAGTAGGGGAGGGGAAGAGAGAGGGGTCTGGAGAGAACAGAGGTGTCCGACGAACAAAAAAGTCCAAAGAAGTCCACAAGACTTTGTGCCAGGCTGCCAGACCTACACTCAGCCAGCACTCTGCTCCGTAGGGATAGCCAGGTGATGGAAAAAACCTATATAGCACACTCAGGATTGCTCCCGGTGTTTTGACGGTTCCCTTGCGTGTTGTCACAGTGTTGTGTGAAGGCAGGTAGCAAGCTCAGGCCTCAGGCTGCGCAAGTGCTGCTGAGCCAGGCTCCATCTGAGCTGGGTCTGGACAGAATCACTGAGGATGCCCCTTAATTAATTAGGATTCAGGCTAATTAATTAACCACATGCCAGGTTGTCTGTGGGTTGATAATGTTCACGGGCTGCACAATGGCAGTTTATATCTAGAGAGAGCACAGAGACCTGGAGGAACAGGCTAGATTAGAGGGAGTTTTTACTGCCACCTGCAAATTTTAAAGCACTTTATGTGGGACTTCACTATCCTCAGCTGACAGTACATGAAACGCTGGAAGAAAGCAAGACAGGGAAGAGCTGTGTCTGGGACTCAGGTCTCCTGACACCCTATTTACCTGATAAAAATCGCTTTGCTTGAGCTGAGACCTTTTTGTTATTGAGAATTATTTCAGAATTTCTGGTGCTGCAGAAAGTCAAGTTGTATCTCTGTACAAGGCGATGGCAGTAATAACTTCTGAACTCATTGTATAGGATTTGGAGGTTCCCTTGGAAGGCCCAGAAATGAAGAGGAGAAAGGCTGAGACAGCTCCCAAACTTCACCCAGACAGGCATCACATTTGGCATTTCAGCTGTGCAAACTGCAATGACTAATTCAAAACAATGAAGCATTTAAAGACAGAGACTATCTATAGTAGACACAAATGGGTCTTTTATACCCAATTCTAACAGCCATTTAAAGAGAAAATATAATCACAGTATAATCAATGGAGTGAGTAATATTTACTGGTTGAGTGATGAATGGCTCTCTCTGGAAGAAAGGATATTTTTCTGTATGACTTCTGACAGCTAAGGTAGCTGTAAGATGCAGCTTGAAATAAATAAACATTTTATTTTAAGAAAGCCGGATGATTCAAATAGTGCATGCAAAGACACAGCAACTCACACCTCCACTAACAGTTTATTCACTAACCTACTCTTTCTTTTGTTAAACTCTGTTCTACCTCCCACTGTTACTGAGGCAACTTCTATTTTTCAGTAAAACTTTATTACAAGGTTGCTTTTAAGTAGAAAGGACAAAGAGGTTAAACTGTGGTGTTACAGGTTACCGCCTACCAGCCGTCGGTGTGCATGATGGTAATTTGAACTGAAACGAGTCCACTAAGTTGCATTGCTTTGCACAGCTCAGGCTAACTTACGATCCTTCAGCATGGGCAGGGCTACACGTGCACACCCAACCATGCCTGCAGTTTAGCAACAACAGGTGAAGATGCCATTTTTTAAAGTTGGCCGTGTGTCAAAACCAACTTTACAAGAGTTGCTGATTTTTATGTGATGAGACTATCCCTTATTTGCATTTATTCAGTGGAATATTCAGACAAAGTAATTTGTCATATTGAATATAAGGGTGCTCAATCATGTAGCTGCATCTTGAGCAAGTGAAGAAGAGATACACCATAGGAACCACGCACACATATGTGTGCAATATGCTCTGATTGGGCCAGACTGGGACAAAAGGAGATATTTTCTCTGACTATGCTCTGAGTTAAATGAAAGGTTGTCAGAAGTTCTAAAGGCTGGTTTTTTCTGGGGAGGAAAGGTTGTACTCAGAGGTATTTTTCCTACATATTTATTCTACAAGCCCCTTGAAGCAGGCACTATCTGTTACATGTCAGGCACTGTTACATATTGAGGCCTTTACCACCAACAGAGTCCTGTGTCTAGTCCATGGCCTACACTCTACTTCTATACCATCTATCTTTTTAAAAATCAAATAATCCTCATATTATACAGCAGTCTGAAGACAGATAAAAATATAAAAGTTAATGCTTGTACATCAGATACTGTGTATTCAAACCCCACCATCAAACTATAAGCGTTTGGTAAAGGAATCAAGAGCAGATTGTCTCCTTTACCTTGAATTAGCTGTATGCCCATCAGGTGATCTCTGTTCTCTGCTCCTTTATTCCTACCTACACTGCTCTCTTCCTCCTAATAGTCAGCCTCGTGTTTTTCTCCCAGTTTTGTTCCTCCTGTTTGTGCAGCCGAACAACACAATAAGGCTAGCTGGAAAGCTCCAATTCAGTTAAGCAGAAAAAAGCAAAATCAAATGAGAGACTTGGGTTTGCAAGATCTCTTGCAACGCAACAACACAACCTATGGATGAAGACATGTCTGCTGCTATCACTCTCCTCTTTCTAAACAGAGCTTCAACATTCCTCTGGAGTGCAAAAGCCTCATGTTCAAGTCCATGCTCTACAACTTTGGTGCAAGCAATAAACCATTTATTTAAGGAAGTGAAGAGTTCAAAACCTGTGAGAGTGGAAAAGGTTTATTTGTCTTTCTTTTTGGCCAGGTCTCCAAACAGTGCTACTAAAGCCTCAGAGAAAAGTTTGTGCACTCAAAAGTTCATCTGCCCCCTCCCCATCAGCATATTGGTTTATTTAGTAGAAAACAGCACTTCTCCCTGCAAGTCTTCTCACTCAAATAGCCAGTTTCTCCTGAACCTCTGGTATGACCGACCCTGATCTCTCCCTCATGCATTTCATGACTTTGCTGACTTTGACCCTGTTGAACACAAGCTATGAGGCCTCCTTGCCTCCTGTACTTACATTGCTATTGATTCTTCATTCTCATCATATCTTTATATACATGTCTTCTTAAGGTCTATGTGCCCCAGTCCAACAAATGTCTGACTTCATGCTTAAACACTACCCTGAACAGAAATGCTTTCTTGAGTGGGGGCCTCATTTTGGAACAGCCCCAACTTCTAGTCCAACAGGCTCTTTTCTCTCCTTCAGAGCCCTCTTTCATCTAAGTGCTCATTTCATAAAGCTTTCTGCAATCAATTTCCTCCTCAATGTCATCTCCACTTCCCCCTTTATTTAAACTATTGCCCTCTTTTTTTGCTTCTGTCAGATTTAGAGTGTAAGCACTGTGACCAACTCTGCATGCCTTGATGGCACTAATAATGTATCATTATGTATAATGGTGTAATCAGAGAAAGTTCAAGAGGCAGTTCAAGCATGGGGAGGCTGGAACCAGCCCATCTTCAGATGTGTAGAGCCTGCCATACAATTTGAGATAAAAGGAAAATATGTAAATAAACAGTTAAACTATGTGGGGAAAAAGCAAGGGGAAAGCCATGATATTAACTTTTTATTAACACCATATATATTGCGGGAATAGACAAGGGAAAGTGGATCTGAAGTTTCCAATTTCTCCAAGTAGCATATCACTGAAGATTTTGCATGAGACTATTGCATAATGGGAAAAGCTTGTGCTTGCAAGACACATTCCAGCAGCAGCCAGGAAGAAAGGCACGTTGTGTAGCTTTCACCTTCCCTTGCCTGATTCCCTGTTATTATTTTAGGAAGGCACAATTACAGGCTCACAATTTTCATAGATTTTTGAAAAATGCCCCATTGATTAGATTTTACAAACTGCCCAGAAAAGGAACTCCAGAATTAATGGCAGGCTGACACAGTCTATATTAGTTTGTTCACAAAACCTCTTAGTAACTGTCAGCATGTGGACCCCATGGCTGTAGGATACACTGTCAGTTTCTTAGAAAGATGGAAGAATGTCGCCAATTCATTTTTCTCTGTCAAACGTTTCATTTATTATTGAGTCTGTATGCACATTAACATCTCTCTCCTGTGCCAGCACTACTGCAACAATAACCATTTTTGTATTTCACTTGCCAACTAAGTTTGCAGTACCCTTGCTCTAGCACGAAGGAGACGTTCACGGCAGTACGTGCTTAATGAATGAGCATAATTAGCTAGAAGATGTTTCAGCAGGCTGGTGCGGTGGCAGCACATTAAATTGCTACATAAAACGTAAAGCTAAATGACTCCCACACCTGGAGCTGGTGATAAATAAGCTTGACACAATACAGTTGCTGGCCTCTTAACATGCCAGTCTGAGTTCACTGTGCTATGGGCTGGATGTTTGGAGAAGCTGTGTAGGTGCCCTACATCCTGCATTCCTGGGCTCCAGCTCATGTGCCTGTGGGCAAAGTTCCCTAAGCAATGGTAGGAGCCTGGAAGGATGTCAGTGACCCCAAATCTTTGATACAAGGTGCTCCCTTTCCCTGTAGCAGATTCAGGAGAGTGGAGAGACACCAGGTCTTCAGCAATTCCAGCTTACAGTTTGGCAACTGAGAACAAATCTCCTTTTGCTGATGATTCAAGGTAAGAGGCTGCAGGGAGCAGTGGCAGCCTGGGGACCACGTCACACTGCTAAACCTGCCACATAGGCAGTGACCTCTGGGTGGGACAGATGACTAGGGGAAGCCAGATGTACCAGAGTCCCTGTGGTGCTGATGGCACCGGAAAATGAAGGTGTAAAAAGGAAGAAGATGACTAAGAGCAAGAGAGGGACACCTCTGCTAGCATAAACCTTGCTAGCAAAGGGAAGGCACCATTTTCTGCATTTGTGAACATTTCTGGGCTGCTGCACCATGCCATGCTACTGCCTGCACCATGATTGTGCCTCCAGCACCGACAACTGCAGCTTTGTTTCACTGGGTAAAGCTGAGCAACAGGAGATTGGTCTAACTGATAAAAGTCAAAATGAAAAGCTGGGCACATTCTTAGAAACATGAGAACTGTTCAGTGTGGTTAAAGACAAAATAGAGCTGAACTGAAACTAAAGCCTGGGCATCTCTGTGTTTCAATGAAGATCTGTATTTTGCAGGGGAGGACTGCACCCAAGTCATTGCAGGTTATTCAGCATGTGAAGGGATGCTCATTTACTTTAGTGCTGTCCAACCTGGACACTTTATTCTGGGCTAGAAAGTCCATGTGAAGGAGTTACACCAACATGCCTACAAAAGAATAGCACGGGTGGGCATGTTGGCTCACAGCTATGTCAGACCTTTTCCCTGTGTTGCTGTGCCTCCAGCTATGCCATGGGGGAATGAGCTGGATTATACTTTGTGTCTTGCAGAGTCAATCACATCCACATTCCTGGGTCTTTGTTACGAATGATGTTGTAA
The DNA here is from genome assembly GCF_035582795.1 of Mycteria americana. Taxonomy (NCBI): domain Eukaryota; kingdom Metazoa; phylum Chordata; class Aves; order Ciconiiformes; family Ciconiidae; genus Mycteria; species Mycteria americana. The sequence goes on from NC_134373.1 coordinate 15,487,337, forward strand.
TAAGCATAAAGAATGCAGCTTGCAGTTTGAGATCCCAGGATGAATTTGCAGTGCTGACAGCTAGTGAAATCATCTCTTGATTTATAATCAGAGGAAATTTGATACAGGAGTCACTGCGAGAGGATAAATGTGTCATTTTTAGAGTCGCTTTAACTATAACCCCACTTTAATTGCAGAAAATACAAAATAAGTGCCAAATGGAAGTATGAGAAGCAATTTTTTCTGTTCATTACTGACACAAAATAAGCCATGAGCTTATCCTTTCAGACTCTGTAAATTCAAAACACCCTCTACATTTTAAGTCCTATTTCCCTAGAATCAGAAGTAAAACATATCTGCATATTGTTACAGTTATAAAGCTGTAGAAAAAAATCTTTCTTTTCTATAAGTAAGATTGATAGGTATTTTCTACTAAACTTAATTTCAAATGAGAATATAAATTATAATTTTTTATGTCTGCCATGCAGTAAGAGCTTGAATATTTTTAATCAGTATGGACATATTTCACATTGTTCAGGAGAGAAAAAAGAAGACCACGGAATCTAACAATAGTCTTACTAAATAGCAGTCCTTCCAACTATATTTTGGCAAGCAACCACAGCTTGCAGAAATCAAGTAACCATGGTGTCTAGTCATCTTTACATCCTCTGAGATCATATGCAGTCTAAATAACCACAGTTAAAACAACTTTCTTTGGAAAAATAGTACAATTCAGGGAACATATCTTTCTTCCAAGACTTTTTTTTTTTTTAACAAAAAGCTGCTGCTTCTTACCTCTGCAACAGAATTAAACCACAGAAACTATATCTTTGGTAATAAACGTCAAGATACTATCTTGACTACTCAAGTTTTAGACTTGTTTGGATTTAGAAAATTGGAAGCGTATGGATCAATTAAGAATGAATTAATGTGACATTCCAGCATGAAAGAGATGCTCAGAAACCAATTGCAAAATAATCAGTTTAAAATGTCACAGAAGTTTAAAATGGCTCATAAAAGTACCAGTGGTGAAACTTGGCCTTCAATGAAGTCAAAGAGATCTTTAAAATCAGCTCATATAGGGCCAGGTTTTCAACCCCAAATATTTTGACTTAGAATCATAGAATCATTAAGGTTGGAAAAGACCTCTAAGATCATCTAGTCCAACCGTCAACCCAACACCTCCATGCCTACTAAACCATGTCCCGAAGTGCCATGTCTAGACATTTTTTGAACACCTCCAAGGATAGTGACTCCACCACCTCTCTGGGCAGCCCCTTCCAATGCTTGACCACCCTTTCAGTAAAGAAATTTTTCCTAATATCCACTCTAAACCTCTCCTGACACAACTTGAGGCCATTTCCTCTCGTCCTATCGCTAGTTACTTGGAAGAAGAGACTGACACCCACCTCACTACAACCTCCTTTCAGGTAGTTGTAGAGAGCAATAAGGTCTCCCCTCAGCCTCCTTTTCTCCAGGCTAAACAACCCCAGCTCCCTCAGCCACTCCTCATAAGACTTGTTCTCCAGGCCCTTCACCAGCTTCGTTGCCCTTCTCTGGACACGCTCCAGCAACTCAATGTCCTTCTTGTACTGAGGGGCCCAAAACTGAACACAGTATTCAAGGTGTGGCCTCACCAGTGCCTAGTACAGGGGCACGATCACTTCCCTACTCCTGCTGGCCACACTATTTGTGATACAAGCCAGGATGCTGTTGGCTTTCTTGGCCACCTGGGCACACTGCTGGTTCATGTTCAGCCAGCTGTCAACCAGCACCCTCAGGTCCTTTTCTGCTGGGCAGCTTTCCAGCCACTCTTTCCCAAGCCTGTAGCGTTGCATGGGGTTGTTGTGACCCAAGTGCAGGACCCGGCACTTGGTCTTGTTGAACCTCATATAATTGACCTTGGCCCATCGATCCAGCCTGTCCAGATGCCTATGTAGAGCTTTCCTACCCTCGAGCAGATCAACACTCCCGCCCAATCTGGTGTCATCTGCAAACTTACTGAGGGCGCACTCAATTCCCTCATCCAGATCATTGATAAAGATATTAAACAAGACTGGCCCCAAAACTGAGCCCTGGAGAACACCACTTATGACCGGCTGCCAACTGGATTTAACTCCGTTCACCACAACTCTCTGGGCTCGGCCATCCAGCCAGTTCTTTACCCAGTGAAGAGTACACCTGCCCAAGCCATGAGCCGCCAGCTTCTCCAGGAGAATGCTGTGGGAGACAGTGTCAAAGGCTTTACTGAAGTCCAGGTAGATAACATCCACAGCCTTTCCCTCATCCATTAGGCGGGTCACCTTGTCACAGAAGGAGATCAGGTTGGTCAAGCAGGACCTGCCTTTCATGAACCCATGCTGGCTGGGCCTGATCCCCTGGTTGGCCTGCACATGCCTGTTGAGCACACTCAAGATGAACCGCTCCATAATTTTCCCTGTTACTGAGGTCAGGCTGACAGGCCTGTAGTTCCCCAGATCCTCCTTCCAGCCCTTCTTGTAGATGGGTGTCACATTGGCAAGCCTTCAGTCGTCTGGGACCTCCCCTGCTAACCAGGACTTCATAGTACATTTGCCCTGGCTTGAACAGCAGATGTCCAGGGAAAGCAAAATCCTGCAGGTACTGATGCTTCAGCATGGTGTTAAAGTGTATAACCCATCTCTACAGTGGAACATTTAATGGAAACTATGAATAAGTGAATACGTGACTGCAGATCTCCACTCACCTCCAGCTTATTTTGGCTGAGACACCAGAGTCCTGCTTTCCACCCTTCTGCCCTTTTACCTCTTCCCTTGGACAGGATTCAGCAATCATGGGACTGTTGCCTCTTTAACATGACACTTTTTTCAGATGACTTGGAACCTCAAAATTAAGAAAACCTACACTTCGTATATACATGTTTGTTCTCCAACATCCTCTGACCATCCCTTTCCTCCCTGTTTTAACTCATCTTTTACAAGCTTGTTTTCAAGGAAGCTCTGACCCTGAAAATATTCACACCCATTTGCACCTTAAGCATTGCAAATAGTCTCACTAAGGCCAAAACCATCAGTTAACCATACATGCTCTTCCCTCCTCCCAAGCCACCTCTCCCCACTTGTCAGTACTCCACTTTCCTGACATTCTAATTGGGGGCTTTAAACTGTTAAGTCTTCAGGATATAAATTATATCATCTTGCGTGTTTGTACATTGCTAAGCACAAGAATAGTAACTGCTCGCCTTTGCTGGCAATCCTATGACACCTTTTGTAAGCGGGTGGAAGCTCTGGAGGTCTAATTAAATTTCAGTGTGGGTGATCACATTCTGCTTTTCTAAATTCCTTCTGCTTATCTAAATTCCTCCTGTAGTTACAACCTGATACAATATTTCTCTTCACTTCCCACTCCAGCATGCTGTGTAGTGTGACTGTGTGCTTTTAAACAGCTGCTGCAGTCCTTCCCAGAGCTCCATTTCATTAGTGGCTAACACATCTTCTGTCTATATAGTTTGCAATGTGAAACACACATTTCTGTGTGTCTGTATATGTGTGTGTGAGAGAGATGGAGTATTTTATTAATATGGATTTATTTAAAACATGGAATAAGACACTGATTCTTAAACTACGCTCCATGGAGCACTTGTGGATGGCCCATTATGAGCTGGTATGTCACATGGTGCTCATTTGCTCCTTGTTTCCAGCTGCTAAATTGCACTGTGACACTGTTAAATATACGTTAAATACTTTCCTAATGTTACTTAAGCAAGTAAATTGCTTCCATTGCCTGAAGGAAATTCTGCAATTGCAAGCATGGGGGGAAAGGAAGGGAAAGGACGATCAACAAGAATCTCTCTGGTTAATGTGATCCCTCTGGTTAATGTGGTCCACACCATAGCAGGCTCCTGCTCTCAGACAGAAAAACTACCCTGCTCTAGAAACATTTTAGGTGCTGTTCAGGGCCACGTCCCACTAGCAAAGCTGTGTTTTGGGCCAGACCTCTGAAAAGTGCCAGTTCTTTTCTTTGCTTTTTAACAGACATCCAAAGCTCTTCAGGATGCTTGGCACATAATCATAATTAAGTATCTTCAGGGGAGGGGATTGAGATGGTTAGCCATAGACTGAGGTACACAAAGTGATGGGTCACCTGGAAACCTTGGGGTAGGGTGGAGGGGGATCTACAGTGACACTCTACAAGGACATGGCACATGGAGGACAGGGAGGTGATTGGAGACAGCCAACATGACTTTACCAAGGGCAAGTCCTGCCTGACCAACCTAGTGGCTTTCTACCATGGAGTTACCACATCACTGGACAAGGGGAAAGCAATGGATGTCATCTATCTGGACTTCTGTAAAGCCTTTGACATGGTCCCCCACAACATCCTTCTCTCTAAATTGGAGGGATATGGATTTGATGGGTGGACTGTTCAGTGGATAAGGAATTGGTTGGATGGCCGCATCCAGAGGGTAGCGGTCAATGGCTCAATGTCCAGATGGAGATCAGTGACGAGTGGTGTCCCTCAGGGGTCCGTACTGGGACCAGTGCTGTTCAGTATTTTCATCAATGACATTGACAGTGAGATTGAGTGCACCCTCAGCAAGTTTGCAGATGACACCAAGCTGAGTGGTGCAGTTGACACGCCAGAAGGACGGGATGTCATCCAGAGGGACCTGGACAAGCTGGAGAAGTGGGCTTGTGTGAACCTCATGAGGTTCATCAAGGCCAAGTGCAGGGTCCTACACCTGGGTTGGGGCAATCCTCGGTTCCAATACAGGCTGGGGATGATGTGATTGAGAGCAGCCCTGCAGAAAAGGACTTGGGGGTACTGATGGATGAAAAGCTGGACATGAGCCAAACAATGTGCACTCATAGCCCAGAAGGCCAACCGTATCCTGGGCTGCATCAAAAGAAGTGTGGCCAGCAGGTCGAGGGAGGTGATTCTGCCCCTCTACTCTGCTGTGGTGAGACCTTGCCTGGAGTACTGCATCCAGCTCTGGAGCCCTCAGCACAAGAAGGACATGGAGCTGTTGGAGCAGGTCCAGAGGAGGGCCACGAAAATGATCTGAGGGCTGGAGCACCTCTCCTATGAGGACAGGCTGAGAGAGCTGGGGTTGTTCAGCCTGGAGAAGAGAAGGCTGTGGGGAGACCTTATAGCAGCCTTCCAGTACTTAAAGGGGGCCTATAGGAAAGATGGGGACAGACTTTTTAGCAAGGCCTGTTGTGACAGGACAAGGAGCAATGGTTTTAAACTAAGAGAGGGCAGATTTAGACTGGATTTAAGAAAGAAATTTTTCACAATGAGGGTGGTGAGGCACTGGAACAGGTTGTCCAGAGAGGTAGTGGAGGCCCCATCCCTGGAAACATTCAAGGGCAGGTTGGACGGGGCTCTGAGCAACCTGATCTAGTTACAGATGTCCCTGCTCTTGCAGGGGGATTGGACTAGATGACCTGTAAAGGTCCCTTCCAATCCAAAGCATTCCATCATTCTATGATTCTATGAAGGACAAAAGACTCACCATGTTAGAGCAGCCCGTGGAGCTGAAGCCAGAGGCTGTGCCCAGTGCCCAGAAAGTGAAGTATGATACTGTAGCCTCTTGTATCACAATACTTAAGAATACATGTCTGTTTATTTAATGAATCTGAGCATTTCCAAGAACTGCTGCCACAGTCCGTATGCCATTTCTTTTCTTTTTTCTTTCTCTCTCTCTTTTTTCTTTTTTTAAAGCAAACCAATAGAAAATAAAATTAGACTTGCAATTCATGCTCTGCTTAGGTTGCCGTGACCCTAAGGATAACATGAAAAATGCTGACTAAAAATGTAGTGAAAGCACAGTGAAAGTGAAAGCACTTTCTACACACACATACGTTCTCCCCCTCCATTTATATAAGGAGTAGTCAGAGGCAGAAAATAAGGGACTTATTGCTACTATCCAGCCAATCATCTTTGCCCCCAGCCAACTCCCAGTATCTACAGGGAGTTTCTACCATTGTGGACATAAGCCTATGCAAGCAGCATGTTTGTTATACAACTGTACAAACACACATGCACATATGTAGTTCAGCATGGTCATACCATGGCAGCCAGACTGTGTGCCAGTGTGCCACGTATGCTTGGGCAGCACACAGCAGATTTGGTTGCCTTTGGCAGGCTTGTGCCACTCTCTGCTTGCACCACTCTCTGCTTGCATTAGCATCAGAACATATAATAGGCTGTTCAGAGTAGCTGTAGAAGTTGTTGGTTTTAGATTTCTGTTTCTAAGTGAGCAGTTGGGGTTTGTGTCCTGTTGCAGAACAAGGCCCACAGATCAGTAACATGAATATTTGAAGCTTGTACACTTCCACTCTCATTATGGTGTTTGTCACAAAGATGAATTAATGTTGTGCCATTTTCAGTTCTCATTACAATCTTTGTCATGGGATGAAATATTAGACTCTTAAAGTCTCTATGAATCATAGCAGCATGCTCTACTATGTTAACCTTTTCAATATTCTGTGTTTGGACTGGCTGGCATTTCCTCTCCTCTTCCTCTGTAACAGCCATACTAAACTCGTGGACAGGCTGCACTGGGCTTACCAATGAAAATGCAGAATACTGATGAAGTCAGCATTGCATAGGCATGTCTGTATTTTGAGCAATTCACTGCAGAATTTGAATTCTAGTTACCACGCAAAAGGGGGGGACTGAAAAAATGGGCCCATGGAAAGCCTTACTTGCTGCTTCTGCAAAACACTCACACACATACACATGCTCAATGAAAAGAAAGTAACTCCTGAATAGTTGTAATGAAAAACAAGCCTCCATCTACCAGCAATTGTTTGAAAAAAGAAAAAATAGGTCACAAATCTGTTGTTAAATGGCCTGAAAATTGTCATCCAACTTCTGTTATTTTCCAGTGCTGGGTGTGGAATTTCCTGCTTTCTTTACACTGATGATATCAACACCGCACAACCACAGGCTGGACTGGGACATTGTGGAATGGCTCTCCAGCGTTCTCTAATAGCTCCTAGTTGAAATCAGTTTATATCAGACTGACTGTATGATACCCAGGATCTTTTAGGAAAACACTGGAAATTATTCCCTCCCTGAGTTGTCACAGAGGAGGGTAAAGAGTTCAGATGACAGTCAACATAATAGCTCAGGACACACTGCTAAAATGTCCATTTGTACCCCCATTTTCATTGCAAATGTGTGTTTCATCTGAGCTGTCAAGTGATAAGACAAATATGTGACTAAAGACCCCAAGCAGTCCTACATCCCTCATAATTTTGTGCATGCTAAAGGGCATTTTAACCCAGGTGGACTGCTGAGGGCCTATGGACCAGTGCACTGCTTGGACAAACCCAACCGGAGTGCAGGAATGTGACTACCTCTAGCAGAGGCTGTGCTGCACATCCCCAGGGCTACAGGCTGTGACATGCAGACAAGAGCCCTCCCAGAGAGGCTGAAGTACTCTGGCCACACAGAGAAGGAGTGGAGCTTCATCACTTCTGGTGCAGGGTTTAACTGCAATCTTGGGCCCATCCTCATGTAGGAGGCAGGGGACAGCCACTGTCCCAGGGCTGTGAGAGAAAGACCAGATGCCACCCAGCGTAAGGACTCTGAGATCTTACCTCTGCCTTAAAACATGTCTCCATACAGTGTGCTGCTCCTGTAGTTAAATATCATGCACGCTATGGATCTGAGACCCCTCTTAACTGCCTATGGTTTCTGGTCCATTGGTCACGTTTACAGAGATCAAAAGCCTTTAAAAAATGGGAAGATTTATTTATTGAACTTAAAATCTGTGAGCTTGCAAAAACCTACTATTTTAAAACATTCTGTGAAGTAAAAAGTTAAATGGTTTGGAAAATGTGTCATTTTAGTCCTTGTGAAGAATCATAACAGCAAGAAGAAAAGGGCCACATTGCATCTCTGAGAGCACGGAGCACAGGCTGGGGAGCACAGCTGACCTGAGTGCTGTCTAACCTATAAAAACCTCAGGCAGCCCACTGCCAGACCACTATCTTGCATTTGCCCTCCCAGGAGGCCTTCTCCACTGTGGACCTGTCAGAACTATATTTTTCTAGCGCTGAAATAAAGTTCAGACAACTTCCAGTAACAGGGACATCTCTTTCTACATGAGTGGCCTGAATCAGATCGAAAAGAACAAACTCTTCTTAGATTAATTGAAACCAGAGTTCAGAGTCTTCCCAGAAAGGCCACAAATCTGAAACAGAGACTGAGATGTCACTGAGGAGCTACGTTAAAGGCCATACATGCTTTCAAAATGAAACCTTAGGATAAATATTTTGGTTTAATGCAGTATCTTTCATATGAAAGCTCATGAGCCCACTCATTGCCAATGACACCACACTGTTTAGGACAGGCAGGTGGGTGATGCACTCCATTACACTTCGCATCCTCGGAGTGGAACTCACCCCTTACCCTCCTCCTCTTGGAGTTACTACAGATGGTGCAGAAGACCGGTTTCACAGTAGCAACCTTAGCATGCAATAACAGCCAGGCTGTCCTCTCCCCAAACTGGGAAGCACTCACCTGCGGGAAGACATACATATAAATCCACCCCGTCCCCTGGGGAAGGTCCATCGCTGCAAGCCACAGCTCCTTTTATGTGGATAACATAAAATTATGTGGATAATGGCTGCCTGCAACCGCCTCCACATTCCTGCAAGCCTCCCACCCCAGCTGAGGGCAAAAAGTGAGATTGCTCCTTCCTGCAGGCTGTCACCCTCCCTCTGGGGTAGATTCAGCAAATGCTACCAAGGGGCTCACAAAAGGCCCCTCCAGCTCCACAGCAATGTTTTTTATTTAAAATCCAAACACGCAGCTCAGTGCAGTGCTAGCTGTGAAATAATTCTTCCCCCTTAAGCAAGCTCCGTCAGTGTTTTCCCTGTTTTGTGGTAACAGACCTGAACATATAAACAACCTCATGGCACACTCTGGTTAGTCAGCGCCAGTCAGTAAGAGCCCCCCTCTGAGAAGACACTACAGAAAGGAATACTTCTAATTTAAAATCCTTGTAAGTGCTAGAGACATTTAAAGCATTAATCAGCAATTAATACAAATAAGAAACTCAATCTCTCACATCATTAATACTAATTATGCTTTATAGTTGCATTTTCTGAGTAAGATGACAGGCAACATGCATATGGAGGAGGCTGCTTGACAGAGGTGCAGAAATGGGAGGCAGCTAAATTGAAGGAGAAAGCAGAGCATCAGACATGTTTTAAAAGGCCCTTCGTTTCCTTGAGCAGGGGAAGGCATTTCTAAAAAAGCTGGAATTGGGCCCACAGAAAGTTCAGGAGCCCAGGTGGAAGTGCCACTCAGTGTGGGTGTCTCAGGTGCTGGGCAGCTGCTCCTGACATGCAGTGGTTGGTGTTTGCTGTGGGACAGCTCCTGTGGCTGTGGGTGTTTGCCACCTGTGGGACTCAGACCCAGGGTGTCTCCAGTTGGATACCAAGCACTGGAGTAATTTTGGGAAAAGCAGAGTTCAGCTTTTGCCACAAGGAATGTGACACTGGTGACTCTGAGGACATCAGTGATGATGCTGAGGACAACTGAACTGAAACTGGGTCGGTATTTTCGCATCCTGCCTTTTAGCAATGGAGTTCCTGTCCTGCACGGTGAACTTCACCAAATACCACAAGTCCCTGTAGAAAGAGCTGCTGCCTTTCACTGGAAAGGTGGGGATTTTATCTCTCAGTATGTTTACATGTGAAATGATGAGTGGGACAAGGACTGCTGGAAAAATCAATCTGGTATTAATGTGCTTGCTGACAAGTTTGCTGTATCCAGAGAATAGGGAGGCAATTTCTACCTAAAGCAAACAAAACACACACTAAAGATTGCATTTACACATTTTCTCAGATTAGGACTATCACTAAGCACATACTGTCACACCTTAATGTTGTTATCTGCTCTCACTTTACACCTTGTATTTTCCATTATGTACTCCTGCACTGGTCTGGTGCACCACATGACATGCAACTTCTAAGCAAGGACGAGCAGGTCCAGGGCTTAAATCAATTATGATATGCATAAAACCTCAGCATACTAGTCAAAGGCAATCTGAACTATGCTTATGACAAATGCTTTCTGTCTGGATTCCGTGTTGCTTCCTTTGGCCTGGCTCCAGCTGCTTGTCCTGTCAGGAGCAGACTTCATTCAGAAAAGCCAGCAAAAGCTGGAGAAGCCATTAGACAGGTTGTCTCTGTCCTGCCCAGTGTTGTGCTGAAATACAGTTGTGAGGCTACAGAGGCATTTGGCTTTATTTATTTTACTCCAACAGGGAAGCTGGTTCTGACCTGGATTAGCAGTGGCAGAGCATCTTAACTACGAGCTCTTGAAAGATGGCCCTACACAAATATATTTCAAGTTCACATGTGGTCTCTGGCCTCCTTGTGCAAAGGAAAGACACTCTTTGCATCATGAATGAGTACTAAAGAACAACACAACAAGAAAGACTTTTTGCCAATCAATAAAACAAACACAGCTAGCCCAGATAAGGGGGAAGGAGAAAGGGAGCTCATCAGACCTCACTGTTGGCAAATACTGTGTTTAGAAGTAATGACTTGAAGAACATCTCCTATGCACATGGACTCTGTCCTGCACCAGGGCTGTGCTTACCCCTCAGTGTTACAACAGGACTGCCAGATCAGTGAAGAGACAGCACCAGGGCAGCCGCACAAACTCACACTGCAGTGCCCTGTGCTCAAGCCCCTCAAAGGCCGTGCATAGAGCTCCCTTGCAGAAAGTAAAAGCCATCGTTCCACAGCACAGCTGCACTCTGCTGCTGGCAGCGGCCCTGCAGAAGACTGTGAGCTTTTCAGCCTCAGAGAAATTCTGTACATAGCTTTACGCAATGGACATCATGCTGGCAAGAAGTAGCAAGGCTTCTTGTTCTTGGCTCTGTCACTGACCCGCTGTGTGACCTCAGGCAAATCACTTCACTTCTGTGTGCCTCTTCTACTTCCCGTCTTTCATCTGTCTTGCCTGTTTGACTGCAAGCTTTGGGAGGGGGATCGTCTCTTACGATGAGTATGCAGCACCAACCACAGGAGAGCTTTAATCTCTGTTGGGACTCTGAGGCATAGTACAAAACCTACAGCTATTGTGTAGTCCATACTGTCTATATTACCACTTTGCACAAAAGTGTTGCAGAGTGGTCAAAATGGGCCACTGCTCCAAGATTTGCCACATCAACACTTCTCAGATCATCCAGCATGTACCCTGGCACTCTGTCTACAGAGTAGGTAAGACATGCCACCTAGCCAACCTTCTATATTTTCATTTTGATTGTTGATTGTACATGAAAAGTGAGATTATGAATGGGGCTGCTTTGCCTTTAAGATATGCTTTGAATGTCCTTTACTACAAGGGAACAGACATGCTATAAGAAGGCTTCTTCTTCTACATATGACCATGCAAAGTGCCAAAGAATATGAACTTTTATGACCATATATCTTAAAAATGACTGTTAACAAATGGAACAGTGTGATGAAAACACCCCACATTTGCAAGGGACAGTACAAATGCATAGGCCAGGGAAAGACCTGACTGGTAGATATCCTAATGGGACGGGGTTTCATTTGCCGTAGAAGATGCACACTCACCACAAGTATAGTTCTGACCATAAATATGAATGAATGGATGTCTCTGTGTGTGTGTGTGTGTATAGAGAGAGAAGAAACAAGAGAGAGAACAAGACTGAAGACAATGTGCCAAAAGAGAAGTCAAAAAGAGGGATCTCACAGGCAGAAGAATCCAGTTGCTACCTGGACATGTTGCTTCCCAGATTTTTTAAATACATCATTCCTTGCAGAACTGTTGTTAAAATCCCATAATCTTTAAGCATTCATCTATACTTGGCCTTTCTTCCAGTTTTCTAGAACAAAGAATGTGGTATGTCTCCTGAAAATACTCCTTCATGATCTGGAGCTGACTGAAAGATCAAGCTGTCCTCAGGTGGCTTGGATCAGCCCCATGACACCTATAACACTCTCTCTGAAGAAACTCCCAGGAAGGCATAACTTTTTCCTCTGTTACTGCATGCTTTGTGGAATTTCCATACAAAGTACCCGTGTTCAAACTGTAAAGCAGCTTTGGTAGAACCTGTAAAGAACAGCTGTCAGCAAAGACAGCAGCTCGTTATCACACAGCACAAATGCTCTGCACTGTTATCATTTTGCAAGATGCACTGCTTCCTGTTGTCCCATTTGTGAAGGTGCTTTCTGGCTTTCTCTCCCTCTGTTGTGACAGCTTTTGTCTTTGCACTAGTGGTGCAAAACTAGAGAGATCTCTGAATAAGGGAGCAGTTTTGTTCTCCTGCAACAGAGAGATATGCCAGGCTTTTCAGCTGAAAAATAAAATATAGACATGTTTTTGAATCCCCTTTTGTTTTTCCTAAGTTTTACAACCTTACTTATCTGTAAATAAAATCGTCATATGTATTTTTTTTCATAGCACACTGCATAAATACAACTCCGTGCATCTGGGAAGCTGACAGCTGCCCTATGAGATAGAGTGTGACAGTTTAAAATCAAGGAATCAATCACTGAGATATAGTGCCTGGATGCCGTTTCCACCAGGATGTATTGCAGGATCCAGGAACTCGCTATTTGAGATATGCCATCATAACTCTGATAGATTAAAGCACCACATCCAGGAAACAATTGTGCAAGAAAAAAATGGTGTCATAGATCTGCCAGGTTACAGCACAGACTCCAGGAGCCAACCAGGGGAAGGCAGGGCTGTATCTCCGCTCCCAGAAGCCGCCAGAGCAGCCTGATGACAGTTCTGTTCTCAAACAGCCCCATTATGACCTAATTAGCATACATGAATTGCAGATTTAAAGCATTAAAGTGATGTACAAATCATTAATTTTTTGTCAAATCCATGTCAGCCTTGTGTATGCCTTCCTATTTTAATGTTGCATGACAGTGAAAAGAAGTCTAATCCTCTGTATATAAAGAGGAGAGATTTGGTGTAGCTGATATAATGAGATCTATTTAAACACTGGATGTTTTGCAGCTTTGAGTGTATCTGCTCAGAGAAGAAAAAAAATGCCACATTTGTCCCATTAGGGTTAATTGTGAAAGGATGTAAATATATTGAAAGCCCCAAGGGCAGTTCTACTTGTTGTCTGTATGAAAGAGAAGAGATAAAACTTGTTTTCCATCAAAACTTCTTTTTAGTTTTGCGACAAATAGAAAGAACCACATGCTCACACAAGGTGGACCTGATTTTCAGAAGAGATGAGTGGCCACGTCTCCTCTTGAAGTCAACAAGAGCTCTGAGCACCCAGAAAAATCAAGCCCTCACTTGAAAACCAAGTCTGAGCCATATTCTCAGGAATGGTATACAAAAAAAATCAAACAGATATAAAAATCAAGCCCACATTGACTCCAATGCATGCAGAGAATTACTGCAAAAAGGGAGGATGACTACTTTAAAGTGGGACTTCCTAAACTATTTGTGCTTCACAGTCTTGCTGGGAACCCTCGATATCTCCTGCAGGCTGTGGTTGGCTCCCTCCCTGAGTCACCACAAACTGTTAGTTCATGTTTCAGGATGGGTCTCCATTTGTTCTGGCCTCATGGGTTGACTACTTGCTTACTATCCCATTTCATATCCTCCCCTTGCTTTCCCTCCTTGGCTTTAAAAGAGCTCTTGCATCTTATGCTCGAAACAGATGATACAGCCTCTGTTCTGAGCTGAGAGCACTACTTGACGCCGTTGGGAAAACCCTCCTGCCACCTGATTAAAGTGTCATCCAAGTACCCTTTCAATGAGCCAATTATTCTTCCACAACAAGTGGCGTTTCGCAGGCATGACCAAACAGCACATTTCCACCAAACAGGCTTGCATATTAGACTGACTGAAATCCAGATGCATGAACAGAGAGGTCTTCTTTGACTGTCTGCTCCACCTCTCACACAGCCTGAGGGACTGATTGAATTCCAGGGAGTTGCACAGGAGGTAGGTAAGAGGAATAGTCTTGGCAGATATGTTCAAGTATTTTACGCATCAAAAGAGAAGTATATTGGTGGCATAATGCCGACAAAGCATAGAACTCCAGATGCTGGCTGGGATTTTCATAAAAGATAATATAATTAGGCACCCAGTTCCAATTTATTTTCCATGGGTACTGGAACCCTCACCCCTATGCCCCTTTGAAATCACCTACAATCCCAAACCAGCAGGTTTGGTCAAGGTGTGTGGGGGTCTTTTTTTAGATCTGTGTGTTTCTGCAGTTGACAGCACTCCTGGGCAGATGATTTCTCTTACAGTTCACTAGAATGACTTTCCCAGCAGCAAATAATCAGCAGTGTAGCTCATCTTTTCTGACAGGAGTTGAGCACAGAGATGGCTCTCCTCAGGCTAGCAAAAAAGGATATAGAGGAATGAAAGCGCCATTGAGAAATGTGTTGAACTGAGCGGCAGGCTGTGTCAGCTCCACACCTGGACAGATGCTCAGCACTTACCTCTTGAGTGTTATTTCAGTAGCTCAGATGTCTGTCCACTGGTCTGCTATCCCTGCCTGACCTGTGTAGACATCATCAGGCTAGTTTCATTGTCCTTGTGTTCTGGAAAAATAAAGAAACAAACCCATGATTTAAATATACCATTATCCTTCTGCACGGAAATGCTGGACATTTACAAAAAAGATGAGAATGGCTTCCAAGGGCACATCCCCCTATTCATCTACATGGCAATAACACAAATCAGCTGAGTTCAGAGCCAGATCATTTTCCAACCACCATGGCAGCAGCCAAAGGAGATGTATGAGGATGAAGGAAGCTGGTGTAGATTAAAGATAGCTTTGGGATTAACATGCTGGACTAGGCTTGAGAAACAGAGACAGCAGACAATTTCATTAATTATTTTTGTCAATATTTTAAGAGTCCCAAAGAGAACAGGGCCTCTCTGGATGTGGGAAGAGCCTTGATGTGTTGATAAGGAATCAGCTATCAGTACATGGGGATCTCCACACTTTATTTAATTTTTTGTGATGTCTAAAAGCATGTGGTATGTGTGTAACAGTGACACTTGGGCACTTGCTTTCAGCGTAAGAGTATTAGCCGCCTTGGGGTAAGGAGGAAGAGAGCAGGTGAAAGGCTACACTAGGAACCAGGAATGGGAGGGAAAACTTTGGATTTAATTTTCCCTTCAAATCTTGCCAGAATTTGGGAAGCCCCTGAACACAGTGCAACTTCCCAACATCTTTCCATGTTTGCTGTGCAAGAAGGGTTATTAGAGAAATGGCTGGTAAAACATGGAGCATTTTGGTAAGGGATGTGTTTTACAGAACAATGTTTAGAGCTTATTCAAAGCGAAAGATTTTATTTTGTATAGGAACACTCTCTGCCTGTGACATTGACATGTTCTGGTTCATTTGCAGTCTGCACACTGGTACCGTGCTTTAAAGTGAAAGGAGAAAATGGAAACTGCACAAATTCAGAGACTGTAGGAAGAGCAGAGGCCATCTCTGAGCAGAGCCAGCACTCAGCAGTAGGCATAACTCCAAGAGCTGAAACTAAAGAAGTCTCAAGGTCCTCATGAAATTAATCCTTGTGCGAAGGGCCAAGGCAACTAGGCAAATGTTTTTGCGAGAGCCTTCCTGCAGCCCTCAAGGGACTCTGGGAGCATGTAGGGCTTGTTCTGGCCTTCTTTCGCAACCTGGAGTCCAGGGGAATACAGTTGCAGGGACTGTCTCCCTGAAGAGACAACAGCTTTAAAGTGGGTTGGCAGAATGCAAATGAACTGAGCCATGCAGACACAGCTTTGGCCTTACTCCTGCTGCTAAGGACAAGCTGCTTGGCCTCCACACAGCAGTGGTTTCATTGCTGTTTGTTGAATTCCCTGCCCTGCTCATAATTTTCTTCTCTGCACTTACACACACAGAGCACTGTACAGAATCTAGCCGTGTAACCTGACAGATCAGCTGCAAAGCCTTTCAGCTGCTTGGATTTCAGGCCTGACCTGCACCTACTCCAAAATCTCAGTGCTAAGATGGCTCCTCAGCTGGTAGCTCCTGAGTTCAGGATTTCATGGAGCTACAGGAGCACTATCTGAACAAAAGGTCTACTAATGAAGCTGCAAAATCAGCCAGCTCCAGGGACTTGTTTAATTTCATTTACTTGATAGTTGATGCAATACCTCCTGCAGTAATTGGTATGTTATCTTGTCCCTGAGCTCTTGTATGAAAGAGGGGAGCATAAGATCTCCATTTCATCCCAGAGCTCAGATGAGCTAGCCCTACACTGCACTCTGTTAGTGATCTTCAAAAGGCATTATTTATAAAAGTAGCTTTCTGGGATGCTGTTCAATCCATGCCCATTACCCATGCAAATTCCTCAAGCTGTATTGGGTTAGATAGCTGCTGGTATCATAGCTGGAAAACCAACCAACCTGCAGAAATCTTTGCTTAGTTCTTTATTGAGCACAATGAGGTCAGGATTAGTCAGTCAAGGCATTGGATTAGCACTATTGGTAGCCATGGCAATTTCCGTTTGTGTGACAATCCATGTCACCTTTCCCATTAAAATTCAGCTTAAAATACCTATGAGAATCCCATAGTCCTCTCTGAATCCCAGGAATATCACATTGCATCATTCAAGCTAGAATAAATCCAAACACATCTGAAGCTTTATTCAAATAAGCTGAAACCACAGTAAGTCCAATTAAAGAAGAAAAGTGTTAAAAGCCTGAGAAACGGGCTGTGTGCATTCTAATTCTGATCTGGGTCTTGCCATGATTCATTACATTTCCAAGTCTTATAGCTCCTTTAAACAAATAAGGGAATTGTTCCTTCTGATTCCCGTTCACTCAGTAGTTAAGCCTGGAAGACCTAGCTTTCACCTGAAGAGAGGTGAAAATTTCTGGTGAGGTCATCTCCATGACTGCTGGAGATGCTGCACACACCTGTTGAGGAACCGAAGGCTTGCTGTACAAGGCCATACCACCGACCCTAGCAACCCAGCTTGCTCATATCTGACTCTGAGTTCCATGTTCAATTTTTCAGATATAAATCAGGGTTTTCTTTACCTCAAGCCAGTCAAGTTTTTCCTCATTTTGCATAGTCACCAACCAATTATTATAACTGCGCTGCCAGAATTACTGTTGTGGGGGTGGAATTTGGACAAACTGAGCTTGCTGACTGTTAATGGCTTAAGTATGGAAGTGTAACAGAAGCTGACGTCCTTCTTCCCAGCCTCCAGTTCTCCACTCCCTGCTTACTGACCTCCAGCTGAAGGGCAGTAACAAGCAGCTGGAACGTACTTACACCTTGAACTGCTGCAGCTGTTTGCAGCTGACCCTGCGTGGCTGCATCCTTTCATAGCCAATGCCAGCTAGAGAAAAAAATTATGAATTCTTGCTTCTGTGCTTCCCATTGGGAATTACTGCCTTAACTCAGTGTGAAAGGCCTCTGCTTCTGAGCCCTGCCCAACCAAATGATCTCTATTTTTAAATGCATCAAGTACCTCCTGCTAAAGCTCTACACACAGTAGCTTCATTAAAAGATTGGAAGCAAACTAATAGGATTGGCTTGATCAAAGTGTATAATAAGCAAACATGGCAGCAGGCATTTTTATTCCATTATTTTGTGTGTCGTAATATCCCAATTTTCTACACTGGGCCTCTCTTAAGGAAGCAAGTGTTCAGCATGGCAAATTTTTCTGTGTGGAAGTGTACCCATTAAAATCTAAACTAAGGTTATACATTTGTTATCTACCCCTGAGTTATATCTTAGGTCAGCAGAAGGGAAGGCCTGAAAAATGAACTTGTTTCCCCCACTGTTGCACACTGTGCACAGTGTTTCCCCCGCTTTTGAAGCACTTTTGTTCAGAAGATGTTGGATTATAGTGCTTAGAAATGCAGTACATCTAAAATAAAATAAAATAAAATAAAATAAAATAAAATAAAATAAAATAATATCTGTGCACATGAGTAGTGAAATGATTTCACACCTGGGCTGGGTTCTCCTTTTTCCATGGCAAGGAATCAAAAGATGCTGAGGATCTGCAAATACTGCTGCGGCCACTCAGCCCTTTGGAAAACCATGCCACTTCTGCCGGGACACCTGAGGGCCGGGAGCACCTCCAGCACCTCAGCCTGAAACAAGTCAGGGTCTCTCACTTCAAAAAAGCTGCAAGTGCCTTGTGCCATTCCTAAAAACTATGGTAGATTTACTCCTGGATGTGAAATCACAAAGAAAATTTGTCAGGTTTCCAGAGGTGTCCATTTCAGCTCAGAGCCCACTCACTTCTCATGCACAGCCTGCACCTGCCACGCTGCAATTTGCTCTTGGTTTATGCGTTGAACTTCACTTCACAGCCACTGTGTCAATAGCCAGCCTTCACTTCTGCGATCTGAACATTTTCTCATGTTGTGCAATTGCACATAAAAACCTTCTCCTCTAGATCTTGTGCTAAGATGATTTTTGTAGTTCCATTGCTAGAAAAGTCTTACGCTCCACTATAAGCTAAATAAAACAATTTTCTTGCTATCAAATATTTAAACCCACTATGCTGGCATGGACTCAAAGGGAGGGAGAGAAATATGGCTGAGAAAAAAATGGGAAAACTAAAAATCTTTATCCTACAGATACTTCCACCAATAACTTAAATTATGCAGCTGTCCTCAAATAGATCAGGCTCACAAACAGCACAGCTCTCAGATGGAGAGAGAAACTGATGAAAATACATTCAGTTGAAAATATAATTTCTTTGTATATTCCCAGATATTTTCTGAAGCCTAGGACCGTCTGAACCACTGTGAGAGGTTACAGAGCTGTGAATGGTTTTTCTTAAATTGCATGTGAGGTAGTGGGGAAGTTGATATGTTATGTACTCAAATGAAAGGCTTTTCTGAAACTGAGCTCAAGTGAACTGCAAATTCAAATCAGCAGGGTGCCAGTGCCCTCTTTGCTTGCTGTCTGTGTCCTTAAGAACACAGAGTCAAAGACTTCCAGCAGAGACATACGAACATCGAACATCGTCTTCGCACTGCCTCCTGCACTAGCAAGGGATGGTGCCTAGTTGCAAAACCTATGCGTGACTTCGCAGGATGCCGGGACCCTCTCCAGGCACCTCACCTCCCTCCTCCAACACAGCCGCAGCTTCTGTCCATGGCCCTGGTCCACAGGGCTGTTAGCACCCAGCAGACAGAGGGGCTGCACTGTGCTCCTGCAGCTAAATGTAGTGTTCAGGGAGTTCAGGGGCAGCTCCCACCTGCAGCAAGGCCACGATGTGCTGGGGCACCTGAACCCCTGGTCTAGGAAGAAGCTGGCCAGCAGCCATTGCTGGGCCAGCAAAGAATCAAGAGGTACATGAAGGACTAGTGGGACTTGTCCCCTTCTTTGGACCCCACCCTTAGCATCTCCCTGCTCTTTAAGGACAGGGGGTAGGTCTAGTGGCTCTTGACCATAGGAAAAATTCTGACAGGTGACATGTAGGGTTGCCTCACCTCTGTCCCCAGGTGCTGTTTAGGTATGTTTCAAAGGCTATGAGCACAGTCAAGACCACACCAGGTATGTCTACATGGCTAAATGCAGATTAATGAGGCCTACCTATGTCCATTCAGAAGCCACTGGGACACATTAGCTCAAGTTCTCAAGCTGTTCAACAACTATGATGCCTGAGGGTTTTTTCTCTGCAGTGTGCCAGCCAAGGGACAAAAAGAAAAGGCACCAAATATCATAAGTCTTCTAAAACAATTGCAAAGGCTGAGAATATGATGGGGGAATATAGATGCAACTCACAGAGACAGGTGATGGGATAAAAGAAAACTCATGGTTTGCCTTCCAGTGTTTTGTCAGAGAAATTAATGTTGGACATACAAAATTGCACACTGCTTCTGAGTTTAGCCGTATGATTTGGTAGCTTTTTTTAGTGATACCATATGCACAGTTTGAAAAAGAAAGGACTGGCAAAGCTACAGGAACAGTGTTTATTTTTTGTGCGGGGGGGCATCCCTAGATGTTTTTATTGGAGCTGGGTAAATTATGCTATTGTATACTGAAAATGGACAGGAGATTATATGCATGGTCTTAATTTGAAGTATCTGTTGAGGCTTTGTATTTACAGAAAGCTTTAGTTACTTCTTTAAGGAAAAATTAGTCTCTTTAAAAGGACATGAGATCTCACCTTTCACCATTCACAGACTGAACCTGTCCAGAGCCAGCTTCACTGGCAACTACATTTTGGCTATTACACCCCTACTTTGGTGACACAAAACAGATACAAGAGTTTATGGCTGCTTTGTGTCAACAGAACAGTACAACGGCCCTGCGCACAGGCCAGTGCACAGGTCGGTGAATGTGGCATTCAGTGCATACAAAATAATGCTTGGAAAATAATTTTACAAATGATAAACTATGCAAAACTCTCTTCTTCCTGGCATTATTAATATCTGTGTAGTTATCAGACTGCAAATAAGTTTGAATCAAATGCAGCAGCACTTTATGAAAATAGAGTGTATATATCAATGTACATTGTGTATAATTGGTGCCATTTGAAATGATGAAGTGCTACTAACTGATCTTCATAAAATAATACTTTGCATTTATATAGTGCCTTCCATCTGAGATCTCAGAGCACTTTGCAAACATTACTGAATTAACTCTCTCTGAGCCCTCTGAGTTAGCTGTTGCTCTCCTTAGTCTACAGATGTGGAAAGCAAAGGCAAAGAAAGATGAAGACCATATGAGGAAACTGGGGTTCTAAAGGCAGGCACTTCCTGCCCTATAAAAAACCCCACAATCTTTCTTTTTTGAACAGAAGCTGTAAGCTTTCAGCACCTCTGAAAATCAAGCTACTTTAGTTGCTCTTTTGGATGCAAATGCCCAATTTAGCTTAAATGATTCCTTCAAAGTCCTCCAGGAAATGTGTAGGAGAACTGACAAAAAGGATCCAGAAAGCTTGGCTCTGGGCCCTGTGCTTTGGCTGAGAGACTATGCTCTGCATACTGCCCGACCACTGCAACCACAGCTTGTGAAACCTTGCTTTGTCTTCTGCTTTCCCCCCTCCCCACAATTTCCAGCAAAAAAAAAATACAAGCAAAAGATGTCTGCAGCTTGCCAGAGGAGTGCTGGATCCACTTCAAGGGCATAGGAACCCAGGACCCTATGGCAACAAGGCAAGGTAGATAGTCCCAACCTCAGCAGATTTCTGAGGAACTTCTGAAATCAGATCAAGTCAAATTAACTAATCTTGTCAAATTAATTAATCTGGCTAAAAATTCTCTCTGAAGAAATGATCACACTGATCTGGGGTGGTCTGACAGAACAAGGCCAGACACCTGCTTGGCGGGTATGAGAATGGGTACGGGACGAGCAGCTGGAGGAGAGCTGGAGTGGCACCAAGCCCTTAATCTGGGTAAAATGCAGCCAAGGCAGTATATTCAGCTTCACAAAGAAATTGGGACTTTGCCTTCAGGGCTGCATTCAGACAGACGTCAATGTCCCAACTTGATACCTCCTACTCCCTATCATACAGTGCCTTACTCAGATCATTGGAGGTTTTTGAGAGGTGTCTCACTCTCTCATCAAACTGGGTCAAGGACATAAAGTGATGCTCAGACACCAGAATATAGTCCTGAGACTTCAAGGAGGCCTGTGGCTGGATTCTCCTCTCTTTCCTGGCACTGGTGTTGCCATGACTGCGGACAGCTGATTCCCTCCACATCCTGCAAGAGGAGAGCTCTGTGCTGGGAGTTTGCACTCTCTGGCCAGGGCTTGAAGGCAGGCAGAGAGGCAAGTGGGCAGAGGGATGCTGATAGGGCCTCCAAAGGAAAGTGCCAGATGCATCACTTGGTGAATGGCAGTTACTGCTAATTTGCAGTGCTGCACTGGCACGTCAGCCTCAGCAAGGAATGATCCCCTCCTCACCAGGGTAAAGATAAATGATGCTGCTCCAGAAAGAGCATGTACACTCACATGGGGAATTAAGGAACACCAGCCAATAAAACAAAGTGAATTATAAAAAATAGTAGAGTAATATTACTTGACATGTTCCTTTCTACCCTGTACTAGGTACAGAGCCTGCCACTCCATTTTTTCATGGGACCTAATGAATTGATCTGTGGTTAGTCTCTGATTTTGGCCTGTGTTTTTTCTCTATCTATCTCCCCTCTACTGTCTTTTTTTAAAGACAATGCATTCTTTCCCTTGTTTCTCAATTTATTGTTTGAAAGAAATACTTACTAAGCAAATGTGAAATGCATCAGAATGCTTTGCAGAGCTGCCAAGAGGTCAAAGGTCTGGAATAAAAATGATGTTGAAACAATAATTAATTAGCTGACATTCTCTTAGAAAATTTGCTTTGGGAAAAGCTATGGTAAATCAAGACAACAGACATAGTGACAGAAAAATGAGTAATGAGGGAAAGAGGGATAGGAAGAAAGAAAATCCGTATGGGTAGATTTATTCACTTTTGAAAATGATCCGATCTTTCTCAGCCATTGTCCTGGCCCCCAAACAAAAATCTTCTCCAATAAATAATTTCAAGCTGTTTTCAGTGACTAAACCACAAAATGTTCCATCCTGAATAAATTCTATTTACTGCATGCAAAACCGATTAACATACTTCCAATGCATTTATAGGACTTCTGGTCTGCAGAGGCCATCTGTTTAAGGGAATTTCTGGAATAGCAGTATCATCTCTACAGTAGGACTACCAAGAGGCCTGAAATCTCCACCATACTCTGCACACAGCTGTATAGATGATTCAGGAGCTGCTTGGGCAAAGAAGAATTTGTGCGACTCACTGGGCAAATATGTAATCTCCACCTACATAGGGAACCCTCCTAAACCTTTTGTCCTAAATCACCTGTTACTTTATAACATGTTACCAAACCCTGTCTGGAAACAGCATGTGCTGAAGCTCTGTGGGAATGCATTTGCCTTCCACGCTGCTTTCCTTGGAAACCTGCCTCACCTGTCTTCATACGGTGTGCACCCCTACTAGGACAGGCTGGTAGGTTCTTGTGATCCGTAAATGTACTGGGGGAAAAGAAGAGAGAAATTGTGTTTGTCCTTTAACTATTCACTGAATTGGGATGAATTTGCCATGAAATCCCTGCAGACAGGCCATGGAGACAGAGGCTATACTTCTCAAGGCAGAAAAACGTGCAGACCTACTAAGGTTCCTGCCTCAGAGATCTGTCCAGATCTATATGGTTTATATGGTGATCAACCAGGACTTAAGAGCACCAGAGGGAAGGGAAGCAAAGAATAGCACCATCAGTCCAAGTGCTGATCTCCGGATATTTTGGAAGTCCCTAACTGTGTATCCTCCACAATAGCAGAGTGTTCATTGCCCAGCCTGAAACTGGAGAGGAATGGGAGAAGAGTACCGCAGTCTTTTGATGGCAGTACCCTCTTTCATTGCTACTGCCCCAAGGCTGAACTACCAACTACCGACTGGTAAGCAAAAGGCTGGCAGCAGCCAGCAGTAGAGGTTGAGTTTCCAAGTATTGGTGGATGCATGCTTGTCTGTGCCTAGGAAACTATTCAAGGTCATGTTTTCCCCCTGCCAAGGAAAGCAGAGGAGTCCCATGAATGGTCTGGCTCCAGCCTATTCAAATCCCCCTCTTGCAAGTGGAAAGCTCAGCAGCTGTTTAAGAGACCCTGAGGACGTCTGACCAACATGCTTATTTATAAACTTCCTCCTATGCTTTGTGACAACAAATAGATGTAATAAATACCATTCTGTGGAAGAAAAGCAAGGAACAGATACACTTGGACAATGCTCTGCATGGATATACAAAAACCTGCTGTGATTTGGAAGCTTAGATGTGGCCTAACATACTGCAATTATTAAGCCCCAGGTATTAGGGAAATCACATCTGTCTGTGTTGCACAGCTGAATTAGCTAGGCTGGTCTCATTATCCAATAAATAGGCAGCTTTCGTGTATTTCTCAGATTTATATGTGTGGTGATACTTAGAAGCAAGTTGTCAAAAGCATTTTTTTCAAAGGTGGCGTTTAGAGCTAATACAAAGTACGCAGGGGGAAAAATAATCCAGATTTTGTAGGTGTAAAGGATGAGATTTGCAAAGCTGCCTCAGGACTTTCTGACATCCTGTTCCTATTCAGGATGAATGTATGAATTGGAAAATGCAGCAAGGGCTTGAACTTCTTTAGATTAGGGGGATGATCCTCCATCTTAGCTCAAAGAAGATTCCTGCAGAAGACAAGGGGAGTTCTTTATGGATTAGGGGCACAGAACCGGGCTGACAGGTTGGTTACATACAAGTGTTTTTAGGTTTTGAAACCCCCCTTATGGCAATTGCAGTTCTTCTGTCTCTCTCCCCATTAGGATTCCCAAAAGAAGCCTATTTTCACCTGGGTAAATATTCTGCTTCTGTCTTCATTTTTACATGAGTGTTCCACTTTGTGCTAGAAGCACGCTACGGTAGCAGTACTCTGGGGATGCTGCTCTAATAGATTCACAAGGTTGACTTGTTTAAGTGGGATTTCATTGTATTACACAGAGGATTTTTTCCTAAGGATGTGATTATTCCAGGACTGATCCTGCTGCTGTGATATGACCGCTTTTGGCACTGTGCATGCATGGCATGGGATTAGTCTTCTGGCACAGTATAAAATGACTTAGACATGTTGTCTTACTTATTAGCATGTGGTATTGCAGATCATCTTACAAAGGCAACAGCTGTAACCATTACTCCTACGGTTATGCCATAATTTGGTATGTCAAACACCTCTATATAGTGCAGGCAAGAGGAACATTTATTCGTCTCACTTGTCAATACATTTATTTCCATCTTATGCTTTTCCTTTTTGCAGTAGTAAAACAATCCACTCTCTCCATACAGCTAGCTTTCCTAGGAACTGATGAGAGTATGTAAAAGGAAAGGTACTTAGGAGCTGTGGAGATTAGCACATTGCAAGACCCTATACAGAATGGATTCATACAAATTAACATTATGAGCACTATTGCTATCACCGCCATGACAAATAAGTCAGCTATTCTGCGTACAGCACAATCATTTACCACTGCCACATTTACTGCAACCATTTGCCACTGTCTTCAGCTTCAGGGAGTCAGGGTCTCTGAGTATCCAGCTCTGTGCAGAGGCTGGGGAAGGACTCAGCAGAGGCTGCATGCTCAGTCCCTCAAAGGTTACCCCTGCTCGCAGCTGGGCTTCCCAGCCAGCTAGCTGTGAACCAAGTCGCCGCTTGGAAAAGAGTGCACCAGCTCCAGCATATGCAAACCTTGACTTGCCCCAGGCAGGGTGGCTGTCATTCAAATAGGAACAGTGTATTCAGACAAAAAGGGGGCCCTTGGATCATAGGCCCTTCTTTGGGACTCCAAGTATGTTGGGTGTGTGCAGGGACATGAGCTAGTCACTTCTGGCATTTACACCCTGCCCTTAGCCTTTCTCACAGCACCTTCTGCCCCACAACACAAACTACCCAGAATACAGGCTTGCTGAGTGGAGGATAACCAGCTGGTAACGGAAGCCTGAGACAATACTTTTCTTCAGTTTCTCTTCAAGTAATAAAATTGCATGTAGAGTCACAGGTTCAGTGTGGCTCAGCTGGGCAAGGGGGCTAACACAAGATGATCTCGGAGAATGGGAGGTGGATATAAAGCTTTCCTCTGCCCTTCTATAAACTCAGGTTCCTGCAGAAGGTCAGAGGCAACCTCTCTGGGTGAGTTCATCCTGCCTCGTCCCTCTGCAACAGGTTGGCTCCACCTCAGTCCCAGCTCTTTCATGGCCCTCTCCCCCGCTGACGATGACCAGCACACAAAGCTCAGCCGGATGAGCTTTCTGTGTGAGCACACCTTAGTCTGCATTGGGAAAATGAGCTGGTTCCAGTGTAACACATGTTAAAGCCTTCACCAAGGCAGGTCATTTTGGCCTAAATGGGCAAGGAGCATTCACAGAAGACACCCACCAGCAGACCCAAGGAGGTGGACTGTATCAGAGCAGTCATGAGGAGCAGTTGGGGTTGGCCCCAAGGTGGCTGTCACTAGAAGAGACTGTTTTCAAGCCATCCCTCCTGGGAAGGAAGCTGCCCCAAAGTCACATCTGGTGAACCTCTGCAAGAGACAAACACACTGTGACTTTGGAGCTGCTGGTGAGAGGAGAAGGATTCTGCCTTAGCCCTCTCACAGTTAGCCCAGCATAAATCAGTACAAGCTGGCATTTTGCAGCAGTCCTGTTCCTTCGATCCCCCTCCTCTGCATGACTTATCTATTTGCTTTGAAAGAAGGAAGAAGAAGGAAGGGAGATGGGGGTGGCGGAAGGGGATCCAGACTGTAACCTGCAGCAGCTGACATTTTTATTGTCTTTTAATTAAATAAGCCTCGGACACAAGAGCACATGCAAATTCCCCTGTGTGCCCTCCTCCTCCTCTTCCTCTTAAAAACTCATTAAGGAAGAGGACCACAGTCAAACCCGGAATGCAAGGTTGCCTCTCCTACATTCAGGCTGTCCTCTACACATCTTTGCCTGGACAAAAGGTCACTGCAGAACAACGCAAGATGGTACAGCTGCCTTTCGTCCTATTGTCAAAAGGCAACAACAGAAATCCAGTATGAGTCTCCTTTTCCTCTGCAGTCAATGTGCAACTGGGGGAGAAGTGTGCAAGTGGTGGTGGTGGGGGGAGTAGTTTGTGCTTTCAGACATCCCACTTTCTTTTCCAGTTTCATAGCAGCCTAAAGTATCTCTGATCCCACAGATCCCCTGGAGGCCGCAGCTGAAGTAAGAGGGACCGCATTTATGTTGCAGTGTCCTCTGATGAATAGCAATGCCCAGCAGGGCAGCAAGGACAGAAGCTGATGCCCACCTTACTTACCTTTTCTAGACTAGATCTGGACCGTAGGTGGGATCCTGGCTGCAAGGAGCATCTTACTTCGATGCTTCATGGGCTGCTGTTTGCTTCAAGGCATTTTCCTTGTAGGTTCAAGGGCCTCTAAGTGTCTAAAGGCCGCCCCTTGCTCTACACACAAGTAAATGGGATCCCTAAGATCCACCTCTGAAAAAAGAGGAAAGCTCCATCCATACAGACCCTGCAGAGGGTACACCCCCAACAGCTGTTAGTTACCTCACCTTTGGAGGTAAGTTAGAGCAGTAGTTATGTTAAAATCAGGCCTGGGACCACAGAGATACAAGTGTAAGCCCTTAGCTAATTTTGTGGTGAACATACACAAACACATGTGTGTGCATATCTGTGGTGTCCTTTATGCATCGTGGCCACTGTGACACATCTGGCTTGTAATCTTACCCATGCTTTTGTCTCATGGAGGTTCTTGTGGGGCTGGGCCAAGAGACTTAATTAATCCAGTCCCCTCTCTAGGCAGTTCATACCAGGGCTGCTCTCTTTCAGCAGCTGTTGCCCCTGCACAAGGGAAAACCCCTTGCAGGAGAAGAACAGCCAGCGGTAGAATAGAAGGATGCTAGCACTGACCTCCAAGGGGGCCCAACACAGTCAAAAGTCCTTGAAATTACCCGTCAGCGTTTTTCTTTTCCCACTAGGGATCTCTGGGGAGAAGGCATGGGGTCACTGCCTCAGCCCTGAGAGACACTCTCCTGCTTACCCTCCGGAAGCACTTGAGGGCCAGGTGAATTTATTTGCTATTGCATCGTTTTTCCTTGCAGATCTGACAGCTCATAATACCTCTGGTGCCTGACAGCCCCACTCTTCTCCAACTGATAAATAATCTCTTTCTGATTTGAGCAACCAAGGAACATCTTGAGCCTGTCACACTGGAGAAGATCCATCAGTCTCTCGTGCCACAAGTGAGGTGTTTGAAAAATGCTGTTTGTGCAGCCATTCTGGGGTATTAATTCCTGGCATCCCACTTGTATTTTGATTGTTTCTTAAAGAACAACAACATATTTTAACTCTTTGCAAATGAAGCAGCGTTCTGTTGTTATGGTAACTCAAGTTCTAAAAATATTGTAAAGAAAAGACCACCTTTAATTGATATCACAAGAAGTTGTTATGGTAACTGGAATTTTAAAAGTAACTAGGTTAAATTCCATTTCTTTTTATCCAGAGGTTTGCATAAACAAATTCTGATTAAAATATCAGGTTTAATTTAATCAGTTAATTAATGTCACTAAATGTCATTTATCTTATAACTCTCATTTATATTCAGTGCAAAATTAGCTAACTTGCTGAGTTCTAACTATTCAGCCATCAGTCTGGTATTTTGGAATAGGATGACTGTACAATTTATTTTTGGTCATGGAGTGGTTAAAAATGAATGCACTGCTTTTATATCATGTGAGGGGCCTAGTTTTTTCCTCAGTAGCACAGGTGTAATGCCATCAGGTAATCCTGCTATGAAAGTCAAGTGTGTGCTATATGAATGAAGGCGCATGCTCCGCTGACTTCTCTATCTCTCCAAAGCAAGTGCCTTTCAAACCCTTCTCTACTGTCTGTCTCACTTCTCCCCCGCAGCATCCAGACTTTCTGTCTCTGCACCCTCTCCCCCCAGGCTGTCTCACCTTTCTGTCCAAATCATTCTCTTCTCTCTCCTCTGTCAGTACTGGCAAATCATTTCCCACCCTAACCCCCTAAATCGGCAATGATGTTTCCTCCACTGCGAGTGTATTTTCCTTTCAAGAGCTGCCTGTCTCTGCATTGCACAGTCTCTGCCATTTGCATCAGTTATACCTCATTTGCTCGCTCCTGTTCTCTTTGAATGTCCCAGATTGTCCCATGAGTGCTTCCAGTGCACCCCAAGTTACTGCAGCCATGCCCAGCTCTCTGCCCATTCCACTGGCAGGTTCCTTTGTAACTTCCTTTTACCTTTTCCACCAAATTTAATCTCCTTGTCCTTGCTATCCACAATCTGAACTGTGTAGCTCCTGGTTACCTCTCAAGTCCCTCCTCATTTTTTCACAGATTAATAGAGTGAAAGGCCAGGAAAGATTCATTATGACCATTTAGCCTAACAGGCCACAGAATTTCATCCAGGAACTTCCATGTTGAACCTCTAACTTCTGTTTGAACAATTAGTGTGTCTTTTACAGAGGCACCTAGTCTTGATTAAAAGACTGCAACTAATGGAGAACCCACTACATCCCTAGGTAGCTTGACCTAAAGATTTAACCCTCCCCGTTAAAAATAAATGCATCATATCTTTCATCCAAATGTGGCTAGCCTGAGCTGACAGCCCTTGGACCTCTCTATGGACTTTAACATTTGAACAGTTCACCTCAAGGGAAAAAATTACTGCAGGTCAGCTCCCCTGTGGTAATCACCCCTATTCATGCTCTTACCTACAGCAAACTACAATAATGGTGAGATGATTTATTAGGGGAGCCTGTTTCCCAGGATAAGAGGGGTAAACACACACTTGCAGAGAGGGGACAAACAGCTCCTGCAAAGCAGCTGGTATATTATGGTAATCTATTTGTCCTGGTACCTTGTCTGCATGTCTTCCTTTCTGCTGCAGTTTCTTTCCCAGATGGAAAATTAGTGTCGGAAATTTTCTCACAATATTAATGCTTATACATCTCAGTCAAATTACTTCTTAACCTTCTTTTGGATAAGCTATAAAAGACTTGTAAGAGCTTTTTAAGCCCCTCATTGCAAGGCAGAATTTCCAGGGCCAGGAATCATTCTTTCAGTTGTTTTTATACTGCTTTTCCAGTTTTCTGCATCCTTTCTGGATGTCTGAGCGTGAGCACTGGACATGGAATTCAGCAGATCCCTCAGCAATCCCTTATCAACAAGTGACATCATTCCCTCCCAAGCACTACTAAACCCCTTTGTTTACTTGCCCAAGGATTGCATCAGCCCCTGTAGCACCACCTTCACGCTGGGAATTCACATTCATTTGTTCATCCAAAATAGCGCCTACATCCTTTCCAGAATTTCTGCTTTCTAGTTCTCAGTCTGAAACTGAAAATATAACTTGCATTCTTGGTTTGTGTATATGTGACCTTCCCAGCGGCTGTATGTATACGCCAGCTTTCTAAATGAATCCAGCTTACGAAGCAATCCAGATCTTGCCGTAGGAATGCTCTGTCCTTATTAGCATCACTTATCATGCCAGAGATGTTTATTTAATCTGCAAAGTTTACCAGCAGTTCCACCTTCTTCCACCTCAGTTGTAACTTCTTTTGCATTTGCCTCCAAGCTTTCAACCTTGCTTCCTTCTCTGCTCTTAAATCTCTAGCTTTCTAAACCACAACTCTGGAGCAACAATTTCCCAAAAGGACCGAGCCTGCCTCCAGAGCAGTGCAAGCAAATAATAAGATTGAAGAATCCCCATTAAAAAAGAAATCCCAGAAACTACTGTTTAAGGGAAACAGAAACTACTGTTTAAGGGAAACACACGGAAAACTGCCCTAGTCAGGCACGGCATAATCCCAGTGTACTGCATCCACTCTTTAAGCAGTGTCTGGCTATTCTCTAAACTGTTTGAGTCAGGTCCCTGTGTTGCAAAGCTTCTTGCATACAGTTAATAATATCAGCATATTATTATAAATCCTGCTAACAGCAAATGCACATGCAGTATATGGCTTGTAAGCACAAGCATGCAAACAGCTGTGAATCAATCTATTTGCCTTTTTTGATGTACTGTAATCAATCCATAAACCAATTGTGGAAAGGATTGTGTTTTGTTCTTATGAAATGGAAAATTCTCCAAGTGCAAGTGGTTTCATATCAAATGCTTCTTCAAAAATTAAGCTTTTAATTTAATCAACATGAGTTTAAAAAAAATCTTTCTCCCTCACAGCTGCCAGCTAGAGAGAAACAGATTTTACTTTACATCTTTAAAAAACACAAACAACCAAACAAAAAAGCTACCTTGTCTTCCCTTTAAATGTTTGATTGCCATTCATGACATAATTTGCTGTAACTGTCCTGCTTGGCTCCCTCATTGAAATGAGCATTTCTAAATTTTTTGCATCATCTCTGCTTCCACCTAATGTTGGTTCTGATATTTTGCTTTTCCTGCATGTATGATCTTCAGCTGATATGCATGGTGTTACCTGCTTATACTGAGACTAGAATATTATAACTGATGACATTCACTGAGCAGCTGAGAGGAGGATGTTAAGTGGAGTCCTACAAATTTACACACCAAGCATTATTTATTGCTATTGTGGAGTTTATGGAGAAGCCACATCTCTTGTGCCACACCTAAAAATTGACCTCAAATCTTTAGTCACTGGATTTATGGGGAGGAGATTTCTTGTGTGAAATGACAGGGAAAGAGTCACCAAATATTCTTGGTTAACACCAATGAGTAAACAGCTTTGGAAAATCACAGATCACCAGATTTACTCAGAGCTCTAGCTGAAGTCCCATATCTTCTACCACACACCCAGAGTGCCTATTATTAGAGGATTCCTAGGAGTTTAGAAAATGCAGATGATTTTTAATATTTTGTGTTTGAGGTGTACATAGCAAAGCAACTGATCAGAATGTGCAATCCATTTTCTAAACAGTAATTAAGTTAACAGAACATATTCATCATTTAATATAGTCATTAGAGATGACTGGAATTAATCTTTTTCCTGTAGAAGCTTTTAAGAACCTTCCCCTTTATCTTTTTCAGAGAAGTTTCAAGTTTTTGGCAAAAAATCAACCCCTGAGTATTTGCATTCTAAAATACCTCTTTGGCATTTGCGGTTTAAATATCTCCTACTCCCTTCTTTGTCTCTTTGGCACCATGGCTATATCTCAAGTATCATGGTGTTCTGCCGCTACCTTTCTCACTGATCCTGCTGTGGGGACACGGCTCTGCTGCTGTTA
Organism: Mycteria americana; assembly: GCF_035582795.1. Taxonomy (NCBI): domain Eukaryota; kingdom Metazoa; phylum Chordata; class Aves; order Ciconiiformes; family Ciconiidae; genus Mycteria; species Mycteria americana. The sequence continues at coordinate 15,519,045 of NC_134373.1, forward strand.
CAAGCATGATCCCAGCCCAGGGCGAGCTAGAGAACAGGTTTGGCGTGGGGCATCACATCACAATTTTAGAATCAAGACAGTTGAGACTTGCTCATATGCTTCTTTTTGACAAATAACAGGAAATTTCTGTTGAAAGCAGATACCTTTCAGCTTTGTTTGAATGTAATTTTCTTTCATAAAGGCATTTTCAGGGCAGACTCGTGGAGGAGGTCTGGTAGTCATCACATAAAAATTTGATTAATGCTGTTAGAGCATAAGGTCTCCCTTCCTGAGGAACCCAAACCATGGAAGTATGTGATGAGGTACATACGAACCTAACACATGGGACTCTGGCACCCACAGAAGCAGTTTGCTGACCCAGCACCCTGCCTGAAAACCTTTACTTACAGGTATTAAGTGTCTGTTCACAGCAGAGTGCAGAAATAGTTACTACACATTTTTCCCAGTTCACGTAGGGAGAGGTTTGAAGATCTGGCCCAGCCAGAGATTATTATATCAGAAAAATAGTTGGAAGCATAGATCCAACTGAATGAAACTGCAGCTGGGCCAAGCTTGTGTACAGCCACTGAAGTTACCAGGGGCACAACAGCTGGAGGACAGGCAGGGGAAGCCAGAAACTGCTCAGCTGAATCCTCTCCAGACCATGTTTGACACGTTATTTATCTTCTTTTACAGATCTCTCTTGCCAAGAGAGTGGGGGAGAGAAGTATAGCTCAAAGAGCTGTTTACTTTCCTGTGGAAAGAACAATTTTGAATGAGCAAGATCAGTCTACAAGGATTAAAACGCAACCCTGTCTTGCTAAAACGAATACAAAGAAAAGAAATTAGGTTAGCTCTTCAAAAGTTTTTCTACCTCCAAGAGAAGCAACGGGGCTTAATTCCGTCTGTCACTCACTCCCCTCTCAGGAGGGGACCTTCTATCAGCCACCTCACCAAAAGCCTCCACATCAGACAAATCCAATGTCTTCAGAAGTGACATGCATAGATGTTTGTGTGGCTGCAGCATTCACAGGCAACCCACAGCCTCTAAGCACTTTCCAAATCAGTTGGATGATGGCACAAAATCCCTTCTTCCCTGTGCCATCAACTGCTGTGCATCAGTGGGCATGTGGGATAAGGACCAGCCAAGCTTCTGGCCTCTCTGCCTGCAATCCATTCCCTCTGCAAGGCTGAATCCACTCTGCAACCCCAACAGTGCCTCTTGAACATGTGTGCTGGGAGAAATCAGCGGGTACACTGGGAATGTGACTTACACTGGGACCCCAAAAGATATCTAGAAAGTGCATACTATATTAAATATTGTAATACCTGACAATAATCCATGTGAATATTTTGCAACCAGGTGTTCCAGATTATTCTTTCCCAAAACATCAAGGTTAAAAATATTCAATTCTGCTGTAACTGGGCTTCCATTTTCCCAGGGAAGCAGCCAGTCCTCACTAAACATTGCAGCTCTAGTCAGGCCATTCTGCCCAGCAACAGATTTTGAATTCGGTTATGTTCTGTTGAGAACACCTTCGTGAAGTTCAAGGCAGACAGAGTGCAGCTCCTGGGCATACACCAGAAGCATATGTGCTGGCTTCTCCAAAGCAATCCTAGAGCAAACTTCCCTGCAAAATGGACTCTAGATGCCTTCCGGATTTGGGTTAAACCGATCCGTCTCTTCCTTTGCTACACTGGCAATTTCCAGCCAGCTCCCAACCCAATTGCATATGATGTCTGAAGAAAAACAACTCCTTGTATTTGCAGGGAGTACTGCAAGCAAGAGAAGCATGAAGTTACATAAAGGATTTTCACTCCTTCAGAAATGAATAATGAGTGAGATGAGCTGCCCAACAGAAAGAATTGCCCTTGATTCAGTGGATTAATTTGCTCGATAGCATGAAATAAGACAATTTAAGGGAAATTAGAATTAATATAAAACATATGTCTTCAGACATGGTTAAACAATAACATGGAAGAGTATGACAGTCAATAGGGTGTACAGAGAGGTTTAGGCTAGTACTGCAGCCATCTTAAAAAAAAGGGTCAATGACAAATATTGTGTATATATTTTTTCTTACCACAACACAGTTGCTATATTGGTAGTGGGTAACTGTACAACCTTGTTATAGAGAGGCAGACTGACAAACATACTTGCTTCTGCTTACTATTTTACCTAACCTATTAGCAGCATTTGCTTTAGAGTAGCACCCAGGAAGACGGGTCATAGACTGGCTCACTATTTTGCAAGGTGCTACACAGAGACTACAAAGACTGCCCTTGCCTTCAGAGAATTTACAGTCTGATGTCTCTTCTTGCTCTGCCATGAAGTGCTACATCTGATGGGGAATGTTCACAGAACCTTTTCATTTTTTCCTCAGCATGTTTCTTTGAAAATCCTGCTGCTGCTTTTTTTATTGTTGTATTATGACGGACAAATCTCTGTGAGTCAGAGGTCTCCTCTCCTTTTCCGAGTCACTTTTTCCTGTGCTTTGCACCTGCTCTGTCAGTTGGTCAGAGGATGACACTTTCTAACTGGCTTGTATACACAGTGTGGTGGAAATAAAGCTCCAGGGTCTCCAGTGATGTGTGAGTTCACATTCCCATGCATGAGTAGGTGACCTGAATCCATAACTAGCCCTAGCAGCAATGGGTGACAGATCGCCTTGAGCACAATTTTACCATGGTACACAGTGCTACTGACACTGTAAGCTGCTCTTCAGCCACTGCAAGCATGGCAGAACTGCTAGCATGGCCTCCTCCTGTGGAGATTTAAGTCAGGAGATAAATCACCATGGGTGGGCTTTAATACACTGCCTACATTTTTAAAGTTCTGCTGCCTAGCAAGTGGATGTTCCTGGGCATATTACCAGCAATATTTATGTATGGATGGACATGCTCCCCATAAATATTATTGTTCATGGTTAAGTGGGTAAATGTTAGAAATAATAATAAAGAAATCTATATGAAAGGATAACTCAACCTAATCACATTCCTGACGTTTGGGACTCAGCATCTCAGCGAAATGGCTCTGTAATGGTTCACAGGGTGAGAAGGAACAAGAAAGAAAATATACTGCATTTTTCCTAGCCATAGCTCATATCCAGTGCTTTGGCAGCAGGCGAGTTCCTTTCCATGCGCTGCGCCAAGGGCTGGGTTCAAGGACTTACACCATGCCCAGAAAGGCTAACCTAAACAGTTCAGACGTGTGTGGCAGTCAATGGATCAGGCCTTGAATGGGAAGAGATATCATTTATAGCTCTTATGATGAACATCTTGTTTGAACGCAGCTACAGAGGAAGTAGGGGTTGGCTCTCTGCCTGCAGCCCACATCCCTTGTGTTACCCATGGTGGCCTGGGGAAGCTGCTCAGAGAAGGAGAGCTGCAGGCTTGGCTCTTTCTGTTGCCCAAGCACTCCATGACTGCCACGACAGCACGTGTTACAGAGCCCTTGAGAGGTACCAGGGGTGACATTCTGCTTGGGAGCAGCCAGTCCTTCACAGCAGCCTGGACTATGACTCCAGGTGGCAGGGATTTCTCCCGACTCACCTGGCCTTCTACATACTAAACACCAAGTGCCCTGGGGCTTACATCTCAGCTCAGCACTGTGGAAAGGGGACAAGCCTCTTCTTCTGGGACTTAGAAAGGGGCAGGAGGTGTAAGCATATACCCCTCCCTCCACTGCTAAATGAAACCAGTCCCCAGCTCCATCCTAGTAAGACAGGGAGGCAGCGGAGGGATGCAACCCGGGCTTGGAGAGGGTTAAGAACAACTGACCTACGGCTGCTACTGGCTGTGCTTTGCTCTCCCAGCTGGGGGAATGCAGTCAGCAAAGAGATTTTTAAACTTCATTTTCTCTGTCTACAGGTGCCTGTCTTCCAGTATTAGTCTAGGGAACTGCACACCAATTACCTCATATATTCACTGAAAGTGCAGTACAATACAACTTATTGTTATATAGTGTCCTTGATAGAAAGCCCCATGAAATGCTTGACAGTACTATTGGGTCCATAAAAGTGTGCGTGGTCATGAATACATGTGAGGGTTCAGTCCCTTGCTCTTGATTCCTGTTCTCTGCTGGAAACCACTCTGTTACAATTCTCTCAATTTCAACACTGAGAGGAGGTGGAGGAAGGGAATATCACAGCTCTGTGTCACTGTCTGCAAATGTACGAGGACACAGAAGGGCCATCCTGCTAGACGTGAGATAAATGGACCCACGGGACACACACAGACATGCAAATACAGAGTCACGAACACTGACCCATAGCTGACCACCAGTGACTGGCCTGACCCTTGGCACCATTAGGGCTGCCAAAGCGAGGAGTTGTGTGCTTGTTGCTGCAGCAGAAGGGACTGGATTTTCCATGGCAGTGCTTTGGCTCAGCCACACGTACTGTACACAAGCAGCTTAATCTAATCTTTGCAGCACTTGGCAAATGAAGAGCATAATGTCATATCATGAATCACCTGTTTTCTTCAGCACTGGGCCGACATTAAAAAAAGGATTTTGCTTTCCAAAGTTCAAATTATTTGTAACCATTTGACTAAACCCATTTCTAAAAAACACAATAAAATGTCAGTGTTGTGGTTCTATCATGAGGCAGCTGGGGCTGGATTCAAACAGCCAATTGTGAGGCTGAAGACAAACATAGCTGCCTAATGCAGCATCTATGCTCAAAAGACCCGTTAAGAGATTCACAGTATGCCTGACTTCCAGGGCTGCTCCTTTTGGAGTCTCTGTAGAGCCAGTGGAGAGGGACAGACATAAAAACTAATGGGCCATCAGAGGATCCTGGGGTGTGTGGAGGATTGCTCCTCACCACAGACAAAGCAGCCCACGAAGGAGAGGCCACCCCACTACCAGGGACTCATCTGTGCCAGGGGACACCTATGGCAGGTAGGAGAAGTCAGGACAAGGCAGGGGAACATGTTGCCCCTTCCCACCCAGTGACCGGCTCCCTACCTCATCCTAAACATAAAGTTTAAAGGGATCCAGCAGGTGACATCTTGTGACCTCTGAGGGGCAGCTTCCCCTCAGGGTCTTTTAGAAAGCATTCAAGGCCCAAGGAACAAGGTGAGCCAAACTAGTTCTTTCTATTACAGTTAGCATGGCTGCAATAACACCCAAGTGCTGTGGCTCAGACTCAGGGATTTTCCTTAAGTTTGTAGGAATGTTTTGCAGAAATGAGACAGGTGAATATTTTAGAAAAAGTACCCAAAGACTTTATTTCTTCTTAATAGGCTGTTCTCCCTTACAACCCTTGAATTTTCTTTGCAATAACCAAGGCACAGATAAAAAAATCCCACACTTAATTAGGCCTGATTTTCATTAAAGCCCTATAGAAATTCAAAAAAGAAAGAAAGAAAAGACAAAGCTAGAACCTCAAAAATTTGCCCATAACTAAACTTCACACATTTTTATCCACAGAAATAGGCAGTCATCTCTCAAATGTTTTAACAAGCAGTTGTTAATGAACTACAGTGCAGAGCACTGACAAATCTGAAGAAGAAAGATATGATGCCATTTAAAAAGAAATCACAATTCTCTTTGTTATGTGGTGCCCTGCCTAGTGCTGGGAGCCCCTGGTGCTAGGACATGTCCAGAGAGAGGATCTGTCTTGAGGATCTTATAAAACCTGAACCCTGCAAAGTGTTAGCTGTGCTTCAGTGACTGGAAGGTGGAGAAGGGAAGGGTTCGCTGAAACTATAGTTAAACTTTGATGTATTAGCATTTCCAGGGGTAAAAAATGGGGTGAAAATATCTTCAGGCTGACATTAGATATGAAATATTGGTGAACAGAAGAGTGGAAGAAATTTTGCTTTGGGTTGAATGAAAATTTGGATTCAAGCAGTTTTGCTGATCTGTACATTGTATAAATAAGATCAAAATAAAATGGAAGTTTGAAAATAAAAATGTCGTGCTGACGACTGAAAATCAAAATGTTCCATTAGAAAAAGAGACCAAGTGGAGATAATTTGAGTTTTGGGGATTTTTTTTTTTTTTTAAATACAGCTAGTAAAATCAAGATTTATTTGAAAATTACCTTGGTGCCATGAGATCAGGTCATGTAATGCTCACCCAGGGACATATATGTGTGGTCCTGTGCAACTCCAGTCTAGGGCTGGTATCTCTGCAGTGGAGAGGACAGGAGACCAAGCATATCATTGTGCTCCTGGAGAGTCCTGCTTCTTCTGCACCCATCCAGCTTGGTCCTGCCCAGGCCCTGCAGAGTGCCATAGCAGTGTTATTTGAGTGGCTTAGGGACGGTTTTCTGGGGGATGGAGCCCTCTCACTTGTTTCTGTGGCTGCTGAGGCTGGATTCAGCAGTTCTCAGCTGACCAACCCCCTCAACTTCAGCATGAAAAAAGCAAGGTTAGACTCTAATACCTACCCAGTGCCCTTTAATTTCACTTGCCTGGTGCTGATAATTGGAAAATGAATATTACACAGGCAGCAGAGGGTGGCTGCAGTGGGTTGGATATAATCAACATCTGTGTGCATGTCCAAGTCAGTCTTGTCTTCTTTTAATTCTAGTAGTATTTCTGTTTAGAGCCAGCTCATTACAGGAATCTATTCAAAGGCAGGAGACTACATCCAAAATGAAAGTAGAAAAAAAGGGAAAAAAATGAGCATAATGTGCTGGCTTTTCACCTCCCCCTGCTTCTTTCCCTGCGAAATTAATAGCAAAGACCTTTTAAAGCACCTCACGTCGGCATCCTTGTTATCAAAACTGTCTTGCTGGTGAGAATCAGGCCCTGAGCACAGTTGCATCGAGGTGACTCCCATTGCCGGATCGATAGCTGGCAGGGCTCCTCAGTGAAGGAGTTGATAGCAACGTTGCAACCTGCTGCTTGGAGCACTCAGCATCCTAATTCTCTGCTGCATGCAACCATGGGAAGCTCCGAGAAAGGGGAATATGGGGCACAGCACGGTGGATTCCTCTCTTCCCCCATTTCTGGCCCCCCTTGTTTATATGTGCTGAGAGGTTCAACAGGCATTTCAAAATGTTGGGAAGCAGGAAAAGAAAAGGAAGAAGAGAGACTTATATCCTGCCTGTCACTATTTTATAATATATTTATGTGAGAATGGGAAGGGGGACCTGGGGCATCATTTTGTATCTGGTTTGAAATACTGGGGTTTTTTTCCATAAACAGAAAGGCTTCAGAATGAGAATGCTAAGCAGAACAGAGAAGTGACAAACCATTTATCCAGGTTTTCTTAAGTAATGAGCTAGATTCCTCAGTGATCAATCTCTCCCCTTCAATTAACGGCAATAAATTCCTCATAAAATATTCTAAACAATGCTGGACTTTCTTCTTACTTTATATTATTTATGCAGCATGTTTGTTATTCTTGTCCTTAAAGCAACTTTATATATTATGTCTTGTTTCTCAGCCAGAAAAACAACTTGCCACTGCAGAATGATCTCAGCAGTATGTTATCTCTGCCCGTCTGATCCCTGCCGTGTAATGCACACACTCACACTGCCCCTTAGAGGTGACATCCAGTCATGGCCACAGGGAAAAAAATCACAACTATTGAGATCTGTTTTGATTGCAACGTGTTTATGTAATTTTGACCAGCTGGCTGGCTTAACAGAAAGAGAGTCTGATACTTTTTCTTTAGAATGAATGTCCATATTTTGATCTCAGATAAGCAGTGCAAATCTGGCATAGATCCTTTGATTTCAATACTGATTTTTGCAACGGACATATCTGATGTCAGGTTCCTGACCCCAGCTCCTTTTCCTGAAAACTCTGTCACGTAAAGATAAAGAATTGCAACTGCAGCCACCGTGCCTTTCCAGATGCTGCTGGACGTGGCCACGCTTGGAATACAAGAAACCCCATAGCAACCCGACACAAATTGACATGTTGCCATCCACCTTAACAAATGAGTATGGAAATGATGAGAAAGGAAACAGCAGGCTAAGCCTATTACTTCATCAACTGCTACAACAGCCACCAACCCTATTACTGCTCTGCTCTGCGCTTCCCTGCTCACTGGGGACGCTGCCTCAGCAAGGCAATAGGCATCCTCTTTGAAAGCACGACAGTGACAGCCCAGCCAGGCCTCAGCCACCTCAAGGGACACTGTCTTGTGTCAAGTGCTTCTCTGTCTCCTGCCCTGATGGAATAATAAAGAAAATCTGTCTCATTCTTTTCATCAGCAGCTGCCTCTGCCCTCCCGAGCCAGGTGGGGTAGCACACAGACAGACAGGGGAGGAAGCAAAGAGCAGCAATTGCTTTCTTGTGTCCATCTGCCTGATCTGACAATAATTTCTCTAGCTAGGATTTTACATTAAGCAAACCGACATGTGTGTGTCTCCTGTGCAGGGCTGGAGGCGGGGAATGAACAGTAAGCTGTGTGGGACACAAAGCCATCATGTAAGCATGCTGGGAAATGAGGCATTTAATTTAAAATGAGCAGAACTAGGAGCTCTGGGCTGGCAAGAATTGTGAGTCACTCCCCCAGAAAGAGCTAGCATAGCATCAAGTCATGGGATGGACTTAGCGTTGAAATTTCAGCCTGCCCTTTCACTCCCTGGCCAGGAGAAAGCAGGCATGTAGCAGAGGGCTGGATCCACTTTTCATTGCAAAGAAAAAGTCTCCACAAACATGACTTGCCCCTTTCCCCCGTTTGCCCCTTCTTTTGACTCTTGATGACTCCAAATGCCAGGTGAAGCATCAATGCTTGCATGTTTTATGACTTTTATCTGCACTCTGAGTAAATTGATTGGCCTCCAAGGCAGCAGATCTTCAGGAGTGAAATGACCATTTCTCTGGGCTAGGGACCTCAAGCAGGAAGCGGTGTGAACTGAAATGGGGAGAATCTCCAGGGCCAAAGAGTGATCCATCATAAAGTCATGATCCAAGAGCTGGAGAAAAAACATGGGTTTGGCCAAGCTATGGCTGGAGGGAGGACAGGTCTGTTGAGAGATGGGAGAGAGACTATGAACCAACTAGGAACAGAGAAGAGCCGGCCCAATCTCTGCACAGGAAGCCAAGAGGTGGGCGTGTAGGAAACTGGGGTGCAGTTTGTCCTGTTACAGCTGTCCGTACTGGGATTGGGGCCACTGAAATGGAATGGAAAAGTACAACCCCAACAGGGTGGGACACAGGCCCTTTGGCAATGCAAGCCAATATCCTTGTTCTACAAATTAAAATAATGACCATTTTTCAAACCATTACTGGAATTGCGCTGCCTGGCTTCAGTGGGAGGAAGCGGGACTCATTAATTCTCATCTGACATTCCCTTTTATGTGGTGACTGGGGTCAGCCTACAAGGGGAACACCCAGCCAGACATTAACAAAACAGGAGGTGTATGCATGTGTTTGTACAGGAAGAGAGAGTTATAAAAATGCTACTTTTCCTTGGGGAAAAACTTGCTACATGAGATTTTAATGAGTAATTAGGTTCTTAGAGACTGTTCCTCTACACAGAATTAACCCAGTAGTGCTAGAGACAGAGGTCAAAAGAGAAGTCCTCTCCACAAGTGCTCCCCTTCCCTGGTGGGGATGGTCATGTCCATCATGCCTGCAGCTGCATCAAACTGCAGACTAGTGTGGCTGAGGATGTCCAGAGCCTGGAGGTCAGCAGACCAGTCAGTGCCAAAATAGGTCCCTCTGTACTTGTAACAAAAGCCTCTACCACATCTTCCCTTATCCCATCACTCTCTTTGCTTTTCCTATTCTCCTCCCTTTAAACATGCTTTTCTTCCTGCAGAGATACACTGTTGGAGAAACCTTGTCCACACACACTCATCTTCGACACAGAGGCCTGAGGTTTTTGAGGGAGATATGCAAACTGTTGCCATGCATAGCACTCAACAGATTTCCACACTGACCTTGAGCAGTCCTTTATCAGGCTGGACCAGAGGCAAGAATGCTTCTTGGGCTGCTTTTTCTGAGTGCCAAGCATATGCTATTTGCACGTAAACTGACTTTGCAGAAGAGGTCTTCCCCTCTTCTGAGGGGAAGGCCCACCCTTCCCCTCAGGCTGCATCCGCATGTCCTTTCTAGAAGGCAGTGCAGTAGTGTGTCCACAGTGGGCTTTCTTGAGAAGGAAGATCTGCCAAGCACTGAGCAGGGACCAAAAGAATCGAGTCACTGACACAAGCCCCTGCTTGCACAGGCAACACCACCACACAGATCCCTCCACTGAATACATCAAGCCATTTTAAAATGACAAAATTGTTTTCCAGTACACATTGTAAGGATGCAGAATGTACTAATACACCAGCTACCATCCAAACTCTCTCCACTACAATAGCAGCTGCAAAATTTTCATTGTGGCTTGAAAGAAGCGACTGGATGCAAACAACCCTCGAAGCTCCCTGTGAGGCTGTGCTGGCCACACCCTGCTCCCTGGCCTTCCTCCTCCTCCTCCTCCTGGGGAGAACAATGGGGCTTTGTCAGCACCAGGAGGAGTGAGCACTAGCAAAGCACAATGGCCTTTTTTATCCTAGCTTCAAGGCATTTGTGGTTGGAAAAAGAAATGCATTCAACTTGTAAGAGTGAGGAATATCCATGTTAGAATTGGGCTTTGCCCAGAATTCTGTATTTGACCTCCAGGGAATAGATCTGAACATGGATTACAGTCAAAACATTTTAGCTTACTCCGCTCTCTTTGCTTCAGCTAATTTTGAGAGCCTGCACTTGTTCCTTTACCTACATGTTAATTGCAGTGGTGATCTAGCCTCTAATATCTTTAGTGTCCTCCCTAGTTTGGGGAACCTATTCATGTCATCAGGAAGACAGGTGGAAGCACAGGCTTGCTTATTGCTTGTGAACAAACTCATCTTTAATCCTTGAGGTCCATTTAGCCAGGAAAGAGTTAACACCCACACCTCTCAGTGAACAAATTGGCTCATCCAGGAAAAAAATAATCCCAGAAAATTGGATGTCAGTAGATTATCCTTCTCCAGATCCATGGATTAGTGTGCTTGGAGAGGGTATCCAAGTGGAAAAGAATGTAATATCACTGTATGTGCAAGGAGAGCCTTCACCTCCACTCCAGCTCAATTACACATTTCTCTTATCACAGACATCACATGATGCCTACCTTCATGCCTTTCTTCACTTAAGCCTATTATTGCATTTTTATAAATATTGGAAAGCCTCTTGAAATTGTTAAGTTTCTTGCCGCAATGGATCATATGTTGGCTAAATCATTTTGTTTTCTCAGTTGTCTCCCCTCTGCTCTTCCACATCACTTCCTTATTTGATTAGTTCCTATATTAAGTGATCAAGACATTGCAACATCCATCCTCCCTTCCATTTCTCCATGACACACACACATACAGGTTTCTACCTATAGCTTAAGGCCAAACTCTCCTCTCAGATTCCCTTATGCCAGCCTAGAGCAAGTGCCATAGGCTCAAATACCTGGAGGAGTTAAAGAAATTACTCTGGACTTTCTGTAGGCTAAGGGAAAGTTTGGAGTGCAGAGAGAAACCAGGAACCAGCATAGCCGGTGCCAGCTGTGCCTCGAATGCCTGATGCTTCCCCACAGAAGAAATGGTGCAATCAAAGCCAGGGTGGCAGAATGACAATGTCTGCAGTGCCAGCTTTTTAAGTTACTACAAGTCTTGTGGCAGTGTGACATTTCTTCTCACAGCCCTGGCCTCGGGATCCAAGGGCTTGTCTGACATTCTCTGCTTGCTCTTTCTGCTGTGGGCTTTTTTTTTTCCTTGCTTGCTTGCTTGCCTTTTTTCCCCCATTTATCCTTCATAGTTATGGAAGAAAGCTTGAAAACAAGAACTAAACAGATCTACTTTGAAAACCAGAGGCTGATTAACATTAGGAAGATGATCTCCAGCAGATCGAGGGAGGTGACCCTTCCCCTCTCCTAAGCACTCGTGAAACCACAGCTGTGCCCAGTTCTAGGCTCCCCAGTACAGAAACACATGGACATACTGGAGTGAGTCCAGCAAAGGGTCAAAAAGATGGCAGAGGAATCAGAGCATCTCTCATATGAGGAATGGCTGAGAGAGCTGGGATTATTTAGCCTGGAGAAGAGAAGGCTCGAGGGAACTTATCAGTGTGTATAAACTCCTGAGAGGGGCAGGGGGTAAGGAATATAGATCCTGACTCTTCCCAGAGGTGCCCCGTGGCAGGACAAGAGGCAGTGGGCACAAACTGAAATACAGGAACTTTCATTTAAACATAAGAAAAACCTTTTTTTCTGTGAGGGTGACTGAGCACTGCTACAGCATGCCCGGGGAGGCTGTGGAGTCTGCATCCTTAGAGATACTCAAAACCTGACTGGATACGGCACAGAGCAGCCTGCTCCAGCTGACCCTGCCTTCAGCAGGGGGTGAGACTGGGCGATCTCCAGAGATGCATCCCAACCTCAGCCCTTCTGCAATGCTGTGGTTCTCTAACAGAATGCCAGAATTATGATTTTAAATGTTAATTTCTAGCTTTAAAGCCATTTAAAATTCTGGGAGGGGAGCTGATCCATTCTTTTCCAGGACCAATGTCGGCAATATTATGTTTTGTTTTCCTTGAGCTCCAATCCTCCCACTTAAGTAGGTGCAAGCTCTGGGACCAGCCCTGGCACAGCATGTTAGACAATCACCTACAACAGCTTCTCACGGGCAAGATGTGAACATCACTTTAACCAAGCAAAGATGAAGCTGAAGCTTCAACATTGCAATATGCAGCGCCTGGGTAGTTTCCAGTGTGTGTCTTGTATATTTGCTCATTTAAACAACCACATGTGAAACTGAACCTAGACGTAGAAAAGAGTGAAGATGTTAAGAGTTCTAGATGTGAATATGTTTGAAGCTTGTTTCAGAGATTTGCAGGCAGATTTTCATCAGGCTAATGGACTTTTAAAGGTTTTACATTTCATTTTTGAAAGTCTGATAAGAGTAGTCAGTAGCGGTATTTATTCCTCTTCATTCTTTCACCTGTTCGCTGCCAAAAGAGATTAAAAACCACACCTTCCTAGTACAAAACAAAAATTTAAAAGCAATAATAAGCCCAATAGAATTATTGCAGAAAACTCAGGCTTTCCTCTTCTTTTTGACTAAAGCTGACCATCTCACACCACAGATACAAACTCTTTAAAAGAGAAAGTGGTAGAAAGTGTTTTGAGCTGTTTAGGTTCTTAGTAGTCCAATGCGGAGAGCTGAATATTCAAGTATCATAATGAAATTGTGCAAGTTTGAATAATTGTGGGACTTAATCCTGTATTGGGTATTTGATTCAAAAGGGAGGGGATACTTTTCATTAAATAAGTATATAAACCTAGAAAATCAGAAGTGTCTCCTGATTTGGGATAGGTCAGTTTTCTGTGCGCTTATTCTGAAACACTGCAAAGGGGTCTGATTTTGGTGAAAGGATGAGGACTACACCTCTGAAAAACTGTCTCCGAGTGATGCAACCCAAGTGCAAGGATCAGTCTGATTAATCAGGTGGAGAATACTGTCCACAGTACAACAAGCATTGCCAGGGGAATTGCCCCTTAAATACTTTATCCACTGAATTATTGCAGAAGAATATTTCTCCCTCCAGATACATGCCGAGTTATAATTTGCTCATAGACCTGAAACTGCATTTGGAAAAAATATTCTAAAAAAGGGTAAGGATGGAAAATATTTTGGTTCTTAGAAGTTCAGTACTGAGTGGACAGCTGTGATTATTATTCTACTCTTAGCAATTAACTACTGCTATACACTAGAACTGATTAAGAAAAAAGTAAGTGCTCACGAATGAAAAGAAATTCAATTTTTTTTTTAATTTATTTAATCTACTTTTTTGTGATCCCAGCCGTTTTTTCTCTTTATACTCGATCTCAAGTTTGAGTAACACGATCAAGCTGATCTGTTCTAAGACTTTTAAAGCACAAGGAATGCCTGTGCACTAGGATACATTCTAATCTTGCTACAGGCACTACAGTATTTTACTGTGGAATTGAGTGGAGTATCTTAAAGAGAAAATGATGCCATCAGGTGAAGCCAACCAGCTTCTCAAGAAAGAAGCTCAGGTAGGGTGTCCCACTCAGGTGCCTGTAGTCACTGTCCACTGAAGGCACAAGCTTCTTGGAAAAGAGGGCCATTTCTCAACATCTGCAACATACCAACTATGCTGTTGGTGCTCAGTAAACAAATAATTAGAATAACAAATGGAATTGTTTCTAAATATAATGTTCCACAAAGCTAACAGAGATGCCATCTGCTCTGTAAGGTAGAAAGCTGGAGCCTATAAATACTTCCGCGTATGCTTAATTTTACACCCTTAAGCAGCCCCAGGGACTGTTCAAGCACATAAAATTGAGCAGATATGTAAACATTTGCAGAGCTACAGCTCCGTAATTGGTAATTTTGCAGCTACTGTGTTTTTCAAGGATCTCAAAGTTCTATGGCAAAAAGTGCCTTGAGGGTCAACAGAAATAAGCTGTGGACAGCTCATCTCCACTTTTATTCTAGTGCTTGGCTTAATTTGACTGTCTCCAAAACTCACCCAGTTTGTAGTGGAAGGATGGCACATTCCCAGCACTTTGGCATCCGAGAGACAGCAGAACATATCTCACTCCTGCTTAGAGCTGGAAGTGAAAACAGAGTGCGAGGAATCCAAAAGGAAGTTGTTGAATGCATGGCAGATGTTGTTACATTTGGCCTAGCAGTACTCCATGTGGCAGTCACACGACTGGTGATCTTAGCCAGAGAGGTTAATAGGAATGGGCACTCCTATGTGAGGGGTTTCTTTCAAATGACAGTGGAACAAATGTTATAAGTGAACCAATAACAGCAGGAACAAAAAAAAAAGTTGAAATAAGGGGAAGGGAAGCTCAGAGCTAATGGCATGTCAGCTGGGAAAATAGCACATCAACAGCCAAGAAGAGACATAAACCCAAGACAATAATTTCATGGGAAAGTGGGCTGAAAGAGACATCTTAAGACCACCCTATGTACCTCCATCCCATTTCCCTGAGCTTTGGCTGGCACCCACGTCTCCTATAGAAAAATGGAGAGTGAGGAAGTGATACACACTAGTATGAATCATGGATTTCTAGGCCATTGTTTATAACGGGAGCTATGCCTGAACAGAGGTGCATTACTTGCATATTGAAGATGATTTATGTGGGGTTTACGTAGCTGTTGGGCTTTAATTATTCACTTGATTATCAATAAAAAATAAGCAGTGAGCAGTACAGAATGTTAACATGTCTGAAAGGGGCATGCAGCCACTTCTGTGAAACAAATGTGCACATGCAGGGAAGCATTCCTGTCCTGTCAGTGCTAGGTAGGAGGACAAATTCACAAGACAAGATTAGCACATTTCTTTTCTTTTTCTTCCCTATCCCCTCCCCATCCCTTTCACAAACAAAACCTGCCAACCTGTTCATCAGCTCTGCGATGGCAGACAAATGTTTCAGCAAAACATGTGCCAAATATCCATTGATATTGGCTGAAATTCAATATGATGAAATGAATTGATGCTGGCGTCCCATTTGGTGCAATGCAATATCTGATCAATAGCAAGTAATTGGACATCATTTTGTGTAGGATAGAAAGCTGGGGCTGTTACATCACTCTGAGTTATGGATCATATTAATCACTGCCTAACTGTTTCATCAATGTAATTTCTTTTCATCAACATGCTGTGGCATTTAGAACATTGGGACATAAAACCTCTATACTGTATTAACTTGAAATTAAAAGCTGTGGAGCCCAACAAAATGGAACATCGTTACCATGGGCGTGAATAGTGTTCTCACATCGTAGCATAAAATTATACAATTGGCACCTTTAACAAGCAGAGCGAAGTGACAGGGAAAAAAAAATCAAATAGCAAGAACTCATCTGGACTGGGGGGGATATGCACTCATACAAGCCTTGCCTTCAGTTCCTCCTCCTTAATTGCAATCAGTGCAAGACCAGCAGGGAGAGAAATCCATGTTTCTTTTCAGCTTTTGCTAGTTCACAGGTGTTTGCAAGTTGTGAAGCTACTAAGGATATATTAACAGAGCAGATCTAGCAAAGGACAAGGTATGGTCTCTCCATCCCCCTTCCTAGCATGGAAATATGCGCACCTCTGTCAGTGATCACTGGGATTCCTATTGCTTACTCTATGCTCTTTCCATTTGAGCTTTCTTCGAGCCTCTTTTTGTACTCCACCAGAGGTACATTTGTGGAGGTTGGTACCACTGCCTTCTATTAGATGACTCAAAGTCACTTTTCTTCCATCACACACTGGCAGGAATCCTTGCTTAGCATTTGACAGCAAAGGAAAGATTTTAGGCAAGTCAGTCAGAGAACTAGTGCCATTGGCTCTGCCACAGCCAGACGAGAGAGACAGCTTCAGTCAGATCATGGCATAGTCCAGCTCTGAGTGACCAAAAAGCTTTTTGTGGGGTACACTTCAGACACCTGCTTGGGCAATTAACTGCACAGTCTGGCACTCCTCTACTGAACCCAAACCTCATACCACATACTGCTGTTTTCAGTAAGATCATGGCAGAAAACTGGAAGTAATCCTTTACTCCTCAGTCCAGACATTCACCCAGGCAAATCCCAGCTCCATGCTGGGGCAAGACATAGGCATACACATCCTCCCACACCCTGGTTTCTGTGGGAAATAAACTGGGAAAAGTAAGTAAAAAGGTGTTTAAGCCAGACCCCTGTCTTTCAGACCATAAGCACAGAGCACACAGTTTACGTCTTGCCCAAGAGGCCACATGACTGTCTAGGCCCATAGATAAGCCCATAGAGAGAACAGAGGCTGTTCTCTGGCAGAGAACAGCCTCAAGTCTCCATTGTTATTACACAGAAAAGCAATGGGACTGTGCTCTGCCTGAAGAGAGAACAAGAAGGCAAGTGAAGAGCAGAAAAAACCTGACAACCGGATCTTATTCTCAGAGCACCTGCATTTCCCACTGATATCAGAGCTGTGGGTGCCTGGCACTTCTTAAAATGTTACCAGCTTATTCATCCTGTCTTAGGTGAGAGCATTTTCTCTGTTCTCTCTCTGGTGTGAAGCCTGTTGGGAAAGACAGGATGAGAACAGATAATAATAATAATAATAGTGTTTCAACATCTCCAGCTCATGGTTTCTTGCCATATTTGGTGATTGTTTTCTTTAAGCTCCAAACTCTGGCCTGAGGAAAGGGTCTGAGGAAATCTTAGCTTTCTCTTAAAAAAATGCTGTCTGTTCCTTTTGATGGGGTAGGAAAGCCTGAAAACCTGTCATGCAATAGAAATGAAAAATTATAAACCTAAAGAAAAGAACCTTAAGTGTGCATTACGCTTAAACATCTGTGTTTTTAACAGTGACCTCATGATTTTTAGGAAGGTCTTATTATCAGGTTTTGAGTTCTGGAAAAAATTGACCCTCGCTAAGGTTTGCAGTTTGGATAGAGACAAAGTCCCAAAAGAAATATTTGTGAGTGCCACTGGTCAGAAAAAACTTGGATTATGGCAAAATGGCTTTTATGGGAAATTTTCTGTATTTGTCCTCCCAGATGGAATTAGAAACACAACAGACTCAGTTCAGCGGTGGAGGAAAAAGGGAGACAGAAATTTCTTTTATTTCCACCCCTGCTAAGGAAAATACTTCCTTACATGATTAAATTTAAGTATGTGCCAAGATCCTATTAGAACTTGACTTCATATTTCAAGTTTCTCAATAAGAATGTTTTATTTATGTAGAGCCAAAGAAAATGGTGTGACTATACTTCTGCTTTCACAGTTAAACAATGCTAGATCTCTAAAGAAACCCTGGAAGGAAGTATGTGAGTCCACCTTGGTTTTGTTTTTAGCTAAAGAAGTCAGAACCTCAAGTTAATGGCGAGTTGAGGCATTAATTTCCTTTGCCTGCCAGTGGCAGACCTATAAGGTATTGTATACAATAGGAACTGGTCTCCCGTTGAAGATGCACCAGCAATTTCTTCACTGAATCTGCGCATGACACATTCTAAAACTATTTCAAGATCAGACAGTGCCTGTGCAGACAAGAGCGCAGGGCTGTAGGGGGAATAGCACAGTTTTGGTTTTTTTCTCTGTGACTGCTTGGGAGGTTTAAGCATTACTGACAAAATCTTCAGTCTCCCCTCTCCCCGTTTCTGCTGCTTATACTGGCTGTTCGTGCCTTTAATGGTACAGGCTAAATATGTAAATGTGTGCCTGTGGTTTGCGGTTTTTTACATATTGTGCCATTAAAGCTTAAAGTGATCCTACAGCCACTCTTTAGGGAGTGCTCCTTCTGAGCTAAGTCCATTGCAGTCACTGTCACAGTGCGAATCATCTGTGCACACACATGCCCTTACACACACAGGTCTCTAAGTTTTCCACTTCCAACTGCTGCCAGTAGCACCAGTAACCCTCTACTGATATCTGTTGGTGCATTGTAATGGAGAGCTAATCATGACATGGGCGAAGTGGGAAGACCCCTCTATAAGCCCCACAGGAAGTCAACTGTGATTGCTTTGTAGCTCCACCTACTTGGTTCAAACTCCCCTTCACCCTCTGTCTCTGCTTCCTTTAATATAAAATGAGAGCTATTCAGAGTGCAAAGATATTTGCTCTTTGTCTATGGAAAATAACCCCCCATAACCCTTTTGTCTGTTCATGTCACTCAGATG
Source organism: Mycteria americana (assembly GCF_035582795.1). Taxonomy (NCBI): domain Eukaryota; kingdom Metazoa; phylum Chordata; class Aves; order Ciconiiformes; family Ciconiidae; genus Mycteria; species Mycteria americana. The sequence continues at coordinate 15,537,622 of NC_134373.1, forward strand.
ATCAGCCACATCCTCTCTTCAGTGACAGCTCCCCAAGATGCCCCTATTTTCTACTGCTCTGTTGTTTTACTCCTGCATTTGTAAGAATGACTTATTTTAGCAACTAATTATACTAACAGCCATACAAAGATAGGGCCAAAAAATGTAAAACCGCTTACAGAAGGGAAATGAAGACACTGGGTTATCTTAAAAGGCAAGAGTCCACTACTAAATTCATTGATGCTAGCCTGCTGGGGCTACCTGCCAGAAAAGGTCAAGATGTAATTATGATGGGTGTGCTGAGTGCATTGTATTCCTCATGCATGAAAATCTGTTACGTCTAAGTATTTTAGCAGTACCCAAGACAGATTAAAACTCTTTGAGAACCATAAAAGCAAAGTAAATTGTAAGGTCCTACCTATGGGATGATGCTCAAATATTCTGCAGGGGGAGCACACCCTGGAGCTCAGGAGCAAGAATCTAGTGCCTTGAGATCTCTTCCTCATTTCACAGTGGATTTACTGAGGAGCAGGTGGGCAGCTGTGCTACTCTGTGCTCAGCTCCTCACATATAGATGCCATGATTATTTCATCCCACTGAATTCTTAGACATCTAAGAGTAGATGTCAATATGTCAAAGACTACTGTGCTGTTCGTGTATTACTCTCATTATCAGTATACAAAATGAGGTTTACATACTGTATTATGGTACTTATATAGCACTCGTCACCAGGGTGTTTGGGCTTCCTACAAAACCAGACATTAAACATCCCTTTTTCTTCCCCTACAACCAACTAAATCATTTTTACAGGCATTTAGAGAACTCACGCACTCCTGTAATTATTGCCACATTGCCTCTGTCATTCTCTTGGTCATGTTCAGGAGCACAATTCACTTCCCCCGGTATTAATGAGTAATAAATAATTCATACAAAAAATAAAAAAGACACCTAACAAAAGAGACATGGGCATACTTCATGTGGTGACTGCATTATATAGTCTGTGATGTCGTTTTCTGTGGTAAAGCCCTGTAGAATTTAAGAGAAAATGATAACCTTTCCTTACATTTCGAACATCCTATAGAATAGAATACAATTAACATCTTTGTCAAATAATATAATCCGGTAGGATGGCTTGAAAAGGTTGCAGAAGACAGAACTCTATTTCAATTCCAGAATAAAGTACTGTTACACTTCTATAGACTCTTATGGGTTTCATCCCTCTTAACTTCTGCAGGACTTTCCCAGGAGGGTTTGCACATAAGGTGAGAAGAATGGTTAGAGAAAAATTACTGTAGAGAGACAGGAAAATGTCTGGCCTAAATTTACTGCCAAAAGCTGCCTTGGGAGGCTTAAACATAGTGGGACTATTCAGCTCCATGGTAAAGGGGTCAGGTGTGGTCAGAAGAGGGTTAATGGGGAAAAAACCAGAGAAACAACAGGAGAGTGCCCAGCAGATACACAGTTAAACTGCCTTATCTGCCTAATAGTGATAGGTGGAGTACAAAGTCCTTGGCTACTGCAATAGCCCCTCAGCTGCAGCAGAGGCAGCAACCAACCAGACAATCAGTGGAGTTGCCAGACTGGCGTTCTTCATAGCCTGTGAAAAGCTCCTTTACCCAAGGGGTTCAGAGGAAGCATCCAGTCATCCAGTCCTTACATGACAGACAACAGGAATTATTTTGAGCATAGAAGAGATCAGACATCTTCGTTCAGTTAGCATGTATCTATCCAATGTATATGGGACCTTTCAATTGTGTTCTATACAAAAGAACCGCATGGTAGCCTACCATGAACACTCTCCATGCCCACACAAACCAACCCCTTCCCACTCAATTGCCTTCTCACACCAGTCCTGTTCTGAGTGTATCCCCACATAAAGGGCAAAACTTGATGTTGAGTTTTTCTGTGGCTGCTCAGCTTTATTGTTTTTCAGGAGAGTGGCAGAAAGAAACAGGAAATACTTAATTATTGTTGTTCATTCTCCTATAAGCTGATGCTGAAGGGAGTTGATCATGATCTAACTTCTAAGAGGGATTCTGCATTGGTGGGAAGAGGGGGCTTCAATGCTGTTGGGTAAGAGGGGGAAGCGAATGGTTGGTTGGTGTTAGAACACAAACACTGTTTATGTTCTGTTAGACAAACACAAAAGTTAAAAACCATCCCTTGAAAAACACCACAATGCTAAGACTGCAAACTCAAACACACAGTTAGGAGATGTCAGAACTGTGCAACCTTAATTAACCCTCCTGTGTGCATGCATTACCTAATTGCATGAGCATACATTATTTCTCCCCAGAGGGCCTGTGTCTCACAATGTAGGGGACAGACAAGATCTGCTGCGCGAGAAGCTGTTCAATATTTTCCTTTCTCCTCTCTGTTTGTGTGGTCCCAGGCTTATTTACTGAACACTATTCACTTCATGCTGAAGGTAGGATTACTCATCTTATCATGGACATTCTTGTCACATTCCTGACTTCAACAGCTGTGGACCTCACATAAATTAACACACTTGTTTTCATCTATGTAAAAGGAAGGCTTGGCATTATCCCCATTTAGCTGAGGAGATCGCTGCTGAACAATTTCTATAAGAATTTCCATTGCTCTCTCTGAAATGGTTAAAACAGCAAATGAAATATGGTTTTGCCATGAGAAGAGCTGTTCAGTTTTAATAATAAGTGGTGCTACCAGTCCTGCATAAATTTTGCATTTTCATCCTAACCAATGTAAGTGCAGATACCTTTATTATTCATAAGAATAATTAACCCATTTTCAGAATCCCATCAACTCCTTTGATTGAATGGCCCTTGTGAGATGAACCCCAACAACAGCCTTGCCTTACTCTGCCACAGAACCATCGAGGCTTCAGCTGACCTAGAATGAAGTCTTTTGTGCCACTAAGGTTGACTTTCTTAAACTCTTGTCACCTAGTTCCTTGCTACACTAACTAGTCTCATTTGTCTTCTTCATTCTCTCCCAACATAATTTTCATGGCCTTACTTCAGGAGTTCTTCTATTTTGGAAATACCTTCCACAAGGGGAAAAAATATTTTTTTCCTTTAATTTTAAAACCCAACAGTTTTTAGAAACACCTGTCACTGTTTCCATCTCTCCAATCAGCAAGCAGTGCGGGTGTCTCTCTCAGTGGGAGCTGACAATTTGATGATACTTCATCAGTGTGGGACTCCTGCTGAGAAGTAGATTGAGACAAAGGAAATGCCTCTCACCATTGGAATAAATAAGAAATCAGATTTTCTGGGTTATTGTTAGGTAAGTTCAATTTCTTTTATATTTTGAAGTAAGTCTGCACATGTGTGTATTGGCATTAGCATTGGCCAGTTCACTCATGTTTCTTTCTCGCAACCACACAGGCATTCATGCTACCAGCAAAATGACAGTCCTCAGAAAAACACCAGGCTGGGATTCAAGAGCAGTACTAAAATGCTGACCTCACCAGAGACTTCCTGCAAACCTCAGGTAAGGCTTCTTTAAGGTCTCAATTCACTGAAGAATTCAAGCCTACAGCAACAATTCTTTAATCAGAAAGTTTATCTTGTTCTGGTGGTATGCATGTTCTGGTTTGTATTTTCAAGGCTGTCTGCATTATCAGGAAAGACAGATATACTTAAAAAAAATAATAAAAGTAGGCCTTAAATTCCACAAAAAGTATGTGTTAGTACTGGAAAGCAGGGAATGTAAGAATACAGGGCAAAAGAGTTGGTGAGGGAGTGAAAATCCAGTCCCCCTGAAATCAGTTGGAGATGACAAATCAAGGGGAACCTTCCCACTTGTTGTTTGGAACGGAATGCCCTATTGCTTCCTAGATTGCTCTCAGTGAAGAGGCTCACAGCCCCTCTGCAGGTTGACAGAATATTTGGTGCATGAGTGGCTGGCGACAAAATGCCCAAACTCAGGCCACATTAAGAATAACTAGTTGATGGAAATTGTTGAAAATCCTTATCATTCAGTGTGATGGAGTTCCCTTTTCTTGCATTATGGATAACTGGGGCCCCGTGAAGTTGCATAGCAGAGAGATTCAAGATCACCTGCAGCCATCATCTTGACAGTAAGGAATAAGTAAGATGAGTGGTAGGGGTTAGTCATATACATAGTGCTGCAGGGTTACAGAAAGCATGGTATGAGTGCTCTTAGGATATGAGTGATCTTTGTGCTCATATGCACAGGGACTGAACTGGGACCAGTTCCTCTTTCTTGCTGGGACAGTTTCTATCCCTTTTGTCAGGCATTGGGCAGTCCTCAATAACCAGGACTAAGCCAGTATATTGCAGGGAAGAAAAGCTAACTCTCTGGGAATTTAGATACCACTGGGGCTGAAGGGATTCCAAACTGTATCAGGAATGACACCTGCTGTGACTGTGAGCAGCCCTTCCTGGGACTTTCAAAATCATATTGCAGAAAGCATTGAAAAAGTCTTTCTCCTCTAAACACGCCCTCCCCCTTTTTTCCTTTCCTTATTTCTCTGAGGCCCAGGGACTATTTTCTCCTGGTCTCCCCACTCATTTCAACTATCTCAAGCAAAGGTGGAGTAGAGATGGTTTTCTTCCAGACAGAAGCTCAGTGCATGCTGCATTTCTTATGTAGGCAGATGGTCTCTCAGGAGACCATGGGTGAACAGTGTAGCATCATCAACATTAGTTTTGGTACATGGAAGAAACCTGTCCTCCATCTGCGTGGCATGGTGCTGGGATGCCGCTGAACCATAGTCCACACATCTCCTGCATTTTTTGTAACTTTGCTGTATTCCCTTCAGTTCCTCCTTGGACGCCAAGTCCTGAACAGCCCACAGTACAAGCCACAGCTCATGATGTCCAGCTGACTTTTACTGTCATAAACAGGCTGATATTTGTTTAATTTAGTGAAATAAATGCCTCTCCTAGCTGCTTGGAAAGCAAATCCCTCCTTACCCTCCAGCTGGTATTTGCTGTATTTGAGTGAGCCTGGTAAAAAGCTCGGGTTATAATTTAATGCTGCTATGTTTGTGCAGAACCAACAAGCCTTTCTTAAGGCCTCTTAGGGTTTTTTAAGCCAAGGAACTGCTCATTTCCTCAATGGAGCATTAACAATGCCTTAACAGCATTGCGCACAACAGGTCTTCAAACAGGGACAGCAAGCGAACAACATATTACCTGCAGCAGCAGGTACTGCTGAGTGTAATATATTGACGCAGGACCTTACTGAGCTTTCTGAAGTTCCCCACAACGGAGTCACATGGTACCTCTTTTTGTTATTTACTAACAATGAACTGGTTGTGGTCCTGCTAGCACAGTGCTACTGAATGGCAGGGGCCGTGGCTGTTCTTTTCCATAGGTCTTTGCTATAATCCTCATCCTGATGTGAAAAATTTGGACTTTGCTGTAAGCAGGCATCAGCACAGCTCTATTGATATCCATGCTGAATGATGCCAGAGAGACTATTTACAATTCCAGTGCTTTTGAGCACAATGACAGTCTTGCCATTGCTTTCAGCAGCAGGAGTAAGTCTAAGTACCGAGACAAGCTGCAGAGATACAAGGTCAATATGGGTGGTGGTTAAATGAGTGGAAGCTTTCAAAGAGGACTGAGACCTGAAGTCCCAGATTTTTTGCCTCTTCCCACCCAGCTCCCACCCAGCTCAGTTAATAGAAACACACATGCTTTAGAATGTAGTACATATTTCCTCCTTTCAAAATTTATATATGTCTACTAATTTATTCTCTTCCATGATGCCAAGAGGAATTCAGGCCAATGGCTGGCACTATACTATATTAATCATTTGCATTCCAAAAAAATCTCTGCTGCAGGGCCAAGTTCTATTCTTCTGCTTATAGTTGCCCTAATCCTACGTGTATTCCCATGTGCCCTCCACTCTCTTCTTCCTACTCTCGTCTCCCCATTTCCCCTTCACTTCAGTGCCTCTTACCTCTTAGGGGAACAGAACATCTTAGGCTGTATGATCACGTGCCTAAGTCAAAGAGATTTCTTCCAAACGATTGCTTTCATTCACAGTTCTCAGTTCATGTTAGGGGAGAACTGTACATAAAGGAGTAAAAAATTAATTGAAAGGGAATAATTTGTAGTCACTGTCTCAAAACCAGTCAGATAATAAGCTTTGTCATGTTGGACCATGAGCAAGCAGTTTAATACACTGTTTCTGGGGTGCCAACTACCTGAGAGAATTTGGAGGCAGGTGAAGTCAGCACCCAGGGTGTTCAAATTGAATGAGTACCCAGAGACATATAAGGCAGAAAATCATTATTTCATCCTATCCTTTTATGTAGCATTTTCACAGTACAAACTATGACATAGGAAGACCCAAAACACTGTGAGCTTGCTTGAGAGTGATGAAATCACCTAGTCCTTTCATTTTAACAATTTTTCATTTAGGAAGTATAATGAGTGCACACATGAACCAGCATCAATATTTATGGAAAGATATGTGTTGTTTATATGTGAAACATTATACATCTTAATTAAGATTACTTCCTTGTGAAGAACTCTTTCTGGAAATCAGTACAGCCGGCTGGGCATCCCAGTTATTAAATGAAAAACATGCTAGAAGACCACCACAACTTTGGCCAATGTTTAACAACTCACTGTACCTCCAGAATATAACTCTGATGGATATTCTAGAGAGCCTACTGGTGCCATATCTAAGAGTAAAACATGCTTCCATTCTTCTGTCTTATAGCCCACTGTAGCACAGGCAACATGCTTTGCCAGCAGTTGTTATCAGCGTACTTGGAATTCTTGACCAAGATCACTGAAAGCCCAATATGAGAACAAAAGGCTACAAATTATTTCCACAGTATGTTAAAGTTAAGACAGTAGGCTGTAAAATAAGGAGAAATCTCTCTATTAGATAGAGCTGTCTCAGAGTCACTTCTTCCTTTAGAAATCATGATCTACACAGCTTCATAAATCGATGAAAGGATTTTGACCATTAAACTTAATTGATACTGAATTTAAAGGCATGAACTTAAATCATTTTGCCATTTTCTTTGACAATTAGTTTTTGGCATTGCATTTCTCTCCATCACTGTATGAAGCAAAAAATCACAAGTACTGAGGAAGCAAGATTAACATGTACAAAAGATGAAGCACTGTGAGAAGCGACATCTGGGGCAATGCAAAAGATGTTTCAAGGAGTGTAAACAGGCAGAAGTAAAAACAGAAAATAAAACCTGACTTTTAAGTAATATCAGCAACAACTTGGATTTATATAGTGCTCCATATGTTCTAGATGAATAACACCCAAGGCGTTTTAGAGTGAAGTAAGGTAAAAAGCACGCTTGAGGCGAGAAAGTAAGAAAATAATTAAATTTCCTGAAAATGTATTCAGCTTTGAGTAGGTGCAATTCTTCCCTTTAGATGGCTGTTGGTAATGGTGCTGAGGTGCTGTTGTTTTACATAATTGGCTTTGGACGGGAGCCATGCTGCAGTGAAAGAGCAAAGACTGCTTGTAGTTGAAATGCTCATTCTTTCTTTTTTTTTTAAATGTAATGCTGCAGCAGGATTCTGATTGCTTAGAAAAATCTAGCTAGAAAGAATGAAAACATTCAGCTGTTTGGAAATGCCATTGAGCCAGTTATGGAAGAAAACAGGCCTTGGGTGGAGAGAAAAGGAAGAACTGCACAACTTGGATAGTTTTTCCCCCTGGTTTTGTGTTTTTTACTCCACCTCCCATTTATAGAGGAGTAGATTAAGAAAGTGGTTCTTGATGGTTGTGTCTAGGTGGGTTTCTTCAGCTCTCAGTATAGAAAAAACTAAAATAACTTCGTTGTAATATCTATAATAACAAAGGACTGTCAGCAACAAAAATAAATATGGCACAAAGTAAACAGCTGTCTAACAGTCTTGAGCAAGAATCATGAACACAAGTGAGGTGTGTTTTGTCTTTTTACAGAATGAAGATTTGCACAAGTATAGTACGAAACGGAGTCTTTCCTTTTCTACCACTCACCAAGCACAGATCACCACATCAGCTGAGGTTTGCTGAACTGCTATGTACATATGCTACCCCATTCCGTTTCTTCAGAAGAAAAGTGCCATGCATGCTTGAATTATGCTTTTCCACCGTGATTTTACATTTTTCACAGGAGAAAAGCTCAGCAAGTCAGTAATTTGTTTGGGCTATCACTGGTAAACTGCAGGTGGTAAGTATTTTGGATATGGCTATTTTTTTTAGCTAGAAACTCTCATTACTGTTGCTGCTATGAAACCTCCCCATGCTTTCTGACATAAAAGCCATGCTCAGATACTGGGCCACTAGTTGTGGAGGCCTGTATGGCTGGAACTTCAACTGTGGGCCTTGGAATAAGATTTAGATTTGTGAGACTGTTGTAGGATTCCCAGGACAGTGAAACAGGCAACCATTTCACTTGTTGGCTATATGCCAACAGTAGGAGTTTTACAACTTATTAAAGCAGTCATCATCTTCATCATCACTTGGATTTATCAGCTTATTGTCCTGAAGGCCCCTGTCAGAATCAGAGTCTTACTGGGCTACAGTTTTTTATAGACAGTCAGAAGATACAGATCATGTTTCAATGAGATAAAGATTTATGCTTGGAAGAAGTTATCAAACGACTTCTGTCTCAGAAAACAGCACTGATAGCCAGTATTCAGTCTGTCCAGCTGGCTCAAGGGTGCTTCCTGATTTGGAGGAAGAAAACTTGCCAGCTTTTGAAATGAATATATTATTATTACTGGTATCTTGCTTTCTAATCCTTCACTGTGTGGATGGATAGCATGATCCTCATAAAAAAGGAAACCAGAAGGATGCGCACATGCTGCCAAAAATCTGCTAGAAAAGGACTCTTGGCTAAATCTTTCAAAGCTGCTTGAAAGGATTTCCTGCTGACTTCAGTCCTGTAAATCCACCCTTCTCTGCACAACGATAAAGGAGAGGCTACTCATCAACATCAACATTTATTTAGCTTTATGGTCAACTTACATTTTCCCTTTAAACTAGGGAATCTTGGGCTCAGAGCTTCCTTTTTAATGATGACCCAGTCTGCTGACTGTGCCTTTATAAGAGAGTTAGAGTGAGGGCAAAAAGCCCTATCCATAACCCACTATATAACAGAGACCTGCAGATTGCCACAGTCCCCAAAGCTGATCTGATGGGCTGAGCTGTGCACCATAATCCAACTCTTAATGTCAAGGAAAAATTATTCACCATCAGTAGCTATCCATCACGTGGAATAGGCAGCAAAAGGCGACTGAACTGACTTTTAGTTTCTCATACACGATAATCAACAGAGGAAGAGTCATAATAATAATCTAGGTTAGGCCAGTAAGGCAGTGATTTGGTGGTGTTTATGTTTATTCAGCATGTGGAGCAGATACAAGGTCAGTCAGAGCTAAGTTTTTGGTATGAACTGGCAGACTTATAATTGTCTGGTTTACCTCTGCAAGGTGCTTCTGCTGAGTCTTATATACGAAATATTTCCATTAACATTTACAGAAATTACTGCTAAGTTATTAGTTCTGATCAGGATGTAAATGATGTGAAAAGATTGTTCCTCAGGGCTATGAAGAGTTAAGAGAAAGGCAGTCTTGGAAAGATCACCAGAGATGAACAAAGCACATGAGAAAACGGTAACTCAGATTTATGTTACAATCTTATTTTTGCTTCACTAATGAGGCCCTAGGAAACACATGAGAATCTTGTTCTAGTCCCCATCAACTTCTCTGGGCAGTGTATCAGACTCCTAAGGCAGCTTATGATGACCTGTTGAAAACAGAATGGGACTCCTCTAATAAGCAAAGGCACATTAGTTAAACAGTCAGCCGTGATGCTATTAAAGGTGCAACCAAAATTGCCACAAAGCAATGAAACTGCAATTTCCAATAGGCCATAGGCTTCAAATCAAAGGCCACAACACCTTCCCAGGAACATAAAACCCAGGATGCCTGCTCCTTAAGCTAGCCAAAAGAGAAGCAGCAGTATGGTGTTGCACAGGGAGTCAATAACTGACAAAAAGGTAACTTCACTAATGCATAAAGAACTACCATACACACACTGTCCTATAAAATGGAAACTCTGGCAGCCACTCAGCATTGTAAGTATCCCTAATACTGACTACCTCTCTTTTCTGGTTAATACAGAGGCTGTGTATAGGAAAACCTCCATCAGGTTTTCCTATTGCAGCTACCTGAGCTGTGGGAGTAGTTGTGGAGAAATGGAGATGACTTGTGCTCTTTGGCTTCTTCTGTTCTAGCCAGCAACACATTGGCAGTAATCTCTTCCTCCTATGGAGGTAAAGAGAGATAATTAAGATTAACTAGACCTGCTGTTGTGCTCCCTGCTGGGAGGTATTAAAAAGGAAGACATGCTGGCCTATTTCAAAAGACTTGTGAGGTACAGATCAGCTTTACCATTTGGAGATGGAGCAGAGGCTTTTGATGTGTTTTACTTAGGACAATACAACATTTTTTTTTTTTTTTCCTTTTATGCAGGGTTCAGTGATTGGACCTAGTGTTGAACTTACAATCTGGTATTTGTGTGCTGAAACCAGTGGTCAGGGAAATGCTACTTCAGTACCTCTGGAAGGAACAAAACCTACATTACGTTACATGCCTTTAGGGAAGGTTAGGTAGTGTAAAACTTCCTTCCATTTTCCAAACTGGCTCCTTGGGAGATGTGATAATGCCAGGTTTTTAAATACTTAACAATTTGCATTCATATAAAGAAAAAGGGAAAACCGTGTACAAAGAAAAACACAAACATGTTCAGAATGCCTACCGCCAGCAACATCTTGGCATTTGCCAGTACTTAAAGGTTATGTCTGTCATGTTTAGATGTGGCATAAAGTCTTTCACCCTTTCCCAAGTAATTGGACATCATACTGATAGGTAAAATTGAATTCGTTATGAATAGCTCTCCTATAGACTTACAGGGCTTATTGACAGACAGTGCTTGGAGAGAAGGCCTAATTTTATGCATGAACATGTCATGCTGGAATAATTATGCAACTGCTTGCTTTCCTTCTACAGTACATTGTGAAACCCCACAACGGTTCCTGGGAATTCATACCTTCTTCTGGTTTTGCATAAACACAACTGCTGTAGTTAACAAGGGGCAATAAATTATTAAGGAGAATGCAACATATAACCAAGAATAAAGATCTGAATAATTATATATATAAAAAATTGTCTTGCTTTCAAGGTGTATGAAAGTGACTTCAGCCTACACACCTTTTGTAAACAGCAGCACAGGCCAAAACTGGCTCTCGCTGGGGAATCTATGGTCACTGGTTTCCTTCTACTTTGCTGGCTGACTGATAGACATGTGTGCAAAAACTGAGGTAGCATTTTGCCTCTGATAAGCTTGACTTCTGGTTTGGTTTTTTTTTAGTTCATGGCAAGTTTAACCAGTGTGAAGTATCCCATCTTAGTCTAAAATAAGAAATCCTTCTGGATCATTGCTGAAAATCATTGACAGCTGACTATAATCTTGCTCTCACCTGAACAGGCTGACTGAAAACTTATGGTTAAGGGAAGGAAAATGTTGGGATAGGGAGGACATCTCTTGAGCTGAAAATAGCCGGATGCTAGGAGGGTGGTATTAGGGGGATGAAGGAGTATCCTTACGCTTTCTCTGTTCTTATTCTCTCCAGGCATCTGTTCACTGTCACAGTTTTATGTATTTTGTTGGTTTTTTTAAACTGGTACACAATGTTCATGCCTATATTTCACATTTAGAAATGCATATTTCAAACAGCAATACAAAAAGTATCCATGAAGAATGCATAATCTCTGAAAAAACCTGACAGCATTCTTGCTACTGTTTCATTTCTAAATACAAAACTGACTGCCATATTGCTGCTTCTGTTTGTGTGGTGAGAAAAGTTCAGTTTTTGTGTGAATGGCATGAATCACGGTCTCCCTATTTCGATTTCTTTGACATTTAGGATACTTAAGCTTGCAAACCTCCTAAAGAAAGATGCAGTAAGTGCACAGCTGGGTCATGACATCCAGTTTAGGACAGAGCTAAAAGAGTCTCTGGGTCATTTATGTCAGAGCAGAAGCACTTGAGTCGCTGCGTGTGTCGATCAAATCAGGTCCTCAACCCATTCTGTGTCTGTGGCTGCCCAGGCCACCATGCTGTTGACCACTTCTGTCTCTCTCTGGGGAGAGGGAAGTCTCCACTGTTAATTTCTAGCTGTCATGTGTTATCAATTGCTTGTTTACAGAAATATATATTACAGTGAGCCCCCTGGCTCCTTCACTTGGGAAGAACAAATGCTTTTGCTGTTGCTAATCAGGACTTATCAATGGTAAATGTCCTTCCTTCACCCTTTTCATAAGCAGGTTTATCAAACTAGTGCTCATAGAAAGATTGTCTTGCTCAGTGGGCTTGCTGCTGCTTTTGACCAGGCTTTCCGTTGGTACATTTATCCCTCCTTTCCAAGTGGCATGCTAGGCTGGCCACTTCATTCTTCCCTGCTGTTGAGGGGGCAGCATGTTCTTGTGCTCCTTCTGTGTGGTTGCTTTGCTGCATGGCCTGTGCCCGTGCTAGCTCCAGTATGATCTGGGTCCCTGCTACCAGCCCTGCCAAGGTCTGACAGTGAACTGCACCAGATGGACCTTTGGGCTAGACCACAAAGGCTGTTCTTACATCCCCATGACATAGCATATATCACAAAGCCTGTCTGGTTCCCATGGTGTCTTGATGCCCCAGGCAGAATGCCCAAAGCAGGGCTTTTCTTCTGCTGCCAGTCTGATTCAGCTGGCCTTCTTTCCTTTCCCTCCTCTGGTACACTCCTTTGGGTCCTCTCCAGTGTGGCTGGCACCAGCAGCAGTACTGCCAGAACACAGCTGCTTTGAGTGTACCATAGTGGAGCAAAACCATCTCCCTATACAGCTGCAGCTCACACAGCAAATGCAGATTACTGCTGACAGACGCAGCAGAGAAAGCCGTGAATGCTCATGATATGTACCTACTTACAGTCATCTGCTCCGCTGCTAAGGTGCCCAAGCAGCTCTGGGGTTTCAGGACTGGGATACTCCTTAACTCTGTATTTCCTGGTTCTGATCACAATGCCCTTACCCACAGCCTCCACTTCCATGTTTTCAGAAGTTTGCATTCAGTCACCCCTGGGCTCCAGGAGGCGGCAGAGGCTATGGAGCAGTGTTAACTCCAGGTGCAGGGTGCGTTGGCTCAGAGCTCTGGTGGGTCCCTCCCCAGAGGGGAGCAGTTCCTTCAGGAGTCTGAGCCTGGAGCCATGCTTCCCCACCATGGCTCAGTGTTCAAAACCACCTAATTTCCAGCCCAGTCAGACTCAAGATACGTTGAAGACCGCAGTAGTGAGCCTGCTCTCGCATAGTTTCTGACCAAGGAGGGGCAGGTAAGTCTTTAAACTGAACTGCTAAACTAATGGGATTGCTTGCTCGGAGTAATAATTTGACTTGCCTTTCAGTATTTTGCCATGTAAGGCATTCCTAGTAGTGCAAGCAAAACAGGGTAATGTTTGTTCCCTCCTTTTCCCGTTAATTTTGAAGCATTGCTACCACTTTTCATGCATTCATTTGTTTTCCTTTGCTTTTCCTATTTGCCTTTACTCAGCAGCAACCAGAGCATATCCATTTTTGAAGTTAGCTTAAATAAATGCTGTTAGTTGATGACTATCAATCCTGCACGAATGCTTGCATAAGAAGATAAGTTTTCTCAAAGCTGTTTGCTTAGGGGTAGATGGCTGTTCTAATGGTGTGTTTATTGAACAGTGATTTATCTGTTGCAATTATTTGCCCTTTAGGGCTGGTGATATTATATTAGTAGGTTTGATCTTTGCCAACACCTGGCTCCCTTTTTGCAATTAGCAAAGTGATACACTCTGTCTGCCACTCTGCTGCCCACCCCCTCCTCCTCTACTACTTCTAAACAAAAGGTTGAGAGTAGCAAATCTCATCCTAAAAGCAGTAAAAAGGAATAATGCTGATAGCTTCCTGCTTCTGGATTTAAAGGGAAGGATGGGTTACTCAAAGAGAATGCAAGAAAACTTTCCTTACATCAACAAATAATTCATGATGTGTATATGGGCATCCAGCAACTCTATTATTGCAGTAGTGTGACAAATATTGTGAAGGGGACAGCAAATGGGACATATCATTCTACTGTCTTGACAAAGATTATAACAAGAATGGGAAATGGGACAAATGTAACTCATTCTGGAGACAGTCCCAGAGCTGTAATCTCATTTGTTCTTCAGTGTGAATTATACAGCAGTGCAGAGGATGAGAATGTGATTTTCACCATGTTGTATATTTTAATCACTTTTCTTCACTACTAAACAAATAACTCATTGTGAAATGCTGATAGATGGGGAATATTAGTTTTTGAACTATGAGCTAAGTGAAGAGAAGAAGGCTGTAAGTTAAGAGTTCTGCCAGTTGCATTAAAATTCGGTAAGGGTCAAATTCAGCTCAGGTTTAGGCAAAGAGAATACCTTCTGACAGTTGTCTTCCATATCCCAGAGTGGAGCTGGACCCATGCCCTCACCTTCCTGAGCTTGAAATTGAGTCTCTTGGAGATCATTCCAGAGCTGGAACCCACAAAAAATGGGTGGCTGGTTGGTGGGAAGTCTTGAGCTGGAAGCTATGGTGGAAAAAATTATGGTCGCCAAGTCCCATTGGACCTAGTTCTTCTGGCAAGAAGAGAAGGCAGCTTGACTGTTGTTTATGCCAACAACTGATTTGGATGCTGTTTGGTGTGGAAAGGCAACATTTGAAGCTTCCCAAGGAGTTTAATCCAAGGCTGAAATCCTTAAGTAATCCATTCTGTAGTGGAAGACAGCTAGGAAGCTCCCTAAGTTACCAGTGGTTTTCCAGATCTTGAGTCCTGGGTAAGGAGGACTTTTGTGAAAGTCTGTATTAAAGAGAGGAAGAACTAGCTATTAATTTGTGTGCAAAGTTATTTTCAGAGTAGTTTACTGTCTCTCTAAAACCTCTCTGATTGTATAAAATCCCTTAGGTTTCTTCTGCATGCTTTGCCTGCCATTCTGCCTCAGACTGAAGAACGCTTTTCCCCTTCTTCGGCGTTGTGTTTGCTACTTGTAACTCTAAGGCACCATGAGAGGGTGAAGGGCTGACGTGACCATCGATGAATTAGGCTGCTATGACAGCCAGTGAGAGCAGAGACAACCCGGGTCCTGAATTTATGTAAATGGAATTTCCATGTTCCAGGTGGCTAGAGGGCTCGAAGTGACAAATGATCCTTCATGAAGGTAGATGAGAATATCAGGACTCCCCGGGTGGGCAAGCAATCATGGCATACGTGGGAATGCAGGAGACAAAGTTTTGATTTGGAATCTCAAGTGCGCTGTGATGACAATGCAAGCCACTGAGTGGTTTGTGTGAATCGCAAATGAGCTCATGTGAGCAACAGAGGAACAGTCTGGGCTCTTTATGTGAAGGCAGGAGGTTGGTGTGAGTTTAGAGCGGAGAGTTACCTTCGAAAGCTTTACGAACTGGAAGTCAGTTCTGCCTGTCCTGCAGGACTGGGGACAAAATATACCAAGTCTTAGTTTTACCTGTGTTTCAGACCTGATTTTAACTTTTAGGACCAGATTTTCAGAATCAGTTGAACATAATTGTGTGCTATGTGCCAATGTTTCTGCACAAATCCAGCCTACGCTGTAAATTACTTCAAACTGTGCATCCAGTTTCCCCTACCTGGCTCACTGGAGTGCTGTGAGGGTTAACTGTTAATGCGGTAAACTGGTTAATTCTTGCTGGGTAGCAGAAATTTCCACCATGCTTGGTGGGAGCTGGGGGACAAGAGAACTCTTGTGTGTGACACTGAATCATTGTTTTATCAGGAAGTAGGAGGCCTTTAAAAATGGACATGCTCAAGTTCTGCTGGAGATCCCAGGTTACGCTTTGATTTCATTAGCTTTCTGAGAGAGCTGCTGAGATTAGGCCAGCAAAGGAAAGATGAGAAGGACTTTTGCTTTCAAGTTGAAAGGCTTGGGGAGACAACAGAATGTATTAAGATTGGTCATCTTCTCCAGAGTACAAGAGCCTATCTTTTTTGTTGTATTTTGAATTAATAGGAAGGATTTGGGTTAGCAGGAATGCTTCATTAGACATAAATTTTCTATCAAACTGTCCTTTCAGGAAAAGAGGGCATAGACAATATTCAGAGTCTGAAACACCATGGTGAGCTTAGAGTAACATGAGTGAAGTAAGAGGGTTTATTTAGGATTTATGGTTGCTCTAGGTCAGACCAAAATTTATTAGTCTAGGACTGTAATTCCCTTGAGTCCTGGCTGGTCTCCAGGCTGCAGTGATCTCAGTTTCTCAGAGGACAGATTTGAAAGCAACATATCTCAAATAATGAAATATTAAATTCCCCTTATTTAAAGAAAAAAAAAAACCAAACCAAAAAAACCCCCCTTCACTAGCATGGCTACCACAAGATGCACCTCTCTATGCCATGCATAACAGCTGTAGCTGCTGGAGCCCAACAAGCCTGCACAGCCAGGAGTTGCCTCTTGAGGGAGGAAGCACAGTTCCCTTCTAGCAAAAGGCACAGAACCTATCGCCATTCCCAGGGCAGTCAGCCACTCTGCTGTGCCTGCAAGCAGGGTACAGAACCAAGGCAATGCTCAAGACCTTCCTGATGCTTTGGTGTGGGAAAGGCTTCCCCCTCTGACTTAGGAATAAGGAATAGATCAGAATACGGAAGATCACAGTGAGATGAGTGGCCTGAAGCCATCTCTTGGAAGGAATGAGCCTGTGGCCAGGCAGTGGGAGTCATGCCAAAGAGTTTGCATGGACCCATCTATTTCAAAAGAAAGTATTTGGGGCTCCTGAAGCCTTTCTTTGCTGGAAAATTGCCAAAGTTGCTACTGCTTCCTTTATATCCAAAGCGCAAAAATGGTGAGAAAAGCTTGAATGAGTTTGCTCACTCCAAATTTCATCTGACTTCACAGCCATTTAGGTACTGGAACAAAGATCTGGGTTCCTTTACTTTCTATGTTGCCTGGTAAGTCAACTGGTTCTTGGCTAGATTACTTGTGTATAGAGCCAGTTTACACTGTCATGTGGTGTTTAAGTTCCTGAAACTATGGCCAGGATTTGGATCTCAGTGGCTGGGGCAATCACTAAGACTAACCTGGGATGGAAGAAGCTGCCATAGTGCTAATCCATCACAATGGCAATAGCCTTGTGTCTTAGCTGTCAGGCACGAGGGGCTTGGATATACTGTTTGAGATAACCAGGGCTAATTTTTGGCTATCATAGCAGAATGTTACTTTTCCCTTCAAAAAATGCTGAGCAAAAAATGTGTGAGAATAATGAACCTGGCAATGACCTGTCATGGTGTCCACATGCCCTAGGGAGACAATAGTGAAATAGGGTGATATAGCAGAAACTTTATTTTGTATTTGGGTTTATCCTTGTCTCAATTCCAAGTCCTCTGATTTCACAATCTGGCTGAAGACTGGACTCCAGAGAACAACAGTTCAGCATAATGCTGGCAATGCTTTCAGCTTTCTCATTCCTTCCAAAATGGGTCCCCTATGGGCACTGATGAAGGATCCATAGGCTCTTCACATCTCTGCTAAGCAGCCTGCCCAAATGCTAGCTGCTGCTCCTCCTCTGTCCTCAGGTCAAGGGAGAAAGCACAGATCAGAGAGGTCAAATGTCAAGAAAGGAGCACAGTCCCAACCCAGGTTCCTGTTCAGGAGCAGGAAAAGGGTGATTTCTGCATTGGGAAGTGCTGATTTCACTCTCTAAACTCTTTGTATTTGATATTAAAAGGATCTGTAGACTGCACAGATTTAACAGTCCTTTCTCCCTTCCTTGCTTTCTGCTCCAACCTGCTTTTGGTCACTTTCATTTATCTGTCCATGGCTGGCTGCCTGGATTAATTTCTTCATTGAATACATTTCCTTGTGTTAACAACATATGTGACAAATAAGTAATGTGACTCATCAAAAGGCACAGGAATGCAATGTTCCAGCTACTGAAGGACATTTAGAATTCAGCAACTTGCCACCTTTGTGCCACTCCTAAAACATGGTAAAATGTAAACAGACAGATCTAAAAGGAGATTCTGGAGTACAAACTTGCCCAGAACTCTGCTTGTTTTCATTCTCAGCTTAAATAAGTAAACTGTAATGAAACCTACTGACACAGTTTTGGCAGTTTTGATTTACATTTTCTCTGAGGCTCAGTAAACATTTCCTCAAGATCTTATCTGGGGTTAAAAATACTTCTGCATTTCAACGCACACCTTTGAAAAGTGTCAAACACTTTAGCCATGGTTTGTGCAAATATAGTTGGTTTTTCCCTCTTTTATTATGAAAATCTTCTGAAGAGAGTATTCAGAGGTGACATTAATTGCTTGTGAAGGGTGCTGAAGTATACTTTTTGCATAAATCACCCGTGCAGCCTAAATGGTAGGTCCCCCTTCCAACTACAAACAGGAAAAACCCTAATTTTGACAGGTAGAGGAGGATGCCAAATGAGCTGTGGTGATGCTGATCCTGTGAGTATGACTCTTCCTTGCCTTACACACCATAGCTCCTGGTTATGTACAAAAAGTATCTTGCAAAAATTGACTTCATATTCTGCAAGCTTTGAAGGTACCCAGCCTGAATTGCTTGCTGAGACCCAGCAGCGTGCCAGCTGACGTGGCCAGAGCACTTCTCCAAGGAGCAAATGAGGGCTAATGCACTCAGACCCAACACAGAGTATTGCTTTAACCTCACAAGGCAGTAAGAAATGGGGAGAGGCTTCTCCTGCCTTACCCCCCATTTTGTGTATCTGCATAGACTTCACCACAGTCTGACCCTAACCTTTTTTCCTCACTACAAAATTTACCCTGAAGCCCATAGGTATATAAATTACCCTGGAAAAACAGAAGAAGAAATTCTTAATTGGGCTTCCCTGCCAAACAAGGCACTCCAGCAGGAAAAATAACCCATTTGCTAGGGCTTTCACAGTTTTCTTCTGGGGACCTGCTCATACCTATGTCCTCTAGAGAACCCGATTCTTGAAACAGAGATTCTTCTTTGACGTGGGCTGCAGAAATGACTTTGGGGTGTGCGTAGCTCAGCTGTGGTACCCTGTGACAGATTTCCTAACTGTAGCTGGGCAAGCTGAAGACAGACTGTCATTTCCTCATTTTTGGACAGAGATCCCCCCTTTAACACTTAAGTATTATCCACATACTGGTATTCTGGCAAGCCTGTGTTCATGCTAATCTGTTAGGATGGTCCTGTTCCCACTCATAATGTGGCACAGTATGTCAGCTTCAACCAGGCAAGTATGCCAACCTTAGTTGGATTGTGAATAGCCTGCAGAAGATCCTCCTGCTGGTGGAAGAAGTGCCAAATAAGGCCACATGCTCTCTCATTGGGATGCACTGTGCCCAAAGCTGCTTTGGTATCAATTATGGAGGGAGTAACACCCTTTTTCAGAAAAGAATGTGTTAACCCTTCCATTTCACGTGCTCTGTCTCCCCTGTCCAATTTCCATATGTTATTTCTGGGATTTGCCTGTATAAAAAAAGGTATTCTTCTTCCCTGACAGTTAAGAGAAAGGTCAGATATGGCTGTTCACATTATGAGCCCCAGCTGCGTTTCTTGTTGACTTTGGAGTTGTCTCTTTCTATTGAAACATTTACCATTAAAACAACAGCACAGGGTGCTGCACAGACACTGATTTCAAAGACAGTCTTTGCCCCCAGTGGGATTACTGTCTAACTGCTCAATGTTTCTTTGCAGAAATCCAGGCCGGTGAGTAGGTAAGAGACACGTACTCTGTTGCATGTATCCCTCTGACCAGGACTTGCAGGACTTGCCAGGATTCACAAGTGTTCAGAACAGAATTCACAATTATTCAGAACAGAAGAGCTTCTGGAACTGCCTTTTTCTAATCAGGATGATCTCTACAGCTTCTGGCAGGCAGCTGCATAAGTAAGAATACCATACCTATCAAACTAAATGCGGCCTGCCAGCCTCAGCGTAACATCTCATCAACAATCTTGCATCGGTGCTGAATTGTAACTCGTTTTTCTATAGACTCATGGTTGCTTCTGCCTTTCCAGCTATGATGCTGTTTGTCCTTTGTGTAAGCACCATCCTTTTTTTAAAATAATATGAATGGGGAACAATATACCGCCAGCTAAAATGGTTGCCTTTCCACACTTGCTCACCACAGGAACTCTTTAATCAGCAATGTCAGCCAGGGACAGAAATCTCATACTTGAGAGATAACAGTTATTTGCTGGCAACTTCTTGTATGATAAGCCCAACAACTGGGTGATTACACACTTTCTCAAATAACACAGGAAAATGCCACACCACATTTCCAGAAGTACATGTTGCAGCATCTGGAAGCTGCATAAGAATTTTGTCAAAATTTTTTTTCCTCCTGTTTATGTTTTTGGTGCTCTGAAATCTGAATGTAATTTTGACATTCTTGAGCTATCCACCAGCGTTTCTGCAATGAAAGGCTTCATAAAGAGTACAAAGCCAATACTACAGACAAAGTGCAACTGATTAATGGGAGAGGGTTTCTGCCATAACTAGGCTGCTTAAGGTCACAATTAAACAATTTTTCATAGTTGCTTCATCCACTGAATTGCACTCGCATGGTTGCACTGCTAGTTGAAAGGGAAATGAGCAGGTACATGCTGGTTGAGTAAATTATTAAAATACATAAGCTGAAGCAAAGCTATTTCTGTGAAAACCCTGCTAATGAAGAGAGAGAATGCCTCTGCAGCAGTGAAATTAGTTTAAAGTAAACAGGTGAGAAAATAACATTTTTAAACACTGTCAGTGTGTTTCTAAGGTGTAGGGGAGAGATCTGTGAAGTAATAAGGTTAGTCTGAGTCCCTCTGAGTACTGTTCCTACAATGATATCTGGATGGTGCACCTTTATAGCTAGGTCAAAGTATTTGGGCTGGTTTAAAGGTGGACCTGTGTTTTCAGCTATTCTTGGGGTTCAGACCAACCCAGTGTAAGTTTTCAGACTTCTTTCAGTGTGAGACAACAGTTGTGGGACACGTAATGAGAAGGAGCATCTGATGTGCTGGTGCATACTCCCAGGTATTGGGTCATATTGTCATGGGCTCTCATGCTAGGTAGCTGCTGGGGCACGTACTTGTGCGCAGGAGACCATCTGCCTTTTCTCCAATGCAACTGTACATGCTGGATACAGCAGTCTGGAGAACCAAAGGACCTGCAGGGTCCCAAAGTGAGGAGAGAAGCTCAGTACTGCTTAGACAACCACTAAAGACAGGTAAAACAGTGGGTGAGAAGAGTGCTGGATAGGATTTCAGAAGTAGATCCCGTATTTCATGTATGAGACCTAATGAATCTGTGGTTCAGGTCTGCAGTGGTCTGAGATATTCTTGAGATTTCTGTCCCAGTCACAGTATTTTGTGATATTTGTGCCACCTTGAATGGATGAATCTTTCGAGCTGAAATCTTGCATGGGAAGCTTTTAAATTATTTTGGGCAAAAAAGTTTAGAGCCTTTCTGGCTTTGTATCCAAATCTGAGGTTGTTTTCAAATAGAGGTAATTAAGTCAAAACGTGCTTTTGTTCTTAACCTGCCATGATGTGAATAGGGTCAGGATTTGTGGTTGTTTTGCTGTCTCTCTGTGTCAGGGACAACGAGTGCAAGCTGAGATTTCTAGCACTGGGTTGCGTCTAAGTGAGGAGAAAGCCATCAAGATTATACTTCTTTCTCCCTTCCCTCCCGTCAGGTATTTGTTTTTCTCTTGCAATAGCAACAGCAGGTGTGTTGCTTTTGCACTTCCACTAGGAGCGAGACAGAGACAGACCTACTAGCCTGCTGAATTTCATGGATTGGTTTGCAGAGGTGGGAAGAGAAACAGACAACATCAATGGAACTTAGATAGTCTCATCTCCATCTTACTTCCTCCCTGAAATTGAAAGCAGTCATCCCCTTTCCTTCCCCTTAGGACTCATTGACTCCTCCTCTTCCTTCTCCATTGCCTTGACTTCCTTTTTTTTTTCCTTCTCTCAAGCTAGATGCTGTGTGACAAACTCAGGAAGGACTGTGTGTTATTTCTGATGTTTATAGCACAATTGGCCATGCTAGTGCTTCCTGTATAAGCTGAAATTGGGCACTTCTCCAAGACAGCACGTAATGCAAACATAACCTGGAAACTTTTTCAATAGCCCCAACTAGAATCTGACTTTCTCTCTCTCTCTAAGGTTGATATTTAGTGATCTTCATATGCAGTCTTCAGGTTTTAGGCTACAGGTAGCTTAAAAGGAAAATATGTCTGGAGATTGCCTGGGGAGATTAAAAAGGTTGTTTCTGGCTTCAGACAACCACTTTTCTTTATAAATCTTTTTGAAACAGTAAAGCTGCATTTATTCATACTGGGTGAAGTAGACAGCTGGCACTTTCTGATTCCAAGACAAACAGATCCTGTGGATTTTCCTGGCTGAAAAGAAGTTAATACTCCAGAAGTGGAAATCCACATGGCTCCCAACAATGAGACTCGTATCAGCCAAGCAACAAGATTTCAAGTGTACTGTGTGTTTGGCTGGCAGATTCTGAGCTCATTTAACCCACTGACATCAGGTTAGTGCTCATGTAGATTGATTTATTTCAGACTGGTAATCTGGGATCAAAATTTGACCTACTGACATCTGGTCAGGCAAGTATTTTTCCTCCTTTCCATACACAGCTACTTGTTGTCTTATGTTATTTTATATGCTAGATGTTAATCTTCTCAATAGTGATTTTCAGAGGTCTTCCTTCAGAAGGATACTTGCCCTTACCAATGTATTTTGAAGCACTATATGAGGTTAGAAAAGAAGAAATTTGGTAAGAAAAATATGTGCTTGGCACATATCCTGCAGTTTCCAATAATGATTTTCCTTTAAAAAAAGCTAAAGTAACAGAAATCCTCCACTATAAAGCGACTTGTTCTTTACTAAATAAGACTCAGAATGTGACTGAAATCTGCATCATTTCTCAGTTTCTCATGCTCCCTCTCCATCTGTTTGCTTCTTGTCTCCTGAAGGACAATATCTTTGCCTTATTTGAATGTTGTTCAAACTTCAGTAACTTGGTTGGGAATTGCTAGGTGCTATGCAATATCAATTAAAAATTATCTTGCAGTGTATGGTTTGATTAATGTTTATGATTCTCAGAGGGAAAGACTAAATTCCTACATAAGAGCTTTCAAGTTGATTCTCACCAATTCCACAGAAAATGGAATAGTTAACACTGCTACTCGAGCTGACATATGGGGGAGTCATATGAGTTTGGAAATGAGGTAGAAAGTAGTCTGGGAATATTCTTCTGTTTCTATGCCAATCAATACATTTCTTCCTCTGCATTAGTATGGTGTAATGAGGGCCTTTTCTGAGGGCCACTCATGAGGACAACTGGTCTGTCATTCGTGGAGGCTGACAAATGGTTTGTATTGGGAGAGCAATGCTTTTCTTTGCCAGAGAAACCACTCAGTAGTCACAAGAAGAGTTGTATTTTGCTTGGTGTGTTATTTGGTGTCTTTAGTGGGCAGCCTCCAGAGTACCATGGTGTGGCAGAAAGGGCTGTGTTGTTGAGAAGTGTCCCATTTTTCTTGGGTGATACACAGTTCCTCAAGTGCAAGAACTGTTTTGTCTTCAGGTGGCACCACTGTTCCTGGGACTATGCATTAAATATGTGTTAATAATGCATAGGGCTTTCATGAAACAGGTAATTTGAAGTGCTTGAAAGTCATGGTGACAGTATTGCTACTGCTATGAAAACTGAACAGCTCTGCTATTTCCATGAAAATGGTGGAGCCATGTGATGAACTAGAAAGCAAGCTACTGGCTGGCTTTCTTACCTGTCTCTGTAGTTTGCTGCTGAATGACTTGCTTGATTTGCAGTGCTATGGCTAGCTGCCTGCAGGTTTGCTCAAAGAGGTGTGAGCTAAGTGGAGTGGTGAACCTGTTCTGCTACAAGGATTGTGAAATGCTGTGGAGCAGTCAGCAGATAAATAACCCTGCTTGTATCAATAATTTGTGTAACAAGCAGGAGTACATCAGGAATGGCACACTGTGTTCTTATTTGCCAAGGAATCTGGAACTGACATGCCTTCAGTCACAGAAATGTATATTGTAAATAGTGGTCTAACCCTGCTGGGGATGTTGGCAATTGTCTACAGGAGTGACCATCTTGGGCTATGGCACATGTTCCTTCTTCTTCCCACCCATGTTCCCTGCGCCTCCAGTGTGGCAAGGTGTGTCTCTTTCTGCTTCCAAGCCTTCAGTGGAAAAGCTACTACCCTTGCCTGTTGGCATTGCCTTCCCCAAAATGTGCCGGAAGAGCAGCACACTTGCATGCATGCTCTCCAACCAGTTCCAGACTAAAACAGCTGGTTTTGCTCAGCTCAGCTGACAAGAGTGGTGTGAGCACCATGGCATGTTCTGTGCAGATCAGGGAGTAGGAAACCACACTGTCCCTGTCACAGAGCTGTCCGTGTCTCTCCAACAAGGACGTGGGCTGACAGCTGCCTGGGGCGTTAAATGCTTCCACCTTGCAAAGAATGGTGATAGGTTTGCTGGACCATGTTGGAATGCTGCAGTGGTCTGCAGCAGGCTCCTCTTTTGGCCATTGGGCTGCTTTGCTATCTAGTGCGAATGGGAAGGGTGTTAGGGTTGCTGCTGAATGGTCCATTAGGTGTCACTTGCCCCAGATGAGCAGTGTGAGTCCCTGAGTAAGGCCAGAGAAA
This sequence comes from Mycteria americana, assembly GCF_035582795.1. Classification (NCBI taxonomy): domain Eukaryota; kingdom Metazoa; phylum Chordata; class Aves; order Ciconiiformes; family Ciconiidae; genus Mycteria; species Mycteria americana. The sequence continues at coordinate 15,562,317 of NC_134373.1, forward strand.
GAAACTGAGAAGCACTCTCATCTCTTCTTCTTTACCCTCCACCCCACCTCCTTGCAGCTGTGTCTTCTACTACACATCATGGTTGCTGATGGATCCCCTGGCTCTGTCCATCTTAAACTGTTAGATAGAAGCGTGTAGGGAGCCCTGATCGTAGGCAGGGAGTGATGACCTCCTGAGGCAGGCTCTGCCCATCTTGCTGCCTCCTTGCACTAAGTCGGATAGATGCCCATGTATTTGAGGACTTTGCACAGGATTTGCCCTGCAGCCCAGCCTGTGGCTGGAAGAGCTGCTTTTTCAACGTGACAGCCTTGTTCTGTTGCCACTGCTTCTATGTTGACATGTGTCAGATAGGAGAGCTCGCTATCTTCTTTCAATAGCCTTTTGTGGCTCTTCCGCCTCTTTTTGTTGTGAAAAAATCCCTAAATCCATTTCACTTCATTTGCCTGCAAGAAAGCATTTTGCTTTAACCCTCTGCTGGCTTATTATCAATGTGCAGTCTCAGTACTGAGTGGTTCCTCTTCATGGAAGTGGCAGCTGTGTCCCTCCTTGTGGGTCTGTTGCTGCCCTGGTCTGTGCCTTTCTATGAAATGCTTTCAGAATCCCACTTTCCTGGCACTTACAGCTCAATTTGTGCAGAGTGGAATTACACCAAGGCCTGTGAGTGAGAGATGCAACAGCAGAAGGCAAAGCTGGGAGTAGTGGGAGCAGGTGTCTGGCACCTCGTAGAGTTGGAGCTAGTTCCCTGACATTTAGAAGGGATAATGGCTGCGCTGTTCCATGCCAAGAATTGGGAGCATGAGATTTATCCAGCCTATGCCCACCTACTTTCTGCATGTGGACATTTGTTCTCCCACCCACCTAATTAGGAAAATAGAGTGTAGAAAATGAAGGGGAGGATTTGTTATTTTGTTGTGGCTGTTTGAAAGCAAAGTTTGCTTTGCAGCCTCATATTACAGTCCATGGAGGGACAGTATTGTCTCCAAACCTGGCATTAGTGTTGGCTTTCCTCAGGAAGTCTAATGGGAGGCAAAGCTGCGACGCAGACTGTCACTGCGGCAGGGGAAAGGATCAGAATCACTGGAATAAGCCTCCATCCTGAGAGTGAATGCTCAGGAGAGGACTGCCATTGGAGATTGGCAGAAATAACCTCTGGGTAAACAGGGAAGATCAACACTTTGACTCTGCCGAATATTCCGATAAACAAAAATAATTCTCAAAGCCAGGGATTTTCTAATAAACCCTGCCACAGTCCAGTTCACATCTAAAATTCAACTTCCTTGAGAAAGTAACTTTACATTCCTTTAGCCATTTCCCTTTATCCAGTAGTTCCTTTGTTTGCTGCTTCTGTTTTGGCCCCAGATAATTTGCTGTATAATAGTAAGACATTCAGCGTGGTTAGAGATTGTCCAGGGAAAACCCATTTCCATAATGTACCCAGCTAGCAATTATCCTGTTTTATTCACCCTTAGGTAACTTGTTATGCTACACAAGCAAATAGTAAATAGTGGGTTTGTTTCACCCAAGAATTCTTCATCAATCAGGATCACAGAAAGAGGGAGCTGGAAGGGATGCTGAGAAGGCCATCTCTCACCCTGGGGCAGGATTTGCTGTAGCTACCTCCCTTACTGACAGATGTCAGTCTCATCTACTGCGTAACTTCAGCAGAACGGGATGAGAGAGGGGTGGATGATGAAAATCTCTAGTACATGACAGAATCCAGATCAATTACTTCTCAGCCTGAGGATTTGCCCCCTTCTTTCAATGTCCCCTCACACAGAAATGCACCTTGGCTAACAGGCAACGGTATTTAGAGGTGGGATGTCTTCAGATCCTTCTCAAGGGACTATGTATGTTCGTGGGTTCAGAGAGACCACAACTTCCTAATCTAACACACAAAACACTCACCAGGGAGCTGGGTTTTAATCCTTGCCCCCATTATTAATTAGTTTTTGAGGGTTGACTTCCTAAATCTGAAGTAAGTTCACCAACCATTGCTGAAGGACTGTTACACTGGAGACAGCCTCTTCTACCACCTCTGTGAATCTAACCCTTCATTTCTTTTGCTTTTCTTACAAGTCCTTGAAAACGAAATATCCCATTTTGGCTCAGATGGGGCACTTTTTCAACACAAAGGAAGGATGATGGGTTTAAAAACAAAGACTTTAGTTCAATCCAAATAAAATAAAATATTTATGCGCTTTTTCCTGGTTCAGCTGCTGAGATGAAAAATCACTATTTGCAAGCCCTTGGAAACCACTGGCTGTCCCACTAAATTTGTGTCAAGTGGTTGCTCCAGTTCCTCTTCCTACTGGTGGTCTTAGACCTGGTCTTGTAACAGCAAAAGTGTCTCTTCTCCTCTGATTGCAGCCCTGCAGAGCTGTTCTGGCCTAGTCATCAGCAAGGTGGAGAAAATGTATCTTCATTCATCTCTGCTGATAATCTAGAGGGCTTGTGACAGAGCATGCATCATAGTCTCTCAGCTTAGTCAGCTTTAGACTATTATTATGAACCTGGATTTTTTTCTTGTCCTGCTGAAAGCACAGTTACGTCAAGCACTGGTAGTTTGGCTGGCAGCATCTCTTCCTCAGGAGCTGCCTTCCAAACCTGAGCATGTGGGGTAGAAGCCATCAAGGTGTGGGTGAAAGACTTGTTCCTGAAGAATATAATAGCATAAAATCATATCAGCTCCTATAATACCTAGGAAACAATGCTGCAAAGACATAAGCATTTACACCTTGTAATATCACAAACCTGACTGAGGTACCTAGATTCTCTCTGCAGTATTCAGGGAGAAATAGGCATCTCAGAGTGTGATTTACAAAAGCCAGCAAGCTGAAGATAGATGTATGTTGAAAGTTGTGCCCCTTTCAAGAACTGAGATACCATATTCAGCTCTGTCAAATGAGACATCTGCCCACTTAGGCTTCACAAACAGCTGCTCTTTCCTGAAAGTTGGGGCGTAAGCTTTTCTTTTTCAGAATATCCTACTTCCAAAACACTTCTCACCTAGAGTGATCATATTCCCCACCAACAACTGGGCTTCCTGAGGAGATTTGAACCCATATCTCAAATACAGAGTGAGTTCTAACAGCAAAGGTGTGTGTTACCAAGAAGTTTTGGTTCCCTCTGTGGGAGCTGCCAGAGAAAGCACTCAGGAGCAGGGTGTTTACTTGGCAAATGAGCAGGAGATCTGGATTCAGCTCTTTTCGAGTCTGTTAGTTGTATTTTTTCCAACAACTCCTTAATAGGAAATCTTAATGTAAAGTCTTCGGTGAAAGAACTAGAACCCATATCTGCTGTCTCTCAAGGGACTTCCCTATCCCTTTGATCACATTCCTCATCTCTCACAGCAATCCTATAGTTTCAGCAAGAGTCTTTTCCTGGAATTACCCTGATGGTTAAGTCTCTCAACAAGGAAGGGAGCTGAATCCAGAGTCTCCACAACCTGTGTCAGGGCTTTGAACACTGAAGAAACACTTTATTTTTCTCCCATATAAAAGGAAGGCAACTTACAGCTACATTTTCTGTGGAGCTGGTCCTGCAGTAAAGCACAGGAGTGCTCTGAGGTGCTAGTGGGAGTGCCGAAAAATGGAGTATCAATAGCCTGGGGACAGTAACACAGAGAGACTTCAGGTGCTCGATCAGTGCATTAAGTCTGTTTGGGGGTCTAGGCCTGGGGGATTTTCTTTCACAGTCCACAGGGAATGCACAGCTCCTGCTGGCTCCCAGCTAAGGAAGCAGAGCTTTGAATTTATGCTGAAGAGAGCTTTCTTGGAGATACAAGCAACAAGGATCTTAGCATGGGTACCAAGACTGCCTGTGTCTTGCCAAATAGTTTGAGCTGAAGGATGGCACAGTAGAAGGCCTTTTCTAATGTTCATCCTCCACCCTTTTCTGAGATTAAATCCAGCCTGCATGAATTTGTTGGCAGCGGTTTCCCACTTAGCAATAATCAGACCATATTGGGACAAAATATTCAAAATATGTAGCAATGTGGGACTTGGGAAAGTATCAGCATAAAATTATGCCTTCCAGAATAGCAAATCAAAGGATGTGCTGGAGCTGAATGGCACGATTTTTAATGAATGAGACCCTGGCTACACTTTTTGTTTGGCATTAGCCTGCCAAAGGGTGTAACTTGTCTTAACATCTTTTTGAAGTGAATCAGTGAAATTTCTAGCTTTTGGATTAAGAGAGTCATTAATAAATCGAGCTATAAAAGTCTGAGTGAATGTAACCAACTCCTACTGAAAATGTGCTGAACAAAGCAGATGTGATGCTCAGGTAATGGGCAAACAGGCCACCTGTTGATTTTCTTGTCAGTGTTGTTGCTACCTGGGGTATGATTCTAGTCAAGGAGAAAATAGGGTTCTTTTAATTAAAACAATTCGTGCAACATCATTTAACTTAAAATTGTCCATGGCTTTTTAAAGAAGATTGAAAACAATCTAATCAGGGCTTGATTTGGGTCCTACAGCAGGAGGAGAGAAGCGGACAATCAAAGGGAGTTTCACAGTGCATACGTGAGAGGGCTAAAATATAGGTGTTAACCTTGGCAGTGGAAGTTAATGAGCAGTCTGATACTCCATAGTGGCTCTATTTCTCCAGCTGTAATTGCATGAGTGCTCAGAGCTGTTTCTTTCTGCTGAGCCTAGAGTGTGCATCTGTGTTTCCCTTAAGTCTTCTTGAAAGAACAGCTGTAATCAGCAGCACCCAATTCCAGCCGATCAGGTCCTTGCTTACATGTGCTCAGATGCTTTCTACAGCCATAGCCTAGATAATGATACAAATCAGGAGCTCCTACCTAAAGGAGTGTTTGGCCTTTATGTAAATCTAACACTCTTCCCTAAATTTATGGTAGAATGTAGTTTTGCACATGTTTGCAGATAGCTTTCTGGAAAGAACAGTAATACTGTGTGTGCATATAGCTTTCTTAACTCCAAGACATTTTACAAACAATACACACAAAATAGCTGCTTCAGCTACTGCCCCAATATAGCTACCCTGTAGTGGAGTGAAGTGGTTACCTGACCATGCTAGCAGCTTGATTTTAGGAAGGAAGTGGGAAATGCAACAAAGTAAATCAGTTAAAAATGTAGGCCATAATAAGACAAGAAATCAGGATGCAGTGATCAGCACTTCTGTCCTGCAGTGTGGAATGCTGCCAGCTTGAATTCAGTGATACCTCAATCGATGAAAGGGTGAGAATCCTGAATATCGAATGCACAGGAATCATGGATATATTTGTTATGATGTTCTCAACCAGTAGGGGAAGCAGGTGGGAATGTGAAAACAGAATTACTCATAGCATCTAAAGTGAGTATACTTCAAACACCACTTAGCATCTAGTCTAGACAAAGACAGGCATGGTTTAAATGGTCTTATCTGCTTGTGGTTAACCACAGTTGTTAATTGCGGGCTTTCCCAGTGCACATCCATTTGCAGCTTTGCTGGGTCTGGAAGGTGCCTTTGTAAAGGGAGTGCAGCTTGAAGAAGGAAAACTTGTCAAGGAAGATAAGGATCAATACTCATTGATGTCTAAATAATATCCAGTCTCTGCATCAGAAGGGGAGAGGATTCTTTGTTGCTCTCCCATTCTTGTAGAATGGATTTGAGCAGGCCGGGATGGTCCTTCAAGGAGTAAGTACTGAGGGGAAGAAAATTGTCTCTTTGAAGACTGCCATCACTTTTAAACTCTGACATCATGGGAAGAGGACGTGTGTGAAATGGGGAGACTTGAGAAAAACTAAAGCAGTGAAGTGGAAGACTACAGAAGAATATAGAGAGACACCCAGGCTAAAGAAAGTCAGCAAGCTGGCAAACCGCAGGCACCTGAACTCCCTTATACAGAGAAAATAGAAACAAATCAAATCCTCCCTTCTGTTGCCCCTTGTAATTTTCCAGAAATCTTCTATAATTTTCCCTGGAGTCCCATGCTGTCAGCTGGCAGATGCTGAATGAGAGAGGGTCCCCAGAATGAGTGATGGCAAGGTCACAGCTGGAATGCCTATGAAGATACTGATGCAGTGAATCATAAACAACTTTTGCTGCCACATAGTGGCAGAGAGAAAAGCTGCCATATGACAGATCCTCCTTTGTAGTCCTTGTCCAAAGATGATGTCTTTGTATTTTTATTAGTGTTGTCCTCTGGTAACAAGCGTGCTAATTTTAGGGGGTTAAAGTCATGGAGGAAGGGGAAGACCTTAAGCAATACAGTTCCTGCAGACTTAATTTAGTGTGCAAGTCACTCCTTATAAACTACGTAACACTCTGCTATGCCATAGGTTTATCAACAAGTGTTGCTAAGAAGGTGCTTAAAAGCTTGTATTTCAGAGACTACGTATGAATAGTACCTCTCACTGCTGTGGTTGCTATAGTAAACCCTTGTTCTTAATTGAATACTACAGTAAATAATACTTTAAAACTGGAGAGGAAAATAAAAAGGAAGAACTCCATTAGGAGTTCCCTGAGCCACTTGAAATTACTGCTCCTTTTTCATGTTTTGCAAGTATGGAATGCTTTGTGCAGTGGGTTATAGAATAGCAACACCTGCATAATTGTGATGCTTTCTCTGCATAATTTCTTGTCCCTCAAAACTTTGCAGGATATGATGTGGTTCAGAGCACCTCTGTCAGTCAGGTAAAGAGCAATTAGTGGGATTAAAATTAGCTGTTGTTTTCTTAAAATTACATGCATTTTAGACCAAATTTTGGCGAAGAAGAGGATGCAAAAAGTTGAAATGATCCTTGAAATGATCCATGCTGTAACTGCTGCCGGTGGAGTTACACTGGAGATAAATTCTCCAACCTTTTCCCCTGGTGTTAAACTGTAATAATCCATAAGCACTGCAATTAGAGAGCTCACTCAGGCTGATGGCAGCCTTACAGTACCACAGATAATGCTATCCAGGAGAAAAAGTACATGGTGTACAGAGAAACTGTCAGGGTATGTGTGGGGAGGGTAACAAGACAGAAGTTGGTGAGCAGCTGAGAACTGCAGCAGTTCCTTGTTACCTGGGGGTGAAGAGGAGGAGGAAGAACCTCAAAGGCCAGATGAACTCTTTGAGGGCTAAGAGAAACATCCCATACGTCATGATAACCAGCTGTGAGGCAGAAGACTTACAGGCCCCTGAGGGGAAACAGAAGGAGCAGTGAGGTTAATAGAAATAGGAGATTATGCTATCATAGGGTACTAAAGCAGTGAAAGAGATTAAACGATACATGAAATGCTGGGTTCAGAGTTACTAGCATGAGGTAAACAATAGATTTGTATTTAAAGCACCGGAGTGCGAATAAGCTGATTTGGGCCTATTTTATGCTTTGATCAGCACTGGGGCTAGTGCTTTCTTCTTTTGCAGGGCTTTTGACAGAGGCAAACATCCTATCATTTGTGAGTTATTCAGATACTGTGGCAACATGGGTCATAGACATAAGACATCTTTTGTAGGCTGCTGCTCGTTCAAGGAGTGGAAGACATGTTTATTCCTCACCAGCTAAGATGCTTCTCATGGATCTGCATTCTCATTAGCAGACAACATCTGTTTCTTCTTGTAATTAGCTCACAGTTCAATAGGTAGCTCCAGTCTCTTTTACACCTGGACTACAATCAACATAGAAATCACAGAAGCACATGTCTCTCCCCTCCCCACTTCAAAGCAGTCTGAGTTACACACATTGTTAAACACCTAATAGACAACAACTGTGTGTTGGAGCTCTCCAGCACATGTGTGAAATAATGCTTTTTTTCCTTTTTTTTTTCTTTCTTGATGGGCTTCAGTTCCAAATGTGCTTAGGCTTCTCTGGCTTCTGTATTAGCCTCAACCCACCAGTCATGGATTAGGCCATAAAGAACTGTTTCCAGCCACCTGCACAATGGAAAGGGGAAGTGAAGTGAGGGCTGCTGGAGAGGGGAGCGTGCACCAGCTGGCCCTGCTCCTGAGGCATTTTAACTGGATTCTTTGGGGTAGAAGGGTGTGAGGTCTCAGGTCATTTCCTGCCAGGTTTGCTCTGAATGGGAGGGGGATATGTAATTGTGCTGTCTCCCTGTACCATTAGTGTCAAGACTCATTAGGAACCCAATCTACTCAGTGGCAGTAGGCATACAAAAGAAAGAACTAGCCAAAGTCTGCAGACTGCAGAGCAGGAGTTGGTGGAGGAAGCAATTGTAAAATTCCCGTCTGGGTAATTAGAGTCAGCAGGGAATCAGATTGGCTACGGCAGGGCTTTCATTTTTCCCCTTGCTGTTTTAACAAGATTGGCAGGTGCTGCTTTATTCCACGGGTCAGGTGATGTGCCTGTGTCATAATTCACAATGAGAAATGATCATCAATTTGCTGCCATGTTCCTGGGGTGAGCTGAGCAGGCAAACTGTGATTACTATTGTTATTAGTACCTTGTTAGCATGGAGCAGGAAGACTATTGTGGGCAGTTGTCTCTGGAAGGGGCAGGATCTGTGCACACAAAAGCATATTCCTGGAAGCTTAGCTACATTTGGAAAGTTTGGGACTGCTGGCTATTTCACACCCTTTACACTGGGATCACCATTTGTCAGTGGTCAAAAAGATGTGAGTGACTTGGAAAACTTCTCTCATATTAAAAATTGGCAGCATATTGGTATGCTTTATCAGCAGGACAATTTAATGGAGTTACAACACAATAAACCAAAATGGACCCTCTTTCTTTGAGTGTGCTGCTTACTACTTATCTGTTTGCTTAGTGAGAGGTGAAAAGAGACATAGGCAAGCTATTCTGTCTGCACGCAATGCAGTTTACGGCCTGGATCGAGATGTTGTGAAATGAACAGACAGATTCACATTGACTTCTCCAGATTGTGGCTCAGATCAGTGGGCTTGCGTGCTCTGATAGTTGACACGATAGTTAAAAGGTACAGCAGTAAGGGATGTGCTGAGAAGCATGGCTTCTGGGAAGAAAGGTTTTCTTAACACAGCATTTGTTCCATAAAAGTTCCTAGAGAGAGATTTCCATAACTAATTGGCTACCTTTACCAGTCAAAATAGGATTCTCTCAGCAGCTTTGCTTAGTTGAATTCCACATCTGAGAATCAGACCTTCTTCTTTCTAGCTCCATCCATCAACAGTCAAATGAAAGATTAAGGAATTAAAACTTTGCAGACAAATTTGTTGATGATGCACAAGCCAGCATAAAAGGCAGTTTGCTTCTCTTCTCTGCAACTGTGTGGTCTTGGTGCTAAGCTCTTGGATTTTCATTAAAGGATGCAAGACTTATTCCCTACCATTGGCAAAAAATCCTGTTGTGGGCAGTGGACTACTTTCCTGAGTAAAACATACAGGATTGGATCCACAAGGAGGAAATAAATGTAATGGCAAGCCATACTGTTTTCTAGGCACTCTTTGGTAAATTGTTGGACAGGAAACAATATTTCTGTCCAGGGAAACACACCAACACTGCAAAAAATGTTTTGCTCTCCAAGAAGCAAAGCTGAGACCTTTCAAGGTATATTTTGTGGACAATATTAAAGAGAAATGACAGTATTACCCTGAAGAGCTACTGTTTGGACCCTTGTTGGAGGTGTGGGCGACCCTGCTGTGTCCTTGGTTTCCCCTGTTCTGGGACAGTATTCTGCTGGCCAGGCTGTTCTGAAGTGCTTTTTTGGGCTCTGGACAGATTTTCCAAACCTAAGGTGGAACTATGTCTTACTGGAGGCCTAATGATGCCAGTATGTACCCATGAAATTTTTCAGCTTCAGTAATTCAGTATTTTCCCACCAAAAGAGCAATTTCATCTAAAAGGATAGGGGGAAAAAAAAGAGATCCCTGCCAGCTCTACCCTTCAGACTGCAGCTATGTTCTAAGAACCTATTTGGAATGCAAACAATAAGAGATGTGTGTTTCCCTTGGTGCCTTTCCTTTGAGCCTCTATGCACCTCTTTAGCATGTTGGGTCACTGGCAGAATAAGAAACTAATACATGAAAAACAGCCCTTCCCCTCATCTCCAGGTTCCTGGCTGGAATGAATCAAGCTCACATCTATAAGCTGCTTAGACCTTCCAAGCACTGTAGATTAAATGATGACAATGGAAGCTTTGCTAGCTCCTGATTTTTATAGCTAAGTTTCTCTGTCTCGTAAGCCAGAGGCTGACAGTCCATACAGATATATGTGTTACTGCAGATTATTTCTCAGGCCCATTTGGGCTATTGGCCATGCATGGTAACTTGGAGTTTGACTAAGCCTGTCCTACCAAGGAAAAAAACGCATGCTCGCTTCTCCCTTATACCCCCCTCTCACTTAATCGACAACTACTTCTGTCAAAACAAGGCTGACCCTCTCTGTTCTTACCCCTCACCCATCCTTGGCGGGTCCTCTGTCTAGATGGCTTTAAATCTGATTTGGGATTTGAGTGTTATTTAGATTAACTCATTAGTGGGGCTCCATTCTGGCAAGCCTGCTAATCTGTGGCAGTGGTGCATAGCACTGTGACAATATTACACTGAAAATGAGAAATCTAATGAGATTAGCATTTTATGCATTCAGACAGGGCCCGGGTGTTTGAATGGTCTGCAGACACTTGGTATGAATCACAGTAGGCCCAGGAGGAAACAAAGTGACTGGACTGTAACACAGCACCCAAACACATAGAAAGGAGATTGCAATGGTGCACAGAAACGTCAGTAGCTTGGTTGTGCGGAATAGAAACGTCTGTCCTAATCAGCTGACTTTGTCTCAAAAGCATTCCCACATATGCCCAACATATTAATTTATTTTCCTAGGGATGGAGGAGGGCTGATCTGTGTGCAGGGGATCACCTTGCAAGTTAGTCCTGCCCTTACTAGTGGTGATGGGGGAAGGTTTTAGTGGTTTCTTTCATGGGGAAGAAGGCTGCTGACTCTCAAGCTGTTTTTACATCACACAGGGATGCAGTGCAAGATATGCTTGTTAATGTGTGTGACTACCAGACTGCTCCATTCTAAAATTACACCCACAAGATTAGTTCCCTGGACAAATTCCAGTCGCACTTTTCCTCTCAAAGGCGTTGTTTTTACTTCAGATTTAAACAGAGAAAAGAGTGAGCCAATATCTGCAGCCTCCTTTAATTGCAGGGAGAGGGAGAGCTCTGCCTGGTTTCTTAGGTACACCTAGTAAAGCAAGGCAGTCCTCAGTGCTGGGTGCATGGGCTTCTCCTGCTCTACCACCCAACCAAAGCTTTTCTAGCCCTTCGTAGGTGACACGGAGACAACTTTGGGAGAAGCTGAGAAGTGATGCACCAGGGCTGGGAGTCACTACTAAGTGCTGTCCTAGCCTGCCACCCAGTGCTGGTTTCTGGCACTCAGAGCTGCTAATGTGCTCCAGCACTGCAGCGGGTACCTGGCATGTCCTGGACTGGTTCTTCCTGGACCCTGTTGAAATACTCCTTCCTGAGTTATTGAAACAGATATTCAGGTCCTGTTAGAAATAAGCAATGTTTTAAAATGGGCTGCCTTTGGAGAAGTGTGTGACAACTTCTTCAGATTCCTTCTTCGCTACTGTGGGCTCAGCAAGTAGGAAATGGCTCTTGGGTGTTGTGCACTCAGCAGGTGATGGGCTAGTCTAGCTTCTGGTTTTAGTGAGCCTTAAGCAAGAAGGGAAGGCTATTATTTCTGGTCTTGTTTTTCCAGGACAGCTTAGGAATGATCAGAGCTGCACAATCTCTCAGCATGGTGATGGATCCAAACCAAATACATCCACAAAATGATGCTGAAATTGGCAATAGTTTCCAAACTGGGATCAGTGTGTCATCTTTATAAAAAACAGCTAACAGAGGCTAGGGAGAGGTTATAATTCCTAAAGGTAGCACAAAACTGCTTGAACCCCAGAGAAGAAGGGGAGGAAGAAATATTTTCTTGGGAAAGCAAGAATGGTTAACAGTGCTCTGGGGCTGGGCCATTCCAGGGAGAAGATGGAAGGTGGTGGTGCAGATGACAGTTTTCATTCACACGACTCATCATGTCCACAAAACCATCCTCCTATTACAAGACTAAAAGTGCTGCTGGGGGAAAAGATGTTATTTTGTAAATTCTTTTCACATAAAATCTGGGGTAGATAATTTACAGAATTGTTTTGATTTTTTTTAAAGTGTTTCTTTTTGTTTAGGGTTTTTTTTTTTAAAAAGATGTCTGTCACTTCACCATTGAATAAAAACTAGTAACTGAGTAGTGTCACTGACAACAGAAATTGTATATACAACCAATAGCTTTAATTGAGTAAACGAGGTAAAAAATCTGGCACAGTCTTAGAAACTGCTGTTTGTCTGACCTAATAAGCAATAGTCAGTTGTTGTTTGTAAATGGAACAGACTAAAGCTGCCACACCAGTGTTTTATCAGCTAAAGAATTTAATAGAGCAGCAGCCTTTGTGACTGTGGCCTGACATTCAGCCTTGACAATGCTGCCTGGATTTATCTAGGTGACCAGATATATTGAGCTTTTGCTCTGCAGCATGGGGGGTGGTGGAGGGGATGAGTGGTCATTTTTCTTTAAGTAGTGAGATAGGTTTTGCTGCCAACTGAAAAGGAAGGGGCAGAGAAGAAAGAATGTGATGAGGTGGCTTTGTTTTAAAGTTTGTGAGATGCAGAGAGCAGGCATAATATAGGAAAAGGTGAGTACAGAAGGAGAAGATGAAAAACAAAAGTGTATTTACTCTGAAGGGTGCTTAAATGCCATTAATATGTATTGTAAATCTTTAAATGCTCTGTTATTCAAGCATTGTATTAAGTTGAAGGAAAAAAACCCCCACTGCTACTGATTTGCATTATGTTATTAATTCAGAGTAAAAGAGAGGAAAAATTGTCAGCAAGGTGCCTTAGCGAATCTTTATATAAAAGTAACAATTTATGTATGGGAAGCAAATACTTAAAAAAATGAGTAAAATGAATAGAAATGTAATTCAGAGCAGCACTAGCACTTCATCTTCGTGTAATGATATGGGCAAAGCCTGAATTCCAACACTCTGCAGTGAATTATGGGACATGGTAGAGCTTGCAGGACTGCAGAAATAAAACACGATCAGTTATAATGTCCCATTAGGAAAAGGTGATGTAATGAATTCTTCTTTCATGGCCTAGCAATGACACATTTCATTCGCTAGGTTATTTACCCCCTGGATAAAATTCATAATCTCTCTCGTAATATGAAAATATATCCTCAGATACATTTGTGGGGGAATCTCATTAGAGGTTTTTACTGAATGTATTTTTTGTCAGAGCTGTAAAGGCAGTGAGCTTCATCAACAAGGAAGCTGGACTGGGAGCCAGAATACCTGGGTTATATTCCTGACTCTGCTGCTGTATGACGCTGAGTGAGCACCCCAGGCTGCTGAGACTCTTTCCCATGACTCTTCCGATTCCATCTGTGATAGGTCAGCTGGCGTAGTAAAGACTCACTTACTTAAGCTGCCTAAGCCAACCCAGCTCATTCTGGGTGAAATGTGTTGGAGCCATTTAGCCTGTCTGACAGGGAGATAATCTTCAGTGGGAGAGGTGATGCATGACTGTCAAGAGGCCTGAGTAGTACTAGCTATGGTTAGGAGAGGACAGATGTCCAGAGCTGTAAGGTATCGGCTCCTTGAGACAGGGTGTTATATGTGCTGGAAGGTACAGGATCCATCCCTGAACTCAGCTAGGATTGCTGGATGCTCCAGGAAAGCTGTCACTGATGTGGCTGTTTTCTTTTGGCTCAGTGCATAGGTTGAGATGTTTTAAAGAAGACTGGCCTGCATGGGCCAAGTTTGGAGCTACTACGCACGAAAAAATTACTCTTTAGTGGCTTGGCTGACTCTCATATTTTTCTGGACTAAGGAAGCAAGAGTGAACAAGATGCTGTTCAGTAGAGAGAACTGCTTTTAAAGGAAAGCTATTTTAATTTGATCTTTTTTTAAATCCTGAAAGGAGGCTTGAGAATTCTTAAAAAGCTCACCTGGAAACACAGTTGGCTTGCTGGTTTAAAAATAACACATACAAATCACCCCAGAATAGGCCTTGCAATTTCTCAAACTATGTAGCATATCTGTCTCTACTAACAGGTATCTGCTAGCACATCTCTACAGGTCTGTAAATATTCAAGATTTAGCTTTAATGAAAAATACTGTCTCTATATAAAGAAAAGGTAACAGTTTATATGCAAATGTTACAGTGCTATCTTTTTAGTTATCTTAGTTTTTTAAAAAATCAAACCATGGCCTTCAGTCCTATTTAAATATAATAAAATAAAAAAATCACTTTCTCTCCCGAGATCCAAAAAGCTGAATATATTTTCCTAGCTGATTGATGCTTTTCCATTTATTTTTAAATGTAATTTTCCCCGGGTAAGGAATTGTTCTCTTGAATGTCAAGAAGGAAATATTTCCCAAATCATAGGCTTGGATTGGCTGGCTTGAGCCTAATGAGATAGCTCTGTTGAGAGGGGGTAGGCTGGGGAAGCGGAGAATGGAGTGATTTGTCACGCTGGTTTTCCAGCCATTGCTAAAGAGCTGCTTTGTAATGCCAGCCTGCCAAATCTCCTGGCCATAATCAAATTACTCCCTCCGCATGCACGCACATCCACACCCTCGCCCTTTAGATCTATCACTGACAGAATAGTTATTAAACAAAAACTCAGCCCGGGGAATTATTAATCGCCAGGCTTCATTTCTTTATCAAATGTTGTGGCCCAGAGGGAGAGCTCTTTAAGCTTTCAGAAAGACCGTAGCACATTAATCACTGGAGGGAAACCGGGTGTGGGCTTGGCATTTGTAATACTTGTCAGATCAGAAATAGGAGATACAGAGATCAAAAGAGATGTTTATGACTTGGAGGCAAAAGGGTTTCACTTTTCTTGTTCTTCTTTGTGTCCTCCTTTTTTTTACTGTTTGTTTTGGTATTTTGGTTTTGCTCTGTTGGTCTTGTCCCAGAACTTATACTAACTCTGTCACTATACCTCTAGCCCACACACTGTCCAGGAAGAGAAAGGCCATGGTTAGGGATGCAGCTTTCTGTGTTCTCAGTAGCAAAACAGTGGTCACTGCTTTTGAGTGCCAGCCTGTTGTAGTGCTGCACTTGTCTAGGCAGCGAGCAGGCCCCAAACTACAGTCAAAGTTGGGAAGCTGGGGGTACATAGGTGCTTGTCTGTATAAACTAATTAAATGGACATATCCAGCACTGAAGATCAGACCTGAAAAATATGCCTGACTTCTTGAAAATTTAATACTGGGTTCACTATTATATGCAACAAATATATATACACATACACTTTTAAAAAACTACTACAATCACAGCAGCTCCAGACTGTATATATAGCAGATTAAACCAATATTGTAGGCTGCCTATGGCTGGAAGCACTTACCCTGTGATTAGTTAAAGCATTCATTATCATTGACCTTGTTCACTGTGATCCTGAGACCTTTAGCCCCTGTAGCATGTGGGGAGGTTGTTACTCCTGGCAGGGTACCTTGTGAGGAATGCAATGTAAGCTGCTGTTCAGTTGACATGTTTTTCCTCATAAAAGGATGGTGTATCAACTGAAGCGAGTAGCCTTTATTGTAACACTTCAGCAACGCTGCACTTTGCATTCCTGATTCTTGCTCTATCACCAGAAGAGATTCTTCAAACTACTGATATTGAGAGGTGGGTTTGCTAGTATAAGTCATCCCCACTTGTATACATAATCTTTTCTGCAGCAGAAAACTCCCTGATTTCTTACTAATACCTTAGCTTGAAATACATAATAATTTTAGCATATATTGTAAACACACGTCCACTTCCAATATGACCTGGAGCTAATTATCAAAACAGGCTGCTTCTTCAAAATAATACCTATCTATATAAAATTTGTATAAAGGGAAAGAGTATGAGTGGTTAAAATCAACTTAGAGATTTTGTAAATAAATACCAGCTTCCCCTCTCAGAAGATCACACTTCGAGTTTTGTTGCACTAATTTCCTATCAGAACTATCCAGGGTTTTGGCTGCAGTGAGAGCGCTGCAGGTATCTAGAACCTCCCTGTCTCACAGGAGCACTTGAGGGGAAAAAAAAATCTTTAATTCTGTGGTATATACAAGAGGTTGCAGAATGCGCTGTGTTAACATGCACTTATACTGTGGCTGGCACACAGTCTGGTTTTGTACAGCCCTGCTGTTAGCTGGAGCCTCTAGGCACTACTGTAATATAAATATTCTGGAAGAATAATAGGGCTATTTGTGGCTCTTGAGGGCAGCTAATGTGGCTGGTATGCAGCATGTTTTTCAAGCCTTCAACTCTTATTTTTCAAGCATCCAGCAAGAGAGAAGAAACAAACCACATTTTCTGTGCACAGACAGAAGGAATGAGAGGAGGGATGGATCACATCAAATGCACTTGTTGCGTGTTGTCCCGACACTGCAATATGATATTTGCATTGTGATGTTGTATCAATATGTGAGACGATCTGTCTTCTTGGGAGTCTCATGTCTGGCAAGGCAGTTCCCAACTCAGAGGCTCACTTCTTTTAAAGGGATTTCGTCTGTACATGTGTAAACAGCAGCCAATTCTTTGGGATCTCCAGAGCAATCTCTGTAGATTTAAGCACTGAAAAACTTGAATGACCTACAATTCCACAGGCAAACAATTCAAATGATTAGTTGTACTCTCCCAAGTATATAATTATACCAAAAAGCATATCAGCACACCACTGTGAATAACTATCAGGCAGTCTTCCTAATGGACAGCATGGCAAAAGAGAGTGTATGGGCTAAGAACAATACTCAGTGAGTCTGGTTTGTCTGTCAAGAAAACCCTGAAACATCCATACCTTTGGATAGACTTTGCACAGCAGGAACCGCCTCTGTGTGTTTATTGTTAATTGAATCCAGCACTGAAGGAATTGCTTCTATGTCATTAAATGGGTTATCCCCCATGCGATACTTTTTTTTTGGCTGGTTTTTGGAAGAGGTGGAGGAGGCACTAAACCAAGTGTGTGTGTTACCATTTTTATCCCCAGTTTATAATCTTGTGAGAAAGAGCATGCAGATGTCATAATCCCATAACTCCTGAAATACACTCCTATGAACTGGTTTTGCTGTGCTTATCAGGGAATATTGCAGCTAGTACTTGGAGAATCTCAGAATCAGTGGGATGTGAGTTAGGATTCTGCAGTAAAACAGGAATTATTAGAAGATATACTCTGCGTAGTAAGTAGCACATTCTCTTTTGTTCCAGCAAAGCTATTTTCCCACCTTTCTGTGAGGAGCTGTAGGTGAATTTCTTCATGAGAGACTGTAGTCAGGGTTTGCATGTTTCTAACAACTCAAAAAACTAATAGATCCCAGGAAGCTTTGGAGCTCAAACATGTATTTGGTAATGAATATTTTTAATTAACAATGTTTTTGCTTCCTTTAGCTCTGTCCTAGTTTGCTTTGTATCTGTAGAACCTAACAACTGGTTCCTTGGGCTCAGTGCTTTCCTTCCATCAGATTACCTCAGGTAAGCTGCTCCACCATGACTGGCATTCTCAGGCTATGTCTTGTTCCCCTGTGGTTGAGCTGAGGTAATTTACTCTTCTTTCAGAGCAGAGTATGTGACCTCAAATGGCACTACAATTACTGAATG
The DNA here is from genome assembly GCF_035582795.1 of Mycteria americana. Classification (NCBI taxonomy): domain Eukaryota; kingdom Metazoa; phylum Chordata; class Aves; order Ciconiiformes; family Ciconiidae; genus Mycteria; species Mycteria americana. Next base: position 15,579,888 of record NC_134373.1, read on the forward strand.
ATAAGATCTTGCACACAGGCTTTTACTCCTGAATAGCTCATACACGGTAGCATGCTTATAGGGCACTTAGGCTCAGCAGTTCCCACAAGAGCAGTGGGATCTGCGCTTTTCAGGTGAGGATGTGGCACGGGCCTGTGAGGTGGAGACAGTGGGTAGGTGGCTGACGATAAGGAATTAGAGAAGCCTTGGGGCTGGGCAACAGACAATTTGCTTCTAAAGCATTTTTAAAATTTAATTCATGAGCACTGAAACAAGCACTGCATGTTTAACAGTAGTGGCTGATATGTCTCAATACAGGCTTAGCTGCAGACTTGGAAGAGCTTTCTTAGTGTCTACAACAAAACTATCTGCCTTTTATTAATCTGTTCCTGGTAGAACCAGCCTTGAATTATGGTTAAAAGCAGGGTTATGTCCGGATTTGTCTGCTTCCAGGGCTTTTGTTTCAGTGTAGGTCTCTGGCACCCAAGCCTAAATCATTAATCCTAATGATAGGTGTTACCAGTCACTTTGCTGAGTTTATTTTTCCTCTCAGAAGACCTATATTTTATATTCATATATATTAATATATTTCTATACATATATTTATATATTTAAAATATATTGTAGATATATATATGTATAAATTGATTCTAAAGCATGAGTTACTTCACAGTGGAGAAGATACTTAAAGATACTACTATACTTAAAGATGCTACTGCGATGCAGAGGTAACATTCTGCTGTTCCTTCTGACAGAAATATGCAGTCAGGAATAATTCTCAATGTTAATATCTTCTATTCCTGCCTTTTAATTGTGTTGTGGTGACACTTAGCAGACTGACTTGAGATAGAATCCTTGTTATAGTTAGTGCTGCAGAGACAGCAAGACAGTCCTCACCCTGCAATGCAAACAAGTGCTGGCAGAGACAGAGGAAGGAAGAGATTGATTAGCGTCACCAAGCAGGTGAACAAGAGTCAGAAACAACCCTCCCTGGGACAATGTATGCTCTACTGGAGCTGTAGACTACTGCTGCCACTGTGATACACAGCTCTTTTTCTACTCATTTGGTAGGACACCCAGGAGCCACATCAGGATTTTTTTCATTTGTTCCAGTACCACTTCTGTGTTGCCACTGATTTATCTTCAGCAACTGTAAGACCCTGTGTAAAGGCTGGGCTCTACATTACATCAGCTGTGAACATGGTGAAATGCCGCTGAGCACATGCCAAGGAGCTGTCTTGCACAGAATCACAGAAAACAGGGTGGGGAAGAGTTCTTGAGTACTCATAACCAGAATGGGGTCTGCTCCACCTAACTTATGCTGCCTGCCTTGCCTGTTATTGAAGAATGGTAGAGGCTTGCAGACCTCTGCATTCAATCCATCCCACTGCTTCCCCATTCCTTATGTTAGGAAATGATACTCCTTTGTTTAACTTCCCCTTGCTTCAAGTTGAGCCATTACTGCTTGTCATACCTACCTACTCTTATTTTTTTGCCTTTATAACTATTTTATCTGTTATCTTGACTCCCTTCAGTTTATTCTTCTGTTTACCTAACAACTGCAATTCCTTTGCTTTTCCCTTATGCCTATGTATTTTAGCTCTCTGGTTATTCTCATCACCCTCCTCTGGAACAGTTCCAACTGGGCCACATTTTTCTTGACCTCTTGCTAATAATACCTGGCTGGGAGCTGGGACTGAGGCAGTGAGTGCGAATCACTGATACCAAATTTTGCAAAAAAAAGGGCGGGGGGGGGGGGGAGAAGTAAAGGAAAGCAGAAGTGGGAGAAAGTGACCAGAGTCCTCCTGTAAGTCGCAAGTTTCAGGGTAATTTGCTGATATGAGATCAGAGGATTTAGCAGAGAAGTGCAAAACAATGCACTTTGGAAAGAACTACTTAAACTACACACAAGTATGTATGCATGTACATGCAGGGATTATGTTTTACTCTGCTGCAGCCTCTCTGGGAAAAAAAAAGATGTCAATGAAGACATCATCTGTGAGTGCAGAGCTGGTAAAAAAACCCAGCAAAAATGTCAGATTGTATGAAAGAAGGAAGAAGAATAATGTAGAACATATTAAAGTAGGATTACTTAAATTGGTGTTATAGCTCCAGCTAAAATGCTGCATTCAGTTCTGGTTGCCTCATTTCTAAATGGCCATTGCAGAGACCAAGCCAGACAAGAGCCCAACAAAATTATTAAAGGCGCAGCATGGAGGAATGGGAGAGTCCATGCCAGATGAAGTTAAAAAAAGACTAGGATGACTTAATTTGAAAAGTGCAAAGTAATAGAGAAGATAAGAGACAAGAGATAATGAATTCCATTCTGTCCCATGGCCTAAATGCAAGTCAGCTCTTGATGAAATAAAAAGGCACAAATTTAATATGGATCAAAGGAAATTTTGTTCTCAGTGCAGCATAACGGCCAGATATCTTGGCCTGACTTTTGTGTGCCTGGCACAATTCAATGCAAGACAGAAGTACAGCAGTATTTTTAAGCTATTTCTGCTCCTTTCTGATAAGAGGACTGTTGCTCTGTGTCCCGGGCCAGGTCCGCGGCTGCAGGACAGCAGGGTGCAAACTAAAAGGGTCATTTGGGTGGCCAGTATGCCCATACCACTGAGGACTGAGCCCTTGCTGACCACTCCAGTACTGCTGCTACAGAAGTGCTTAGTTTTTCATTAACTCCTGCTGCAGATAATCCTGCTTTGCAGTGTCACTCCTTGTTAGATTTGCAGTGCACTTCCCTAGCTGTAGGTTTCTAGCACTCTCAAATATGTCTGAGCTAGTAGTTGCCAAACTCAGTTGAGTAAACAGATCTTTCAAGGGAAGTGCTTTTTCATGTTGTGTTTTATGTAGAGAGATAAACAGCATTTTTCACCTTTTGTTATTGTCTGAACAATGTAAGCACAAATATTGCTGAGGATCACAATGACTGATGTATCTTGGGAATACATTAGCCATTAAGAGTAAAGCAGAGGTAGAAGGGAGGAAAAATTCTTAATAGTCGCATCTCTTACTTATTTCATGACTTAGCAAAACTGCCTCCCCATGAGGTAATCTGTGTAGCTCTGTGTGGGCATTGTCCACAGTTATTTATCTTGATCCAGCTAATATGGCTAGTATCCAGAATATGCCAGCTGGTTTGAGAAAAGCTGAGGTCAAGGAAATAAAACTTGAGATTATACCAGTTCAAAGGAGAGGAGAATTAAAATCAAGAGGAATTTGGTGGACTTCCTTAAGTGTCTCCATTTGCAATTACACTACTGTAATAATTTTGTGGTTGTTTGAAGCTCCTTTTCCATCAAAAAATTCTTCCTGTCATCTTGGGAGCATCTCTCTAAAGCTACCTGAGTGGGCTTTGGCTCTTAGGTTTTAATTAGGCTCAGGAAAGGATTCTCTTAATTAGGGCTCCTGATTGAAGGAGATCTAGGAGCATCCCATGATTGTTGAAAGAGAGGAGGATTAGGAAGGAATTAACTCCCTAAGTTCTGGTTTTCTGGCCATCTATGGTACCCTGCCAGAATTCAGTGCTAATTGCTTCATGAACAGAAGGGATAGCGTAGCACCGTCTGGCAGTGGAAGCAGGCACTGGTCCTTACTTGTGCATCCTGGAGATCCCTTTGGAGAAAGGAACAGAGCCTTTATTATCATAGCATGGCTGGTTCTATCACCATGACTTTGTCTGTACATAGAAATTACTGGGCAGTGACCAAGAGTGTGAATTTGAACTGCATTAAAAAGCTGCACCAGTGCATGCAATCAGAGGGCTGCTACTTCACGCAAAAGCATAGATGTAGATGTGGCAGGGCACCCTACAAATTTGTTAAGGAGTAAAGAAGGAAGACACTTTAGTTAACTCTAGGCTTTCTACTCCACATATAAGACAACTTTTACGTGGCTCAAGGGAACCAAGTGTAATGCAGAACCAGGAATAGTGGGTTTCTTTACCAAGAAAGGTGCAGGCTGTTGATAAATTTGAAGACTTTGGTGGCACAGGGAAGAGAGAGATTTAGGTAGTGAAAATACCAGGTATTTGAGGAACTCTCTACATTCAGATGCTCAAATCTGCTAAGAAATCAGTAACCTGAAAGAGCCTTATTTAATTGCTTGTGTCTGTCTGGTTGCTCATGAAAATGCATTTATATATTGGCAGATAAAGTACTTTTCATAATGGTATGACACTTAAAACTCAAAAGTTTAGGGTAGGGATTGGACTTTGAAATCACTTTAATTGAAGTTATTAAGCTTTCAAAAGTACACAGTATCAGGCAGACACTGTTTTTTAATGTGGTCAACCAGCCCAGCTCCAGAAATCTCTGTGCACTTTGTAACACAGCCCCCATAACTATTTACGATTGAGTGAGGTGATTTCCCCTGGCTCACAAATCAAATTGCAGTGGCAGAACTGGGATCAGGGCAGAAGAATTAAAACTCTCAGCACTCCTTATTCTTGCCACTAGATCAAACTCCTGCCTCCACACTTCAGCATAGTACAGCCTTCATTAGGAAAAACCACTTTAAACAAACAGATGAAGTGCACATAATATTTTTACTCTTCAAAATCTGGAATACTATATGCCATTAACACTGAGTCATTGAAATTGCTCCAAAATGAAATATTATAGTGTGTTGTGCCAATGCCTTGAAAGTCTTTGTGTTAAGGTTTCAACAAGAGAAACCAAACCAAAACTCCAAACCTGAAATTTCCAGTCTACGCATCACGTTTCAGTCCTAATGCACAGGAAATATCGAAGTATTATGAGCCATCATGTCCACACAGAGAGGCAGATAAAAGTCTAAAGTAGACAAAGATGAGACTGCAAATAGGATACACATTTAACTGAAGATAATTAACCACTGGAACAGATGGTAAAGGGATGTGGTAAATTAATCGCCTAGAGTCTTTAAATCAAGATTGGATGTCCTTCCTTCTAAAAGAGATGGCATGGTTCAGCTATAAATTATTGGGCTTGATGGTGGTATCGCTGGGTGAAATGCTCTGGACTGTGTCATATGCAGGAGGTCAGAGTTGATGAGCATAATGATCCATCCTTCCAGACCTTGCTATCCATGTATCCATTATGTTAGCTTGAAAAGTTTTATATTTCAACAAAGCAGTTACAGACTGTTAGGTTCACAGTGTGCAGCTTTAGAAGTTTCTAAATACTCTTTCATTCTACATTGTAAAGGGTCTGAATTAATCTTGTTAATATTGCTTAAAAGCATGCAAGTGTAAAATATGAACATGCTTTGTTTTTAACACATTGATTCCCATATCTCACTAAAACAAAAAAAGGTCTTCAGGCAAACATTGATTGTGTATTCCCCCACATGTCCATTGCCCCACCTCTTGGGTGGGTAGGTGGTAGAAAATTTTCTTCTCCATCTTTCTTTCCCTCTGTTGAGCAATGTGAAGGAAGTGGTGTCTCCTAGGGTAAACAGGGGCTCATCATACTGGGATGTCTCCACTTTTGATTGCTTGAAGAGTTCTGTGACAGAGGACTACTCCATCACTCATGGCTGTGGCAAAACTGTGGTCTACTGCTCCCTAGTCTGCTCCTTTTTGTCAAAGTACCAGCCTACCACATGATAGTTCTTATTTGTCTCTTCACAGTGTTAGGTCAATGAATATGCTTTTAGTATCTTTTAGGTGAGACGTGTGGGCTGGGATTCAGGTGCCTGAACACAGGCATCTAGTACTATCTCAGATGCTCTTGAACATCCTGCCTGGACTTCAGCTGCTGCTGTGAAGGGTGTGGGTGTCTAGCCTCACAGTCTTCTGGAGCAGTAGCTGGAAACTAGATAGAATAGACAAGGCCATGTGGACTGTCACTCAATGCCTGTATTAATGCACTGAATTACTCCTGAAATGTTTTCCAGCATTAAAAATCCCAGTGAGCTCTTGGTACGTCCTAAGAAACTGATCTAATCAGGCTGCAATTTGGAATATTACTTTCTGCCACCCGAACCTTATCCCCACAGTTTTATTTGTTTACAATAGCCTTTACTTCCTGTTCTGAACTACTGTGTTGTGGTGCTGAACACCTCTATGCAGTTGCTGAATTTCAGAATGCAGTCATCTGTGGTGATGCTTCTTGACAGATATATTGTTTTGCAAAATATTTTGGGATCATTCCTTAATATATCTTCAATGTTTAAGATCCTAAAGCACTCTGTGAGAGTTATATATAGAAAATGCTGGATTCTCCTCTCTTGTTACAGGACAAGGTTATCAAGACATGATTAATGATGTTGGGGGTCTCTGGTTTCTAACATTCAACTTTTCACCAAAGAGACATTTGAAAAGTCATTCAAAGAGAGACTGCTGAGCCCTTTGTGAGTCCTAAACTGAACACCCCACAGTATAAACATCCCAAAATTATCCTAATGAATTTTCATTGTCATTCCATGCACGTTAACCTCTTTTGTGATTACGAGAAACAGCCTCGCATGTCTACAAGACAGTTTTTAGCCAAACATCAGGGAAATAACATTTTGAGTATCTAGCCCCCTAATGCTGCTTAAATTAAATCAGTTTCTCTCCTCTCCTTTCTCTTTTCTTAATTCTGATTGACCCTCTGTACTCATTTGAATTACATTATTTTTCTGTCTTCATCTGTTCTCAAAGTTTATAGTCCCTTGGTTAGATAACCATAAACATTCAGCTCCTCTCGTATATAACCAAGATTAAAGCTGTGTATATAAATCTAGCAGCAAAGTGGTATTTTTGCCGACTCTTGAATTGTAGATATATTTCTTCAGTAATGACTAAACAATAATTCATCATTTTCACTTTTTCAATCCCCACATAAATATGTAAACCAAAACAGCAACAAATATTTTTGCTGGCAGCTGGCTATTGCACTTAAATGCCTGAGAAACCCAGGTTATATCTGTGAACAAATGTAGCTGCTGATTCCTTTCACGTTATTACAAGTAATTCTGTTTCGCTTGGATCGCAATTAGAAGTTGTACAATAGAGCACTCGGAAAGAAAGGCCATTGAGTCAACTTCCGTCCACGGTATACTGTATAGTATCTGTGATCTCTTGCTTAGGTATATAATAATCTAATCTGCCCTTTACTACTTCAAGCTCATTTATTTTCTGAATCCCACACATACTCCTACACATGCAGCTGTGTTCAGCTTAGCTGTGGAACCCACAGGTCTGCCCAGGCAAATATGCGGATACGTGGATTTACTTGTTGCAGGTGATGCATGGATGTGCTGTAAAGGATGTTGTGTTCAAGCTCCCTGAACACCACTTGAAAGCACAGCCTTGCTAACTAAGGATAAACTTATCTCATCTGCTCACATGTTTTCAAGGCCATTGCTGGCTGCAGCACTCATTGCTACTTCAGGTCCTGTGGGAAGGGATGAAATCAAATCCATGGACCCTTGCTCAAGGTCTGCTGTGGGCTCCATTTTGTTGATGACAACCAACAGGGTTACAGCATGGCTCCTTGTGCCAGCCCTGGGAGAGAGGCACTAGGTCTAACACTCTGTAGGGCTTCAGGAGCGAAGCTCTCCCATCTTTGCATGTAATTGTTTAAACACTGCACCAGTACAGGTTGTGGGTGATAAGTAAACAGGTCTGTGGCACCCATCCAGACTTCACATACATGTATAACTGATGGCCTCATTTCTAGACAGCCCTCTTTTGAGAGTCTGCATCAGCAGCTCTCTGCACAGCAGTCTGTTTTCTCTGACTTCAGTTTCCTAGGGCTGCTTTTTGCTCACTCTCCCCTAGTTCTCTCCTTCCACACTGCACTTTCCCTCATGAAAATTCCTCGGTAAGCTCTACTCTCTAACCCACTTCAGACCCTAACAAGATGCTTTTCACCTATAAAAACAAGACACACTGTCACTTGTCCCACTTTAAAGTGTTTTATGTAGCACTCTTGTTCCATACTGCACATTAACTGCCTTTTGCGTTCCCTGCTGCACCTGCGTCTCTCCCTCTGCCCCCAGCACCCAGCCAGATGGGAAGCTGTATCTGTCTCTCTCACACACACAGGAACCTGCATGCACAGAGTCTGGTCTTGCTGTCAGATAGTTCCACCACAAAGCTCTTCACTTTAAGTTAGATTAGATGTCCAAGGGGTTTGGCAGACTCATGCTCTCTGTTTTCACCCACTCAGTCCCCTTTTTAAAATTAAGTACTCCAAACAAAAATAAAGACTTATTGAAGCTAATCTCCGTTTCATCTAATTTTGGGGTACAGACTATTAGTCTGCTGAATAAGCTTGGATGGCCTATCTCCTAGAGAGAGTGCTTTCAGAACCTGAGCTTTCCAACAAATAAAAATAACTTATAGCTCCCTGGTTTCTAAAAAAATGAAAAGAAATTTTATGAATATACTGTGTGTTCAAGCCCGGATCTATAGGGAGAGGTATTATTTTGTACTGAGTCACATAATGTAGCAAGGAAAAAAAATAGGCGAGGTTTTGGACACAAAAGCTTTTTCTGAATGTGCAGGCAGCCTGACCTGCATTTGAGCCGAAATTCCATCTACGCTGTGTATGTTAGGAGCATTAATTCTCCAGCTTCACAATACTGTATTAGCCTCAGCAGGAACTGGTTAATTTTAGTGGCTGGAAGTTGTTGCAAAGAGACAAAAACACAGATCAGAGGAAAAAGCCCTCTTAAAAGAAAAAAAAACCAAACCAGAAAATAGACGATGGAGCAGTAATTGGGCCCAACCACAGCAGTCCAGCAAGGGGAAGCTGTTTTCCTTCTGAGTCAAGTTAATAGTGAGGTAACCAACTAATAAATAATAGAATTGCTACAGAAAGCCCAGCTTTTCATCTTGTTGCAAACCTCCTGTCAATATGGGAGAAGGTCTGTAGGAAGTAGAGAGCCCTTGATTTATTCATGCAGGGACCATGATTAGAATTAAATTCACTTCAAGGAATTTGTCTTGTTTCCTCCTTCATCAATGAACAACTCTTCAGAATCATCTCCTGACTATTCTTCCCCCAGTTTGCAGTAGCTGGATGTTTCTGAGATGACAGCTAAAACTGGTAAGCAGCATGTTCTCTCTAGGAAAGTAATTCAGGTCAGTCCCTCAAGCAGTGCTTCAGGCTCCAGATCCATATATAACACAATGCTCAGTGTGTGCAGTTTGGTTCAGATGGAGGAACTGGCTTTTGTGTGTTAAAGAATGATGCCAGACAATGGGAGGCCACTTCTTGAAACCTACCCTCAGGCACCACCAAGGAAGACCAGATCTCATGGTCTACTCAAGAAGCAAGAGATGGATGAAACTGGAGGCCAAACAAACACTCGATTCCTTTAATCTTAAAATTGTCTTGGCACTTGGGTAGTGCCTGATGCAGGTTCAAGACCTGAAGGCTACTTTGTTTTACACTTTGGCTAAAAGAAAATGAAGGATGAGTTCCTAAGGATGCTTAGGCCCATATGTAAATCTCGCTCATGCTCTTTGAAGGCCAAAGGTCCTCCAGGTCAAGATTTAAAAAATGTGTTTTTTAGGGAGATATTGTGTAGTAGTATAAAAAACATACTTGCCTAAATAAAAAAAATGCATCCGTTCTCTTACAATTTTGTCTTGGATGCATGGAAATATCTTTTAAATTTTGGAATGAGAAAACCAGTCCTCTCCTTCACTGCAGTTAGTAACTGCCAGATCTGAATTACAACAGTGTGGTCCAGTAAGTACTGGGCTTTGCTGTCAATCAAATTTTATTCTTAAAACTTCAGACTTAGAATAGGAGGTGGGAAGCTTTGTTGAAGATCTCTACTTGCTATTGTCATCTGAGAAAATGCTGTTAAACAGCATTGCAGCTGTTTGTCCTGGAGTTGCGAATAGGAGTAATTAGGAACAGCGTGCTTACATTTTGTTGCCAACTGGCCAGGGAAAAAGAATATGTATGAAATATATGAATTTAAAGGGTTATATGTGAAACATGGCCCAGTAACTTGAGACTTGAGATAGCTACAGTTGATTAGTTAGACTAATGCAGACATTTAATTTGACTTGGGGTGAGTTGGTTAATAAGCTTTTTAAAATTAAGACATTTGCATTTACACACCTTATGGTGCTGTTATGAGTGTAATTCACTAAAGGCTTGAAGTACCCAGAAGCTGGTAGCAGGAGTGTCAGCTCAATGCCTACAGTGCATACATACATTCATAGCAGGGCTGTGGTAACCCAGCTCTGCGCTCATTCTTCTGGAAGTATGGAATAAAGCTGTAACAGGAGGTAAGGACTGGGCTCACAACTGTGGTATTTATGGGTATTCAAAACCCACCCAAGAAACTTTACATCATTCTGTTTAGGGGCTGCTGTCTTTATATGTTGTGCATCCACAGGAAGGGAGAAAGCAAGGACAGCTAGCTGCTATATGAAATCTGGATCTAGGTTGTGCCTTCATTTCAAATTACTGCATTGAAGTGGTACCCTTGCAGGAGAGCAATTTGAAATAAGCATTTTTGTCTCTGACCTCAGATTGCTCGGGACAACACTGGAGCATTGTGTCTGGAGTAAACAACGTATATTAAAGGCTCTTGCATTATTCTCCTACTGCTGGATGGAGATCCTTGTATATGCGTGCAAGTGGTACTTTGTAAGGGTCTGGGAAAAAACAAATCCAAATGTGTCTTTGTAGCTTTCCCCCTTGACTTCTGGGTAATCGGGACCCTTGCATATTTTCCCCCTTTGTAATACCACAAGATGCAACTCCCTTTGGGAGTTCCCTAATCTGTGTATCAGTGGCAATCCTATAATCCCATATAATTGTATTAGTCTCAATAGCAGATTAGGTCCAAGTGCCCCTACAGACAAGGAGCTGTCAGCTCTGCTATTGTTTCCCACTTAATGTGATTCCAGACAGCAAAGAAGAAAAGCAGCTGAGAGCCCTCTGTCTCACATTACAGCCCACAGTTTCTAAACCAATTAAGAAAAAGGGATTTACAGTCAACTGGATTAAGGGCTCTGTTTATATTATCCCATATTTCTTTTTATAATACCTTCCATTTTCTATCTAGCCTTGTAATCAACTACCCTTTTCTCTGCCTTTTGAAACACCCATCCGTGTCCTTACCTATCCGTTTACCAATCCATCTCACATGTAGGATTTCAGCCATCTGTCTGGTTAACTTCACCAGCCTGCTTTATTGCATATTTGTTTAGAGGACACATGGTGTATGAAGCATACTGAGTAATGCTGAGATTAAAACCAATGCCTGATTTCAGATCAGTTTCAAGATGACCTCACTAATGTAAGTGCATTTGTGAGACAGTGTTTGGGCAAATCTCTCCATTCTGCTAGCTAAAACATTCTACCACCATCCTTATCAGAGCTGGTATGTGAACAGCAAGATGGTTAATCATTATTAAGCAGGAAAATGGTACCTATAAAATCCTGCAACACTCGCAGAGGAAGAGGTAAAATGAGACTCTGGCAGCACCATGTTAATAAGACGAAAGATCATCTTGCCAGTTTGGTCCTTGATCTGGTCAACTAATTAGCAGATCAAGGATAGAATTTGACACCTTGCTCTCATAGAGGTGTCCATTTTGCTGTGACAAGAGGTAATGATTGCTGGAGGATGTGGGCTAAAACCATTTCGCCTGAGAACAGGCATCAGCAATCAAGAGGCTGGGATCTGGCTGCCGCTATGGTTTGTGCTTTTAAAAATACATACAAAAAGTCATGCAACAGCTACCAACAGTAATTGTTTGCTTTTATTTGATCAAAATAAATCAATAAAATAAAGTTAGCACAATCCATATTGCCCAAAATGTCTCTGTTATCATCCTGCAGGGTAAATTACCTTGCATTCCCTTGATTTCCTAATTCAGCATAAATTCGCACTAATGGACATGAACACATTCAGGTGACTGTGATTTTATGTGCCTTCCTAGATGGAAGCTGCCCAGTGAATACCTTTCTTTACGGTTTGTTCTTGTGATAAAATTAGTCTGGGGCTGTCTTTTCTGTGAATGGAGATTCTTTTCCTATTTAATACCATTTCTCAAAAATATTTTTTCCCAATCAGCTCAATATTTAAACAGGTTTAAATTTTAAATCTCACTGTACAAATCCACTTAGATTTTTAAATTACAGTAATACTTCACCAGGTTTCATTTTTAAGGCAATGCAATATGTATAATTCATTCCATGAATCTTAGATAAGGTTGATATTCTGATACAGTGCAATTTGCAGCCTTGCAATGAAGCTTTACAGCTAAGGTGAGTTCTTCCACTTCAGGCTGTAGCTTTATTACAAATGGCTTTAAAAGAAATAAGAATGAAAAACGAGAAATGAAGTGTTCCAGTAGCTGGAGAGCTCCACAACCAATGGCTCTTTTAGCACTTGTGCCTGTTCATGGAGTGCTTACGGCAAAGTACTGCTCCACCTCACAGTTTCCTTTGGGCAAGGAGACTCTTTCATTGAATGAGTTTCCTTCATTACACCTTTGAAACAGATATGTTCAGGGGAAAGCTCAGGGAAAAGGATAAACAACTGAGAATGTGAAAGGATTGATGACAGCCGAAAGATTAAAGCAAATAGGGAAAAGTTTTCAAAAGCAATGATTAGTTTTCAGTACTTTAACAGTTGGGACCCAAATGTAATGCATTTAAAGATGGTCCTTTTTTTCAGTTTAGTGTTTCTTGCTCCTAAAGCCACCAACCAAAACCAGTAAGAAAAAGACAGAGGTGCTTGAATTCCAAATAAGCCCATGAACTAAGTGTATGCAGACACCCCAGGCCTAGCTACTGTAACAGTGCCTGCTCCAGCTCTTTTCTGATTGTTGCTGCAACACTGACCCCAGTGAATACCATTAGAGGGTTTGCTAAAGTTTCCCAGTACCCCAGTAACAACAAGTGCTTGTGACCCGCTTCGATAACCAGTCAGCAAGGAAAATTACTCAAGCCGGGCACCTAAAAATGGAGATACCCCAAATAACAAATTAATCCTGACCCTGGACCAGCTGGGTGCTGCTTGTATGACAGCAGTTGATTCAGGAGCCAGATGGCAAATGAACCTTATACTGTTATATGATGATGGAAAATCATTCAGGATCCAGATGGAGCTGGATTGCCAGTTTGACAGTCTTAATGCAGACTACTTAGCGCCTATTTTCCCACAGTGGCATAGTTATCTCCAATGTTCAGAGTGCTCATACTCTGTGATGACCTAAGGATGTAAGAAAGGCGTTAGCATTAAGGTGGACAGTTGCCAACACCAGCATTACTCAGGTTGTCGAGCCTTGGTTCTGGCCTGCCCTAGCAGAGCAGTTACAATCATCACTGGTGCTAGGTACATTTTTGCTGGTAAACATTCACAAGATTTATTAGCATAGACACAAGTTGTGAGCATAGCTTCTAAAGCTTTCAGGCAGTAGCAATCTGGAAAAATTGATGTTTACACAGAAATACTGTACCGTTCATAATTTGAAGATGCTGCTGCCATGGTGTATTTCTGTCAGCTTGCCCAGAATCAAATCTCTTAGTGATAACCACGGAGGGATAGGAACATCCAACTCATCATAGGGAGGTAGAATCAATTGAATACAGAAATACTTGGTTGGCAAAGAAAGGATGGGTATCAGAGGGATTATTAAAGAGATCTTCCGTATTCACCTTCAAAGATATTACTGGAAACACTCCTCTTTTTCTATACTGTTCTCTGTTTTTTTAATGAAGACCACTTGAAAATTTCAAAAATGTGGTACCTGTTTGGAAGATTCTGCTCTTACCTTGTTTTTCTTGAAAGGTTCATGTAAGAAAAAACATTTGTGGTATGGTGACATTAAAACAGGCATGACCAACATCTAAAAAACAGTGAAGGGACATTTATTACAAGTTTACAAGAGACGTAGGTGTGGTTTTTAAAAGCTGTGTTTCTGCTTTGCTTTTTTGTATAACGAAAGCCTGAAAGTTGTATATATTTTTAAGAATGAGCTGATTTCAACTTGCTTTCTACGTCAGGAATATCAGGACTGGCAGCTCTGGTCTCCTGTAGTTTTGTAGAAAGCCTTGCAGCATGTTTATCGTTACATCTGTACTGAATCTTTAGTACTAAAAGTCAGTGTTTTTACGAGGAAAAAACAAACGGCAAATAGTTTTAAACAAGATGAGGATAAACCTCATCGCTTTCTGACTGCTTAACTTCGTGTCTTGTGTATTTTTATACTGTGATGATTTTGGTAACTTCAGTTATTGTACAATTTTCCTGGGATGAAGGTACCTGAAACTTTAACATATGAAAAAACCTGTGGTTGGAGGTAGGGATATTCTATAAAGAAAGCAAACATTTTTTCAGACCCTTCTCCTATATCATAAGAAAGAACACAAAGCCACATCACTGTGCATTTTGTCTAACTCCAATAGCCTAGTCATGTACCAGAAAAAGCTCCTTGATAAAGCAATTGTTTATTAGTTCCCTTCTTTCGGCTGTTGGCTGAGAGCCCCCCTCTGCACAGTTTTTCCAAGAGACTCATCTCTTATCCATCTCCTCTCAAGCAAAAATAGGCAGATTGATACTGCTCACATTGCAAACAGCGTAAGACAAACAACTATTTAAATATCTTTGTATATAATAAGAAATGTAGAAGGCCTTCCTCTACTACTGTTTTTTCAGAGCATCTCTGATTTCACCTCCTTTCCTAAGAAATCTACTAATTATTCGATCCTGTTGGCAAAGCAGTAGATTCAATGTATCCGAAAGGCTTTTGGACAAGGTAGAGTTCTTTGCTGTGAAATAGTCTACTCAGTGGTAAGATGAACATAATGAATTAAGCAAATGAACCTGAAATGCAAACCCAAAACTTTTTTTCTAGTACCCACAGTGTGAAAAAGTCAGTCCTGAGAAATACACTCTCAGCTCATCTTGTATGTTGAGTAATGTTGCCAATACATTGATGCCTACTTCATAATGTTCCTCCTTGCATTTACTGTGTGTGTTCTCCTGACTGCAAAGTTTTTCCAGACAGCATTTAAACTTTTTGAACGTACATAAATTAAGTTTTATATCTTAGATCTAATAGTTACTATAAAATCTGTAGGTAATAAAAAACAGGCAACCATAAAAGCAGGTTTTTTACCTTAATTGTGATGAAGTTACAGCTTGCCTTTATGATTAATCTTTTATAGCTTGTAAAGCACACAGATTATATGGCACATGAACCCACAACAGATACCACATAGCAGCAATCTAATCCATATCACCAGAAACAATATAGCAGTAAATTATTTCCTGTTAACTAGTAAATGCCACAAACACCCACCTTATACATAAGTCTTGCTAGATATTTCAGGGCACGCTGTCAAGTAATTTGAGGATATGGATTGGATTTGGGGAATAAAGGAATATAAAAGACAAAGAGTGCCAGGCGATCCAAATCTGAAGATGCACAGGAGATTTTAATGTGTGTTTTTAGCTATATTTTCCATTTAAAGGATTCTAAAAATACTGCATTTCAGTTTGCAACACCCTATACTAGTGCAAAAGAATAAGAAACTGCAATGGACTGTGAAGAGGTGAAACTCTGTTGTCCAAATTAAAAAAAGACAGCAGTGCAGGAGAAGAGCATAGGTAGTGAGCAGCTTGCTGGATGCTTACAGTGCCCTGGCTTTTAGCTGGCTGTTTTAAGATGCTTGTGATAGAATAGATTTTAAACAATAAATGGAAACAAATTATGTTCCAATTACATTAATGTAAATAAAAATACTCAAAAATTAAGTGACATGAATAGGAATGTTTCAAGTTTTCACCCTTACCATGATTTTCATTCCTTTAACTCTCTCTTTATTCAGATCATGCAAATTACAAATGTGTTCGGCAGAGAGTTTTCTAATAAGTAGGGATGTATATTGATTGACTTGCCTAGACTGGTTTTTCTGGTAAGCATAGATAGTTTTAATTACAATGCTCTTGCCCAAATCTACAGGTATTTAGAAGTGTACTAGTTTTAAGGTTTTCTAAAAAATAAAGTCTATGAAGAGACCTGGGCATGAGCTTGAATTGGCAAAATCTGCACATTTTTAAGTTTGCTATTGCTGTTATTCCAGGCTCTGTCTGTACTTGAAAGCCCAGGGAGATAATAAGGGGCATAGGGCCTGATCCTGTAAACACTCATTCCTATGAGAAGCAATGGCAAATACTCTGGGATGATTCAGCAGATGTTAAACTGCATTTTTCTCATGTCTGTGCATTCAAAGGACCCTTTCCCAAAATTATTTCCACTGCTGTATTTAAGATATCCCACCCTGTCTTCAATTTTTCTTGTACTTAGGAGATAGTACAAGGCCAAGGGCCAAGGACGAAGCAAGACAAGAGCAGACTTACCTGGCTTGCAGGCCTCTGGCCACCTTCAACTTTATCCTTTGCCATTCCTCTGGGGTTTCCTCAGAAAGAAAGATGCATCCTGGCCATCAAACGTGCAAGGAAGCAGCAGCGCCTGTGCTGTTTCAGCTGGCTGCTCACAGCACGAGGGTGTGGAGGACAAAGGCCAGGCCATGTGGAGATGCAAAGCTGCAAGCCTCCCACCCTGCTGCAGGACTTCAGCACAGCGTCACCTCTTTGTGTGGCATCTTGCCACACAAGATGTGTGGCAGGTGATAGCAGGTGATAGCAAGGGCCTGCAGCAAGAGCAAGGGTGGTGTCTGCAGCTCTACAAAGCGCTGTTGTGTGAAAGTCTCTCACTCGCACTCTGGCACAGCTCAGCCATCATGGCTGCTAGGATTTCCCCTGTTGTGTGGCATCATTGCCATGTAGAGAGCAGGGATGGAAGTGGACTCAGATCAGTCAGTGCATTCCCTTTTGACACCATAGCAGTATCACTGTGGCCCAGGCTGAGCCCACAAGATCAGCCCCCACAGGCGTATCTTCCACACTGAAGAAGATTCCAGTTGCCCTGGTCTCTTCTTTGGCTGGAGCTTCCCATCTGTACCCTTTACTGCCTCATCTGCTCCTTGGGGCTTTCCAAACCAGGCCAGGGATGTTGCCCCCAGGGCTCTGCTCCCCTCATGTGGGGAACTGTCCCTGTGACTTGCCCCTGCATGTGGTCCTGCCACCATCCTGCAACCTCTGTGGGCAGCAGAGACTTGAGAAAACACTGACATTCCCCACCTTTTGCTGTGCCAGCCGCTCTGCCTGCCCTGCTGCCTGATCCTGCCGCCCCGTCTCAAGCTGCCCCGTCCTTCACACGGGGCACAGGCACACAGTTCACCTGGCAGCGAGGCAGCCAGTTACCTCAGGGCCCCCGCAGGGCACCCAGGCAAGCATCCCTGCCTATCCCCAAAGGGGTTCTTGGGAAGTGCCTGGCACCACAGAGAGGTGGCTTTACCTGAGGAGATGAGTGCCTGTGTTTTGCTGAGGAGATGGCTGCCAGTGCTAGCTGAGGAGATGAGGCCTGTGCCCTACTGAGGAGCTGGCTAGTAGTGCCAGCTGAGGAAATGGCTGCCAGTGCCATGCTGAGGAGATGAGGCCTGTGCTCTGCTGAGGAGATGGGTGTCAGTGCCTGCTGAGGAAACAGCTGTCAGTGCCCACTAAAGAGATGGCCTCCGGTGCTTGCTCAGGAGATGGGCGCTGCCTCGCTGAGGAAAGGGATACCAACGCCCCTGAGGAGATGGCCTCAGGTGCCTGCTGAAGTGATGGGTGCTGCCTTGCTGAAAAAATGGCTGCCAGTGCTCGCTGAGGAGATGACTGCCAGTGCCCACTGAGGAAATGGCTGTTGGTGCCTGCCAAGGAAATGGGCGCTGCCTTGCTGAGGGAATGGACGCTAATGCCCCTCTGAGGAGACGGTTGTTGGTGCTGGGTAGCTGATGGCACAGCGGGAAAAGGCCAGGTAACTCCTGGGTGGTGTGTGGCAGCCTCAGAGGGCCCTGGGGTCGTCCAAACAACAGTCCTCTTTAGGGGGGTCCTTCAGGAGTAAAGCAGATCCACACAAGCCCTTTATGTTCACCATATTGACAAAATAGAGAGAAGCTTTTGTTTGTTGCTTTGCTGTGGGTTTAAACAGTCCATTTTAATACTGTTATAAATCCTTCACGAAGCAATGAGCAACTATACGGAGAAAAGTACTGGAGCCATCACAGCCTACATAAACCAGAAGCCACTGTTCGCCAACATAGGAAAAGCCATGGTGACAAGCTATGCCGAACAGAAATGCCTTCTCAGCCAGGGCTGCTTTCTTCAGATTGTGATTTACAGGAAGTGGTTGAACTGTTTGAAATAATTAACTTATTTAATGAATTGAGTTTCATACTCACTTTTCAAATTGTCATTGAATATGCTCAGAGTTTTGTAAACATACTTGCAATTATTTCAGAAGTGGCTGATAAGAGTTGTCACCCAATACATTTCTCATTAATTGTTTGCTGCTCTGCTTTGAAAGCAGGCTGTTGTACTACTATACCTGTGTGCTTAATTGCCCAAGTTTTATGGCATTCCACCTGAGCTCTCGGGCCCCTTTTTCAGCTTGTTGCTTGAACAGTTTCCTCCACAAATAGTTATCTGAATATAATATATCCACATACACATGGAGATATAAGCCATGCTTGAGTGTTTTGAACATTTTTTTCTTTTTAGCTATAAAGCAGCTCTTGTGAATGATTGCAGAATAATAGAAAAGGATCTGGATGGAAGTGGAGGAACTACCACTAAAAATAAGCTATTTTGTTCAAACACATATTCTCCTCCTTTCTCCTCCAGCTTTCATTCAAGAAATACAGAGGTATTAGATACTTGACCCTGCTCTATCCAGAAATAATACAGTGTTAAATAGATGCAACTCTACCATTCAACTGTGTGATCCAAATGTTTTTCATTAATGTAATAACAAGGGCTGGATGAAGAGGCTGTGGAGCTCCTCCTCGTGCCAGTACCACAAGGTTCTGGGCATGGCTTGTTGGGAGGGGGGAAAGAGCATGCTATAGACCCCATTGCTTCTCCTCCATGGGCGAATGGCATCAACAGTATGTGACAAGCCATACTGTAAGATTATGGGGCTACTTTTTTCATTACACCCTGAAAAACTCCCAGAGAATCTAGAGTCCTTCATCATCACTCTGTGTGTTTATATATATGAATAAGAAACAGACAATTCCTTTCTATTAACTGTAGCTCCCAGATTGCAGATATATTTTTCATACTCATTTCCTTTCCCAAACACTTTTTCTTTCAGAAATTAAAAGCATATGAATGCAAAAGTATCTCAGAGAAGCAGCCAAAAATCAGGTCATAGGCGCACTCATATGGTGGAGTCTCTATTACCACTGTTGCTTGGTCACTGTTGAGGAGATAAAAATCTCGCTGAGTGGCTTTGCATTGACTTCAAACAATGCTGTTAAAACACAGCACAATTCTTAGGATTCCTGAGCAAAGCAAGGTTCCCTCTCCTTCCTCTGCTTTAACACTTCTCTTCAAAGTCCTGGAGTCTTTGGGGTGTGGTGTCTTATTTTACTGGTTGCTTTATAACAAGGATAAAGGGGTTATGTTGTTGGAGTTAAATATCACTTAGAAACTTCAAAGCTGCTCCTTTGAGAGGAGGGTCTTTGACTTTACATCTGGGTGGAGGACACACATGGAAAGGGTTACCATGAGAAACAGTCTTTCCCAGCTGCTGCCTGTCTTAAATTACTGTAGCAGCAGCAGCCACAGTTACTTACTTATGCCAAACATTGTTTTTTGGCTTATTTCAGCCTGCTCAGTTCCTTACAGGAATTCCCACAAGGGTGGAAGGGATTTCCAGCTTGTTGAAGCCTCTTTTAAACAATTTGAGATGGCTCTGGCAGTTTCTAAAGCTTAAGTCAAGACTGGAACGTGGAATCTTCCAACGCCAACGGCCATATTAAGTATGAAAAGGGACATGCCTGAGCTTTTGTGAACAGTTATCTCCACGCTTTGAGTAACTCTCTTCTTCTTCTGAAATGAGAAATACCTGCCTTTTGGATCAGATGTCTGTGTGGCTTAAATAATGTGTAGTCATTGTTTTTTTCTCTTTTAGTTATTGTGGTTACAGTTGTTATTGTTTTGTAATCCAAATCATTTTGGATTTTTCTTAACTTCAGCCTTGCTATTTTTCACAAGCTCACTAGACAGGTAGGACAAAAAGAAAAGCCCAAGCCCAGCTCCTCCTCACTCTAACAGCTTAGCAATGAAAATGTGGTTTAATTATATTCAGCTTCCACACAAAAGGCTTAGTCACTCAAAGTTAATAAGGCGTAATGGCTTCCCGCCCCACAGAGTGCTCAACCTGCCATGCAGCTCCTGCTCTGAGGCAGCCATGTGATGGACGGAGTGGGGAAAGGCAGCAGCAAGAGTGGCTCTGAGGATAATTGTTAGCAGATCTGAGCTCCTTAGATTTCACTTGCTCATTTGAAAACAACCAGGGCCCCTTTAACAGCACTCAGGAAAATTTCTCAAAAGAGCTCGCTCCTGCTCCAAACAATTATTAGCACCATGTCTTCATTATGTTAGCTGTAATGACAGTTATGGCTCCCCTTGATCTGCTGGTGCATGGCCTAGCCTGTCGGATGGCACCAGCATGCAGCTGTATGCCCAGGCAGGCAACAGTCTGCTCCATGATTCCCGTAGACTTGCTAGTCTAATTTGGATCAAAACCTGAACAGAACGAGGCAGGTTCCCTCCAGTCTTCCAGACTCTTGCTGTGGAGGTACTATAACTCTGCCTGCTCACTGCAAGCCCAGCACAGCCCAGAAGAAGCCGGGTCGAGGAAGAGGCACAGCCAGCAGTTGCCCTCGGCAACTGTAATCCCACAGTTTTGCTAGTTTGCAGTCCCCTGCAAAGCTACAGGCTCTCACTGCTGATGGCTCCTGCTTTTGCTGAGAGAAAGTTGGGGGGATAGGGATGTCTTTTACTGTGGGATGGAGAGAAGTGGGGATGGTAGAATGGGCCCTCACGGCAGCAGTGTTTGCTGCCCCAGCTCCTGTCTAGCCAGCAGCAGTGGGAACAGCAAACCCAGATCCTCAGGATTTTTCTATCTGGCTTTACTATCTCACCTCAGCTGCCTAAGGGCATCCCCACCCTGTCTGTCTGTCCTTGGGTTGGGAGGGTTCAATTTCACCTGTGTTGTAGGGAAACCTTGATTTGGCTCACGACTCAGCTGTTTGATGAGCTGGGTTTCTTTCTAATCCAGGCACCTGACCTGAAATCTAGTTAAATTGAAATGTCTGACTAGTCTCTCACTTCCACTCTTAATGCTGAAAGGAAATAGGAGGAAATTACTCTTAGAGCATACAAGTCAGGAATTGCTGTGGGAAGTTCTTTTGGCTGGAATTCAGAAGGCCAGACTAGATAATCAGGGTAAGCCTGTTAGAAATCTATGAAACGTCATGATGGAGGTGCTGGAAATGGGTTAAAGTTAAATCCTAGATAAGTCTATTCCTTTTTTTAAGTTTATTTTTATTTTTTTGCTAAGTAAACCCTTTCTTGATTATGGTAAATGCCTTCTTAAGAGAGCAAAAGCATTATTTTAAAAGGACACTGCTTACTCACAAAATTCATTATGGTAATGCTCCATCATACTTTGCCAAGCTGCTCTCTCTTTGATCTGCTGCTGTGGCCTTTTGTCTGTTTCTGCAGTTAATCTACATTTTGTTGGTGTCAGGTTTTTTCAGCTTTTGCATCTCTGTTTTATTCAATATGGTAGTAACCCTATGGAATTACACAGTCTACTTTTGAAGTTGATTTCAGTTTAAGATTTTAAAAATTCTTTCATTATGAAAAAATAAGTAGTTCTTGATTAATTATTGATAATGACATTTACTATTTTTTTAATCCAATAGTGTAATCTGGTAAACATTGTTTCCTGTAATACAGTATTCTACTCTCATACTTGAGATGGGATTTATTTGTATATTTTAATGGCTTTGGCTCATTTTGATAGGGAGTGTTGTGGTAATTTGTTCTTGTCAAACAGTTTGGGTCGTGTTATACGACACATTCCATATGAGTCAAATTTGACACAAGCCTTTTTCTTCAATATCTTCAAATTACAGCTTTTCATTGTCAGATCACTTTTGTTCTAATTTATTTTTAGTGGATGTTAGTACTTATGAATGGCAGTGAGACTGACAGCCCTAGACACTCCTGCTTAGTATGAGAAGAGGACCTTGATAGATTAGACATTATTTAATAGACAGCTTGAAATATGATGCAATGATAAAAATCAATAAGATACTGTAATTCCTGGCTATGAACTATACCCAAAGGACAGCTTAGGTCACAGAGGTGTAAGAAGAGTACTGTAGCTTTAAAGAAAGAAATTACTCTGAGTAAACTGATGAGGTAAAATTTTAGTGAAGTGCATGTGACAGCCTATGTGGACAGAAACATCCCACAGTGTGATTAGAGGTGGACTAACAGGTTTGTGCGAACAGCTTTCTCATCAACAAATAGATACTGCATACATGCTGCTAAAGGAGATCTCTGAGAAATAAGTCAATGAAGCAGTAATAACAGGGGAATTGAAACCAAACATACATGAACTATTTGGGCATGACAAAAGGACAGGGGTTTAGAGCAGCAGTTTCCCAGGGTGCGAAGCAGTTGTTCCTGCTAGTTCATCCAAGAGGAGGGGTGACCTAATTAGCATGAAAGACTTCTAATGGAGTTTATTTAAGAAGGAGCATGTAAGCCATTAAGTAAAAATACCACAATATCTTGGAGTTCAGTGTCCATAGGGATACCAACAACTTACTAGCTGGCATTTCATTTTAAGAAGGGGATTTCAAGAAGTAGACAATACCAGTCAGGAAAAGACCTTTCACACAAAGAAGGATCTGGCTGAAGAGTCAAAATGACATGGAGGAACAAAATGTGTGACAGCAGATGAAGGTGTGTTGGCAAACGCAGGGCAGAACACGTGTGATTTTGCTTTTCCCTCTCACTGCAGTTTCTTTCCCAGGATGGGTGACCAGAAATGAACAGAGAGTTCCACACTGAAGCATACCATTAATTTATAGAGTGGCATTACAGAAAAAATATTTTTTTTTCTGTCCTGTTTCTCATTCATCGTTAATGTTCCTTTCTCTTTTTTTTTTTTTTTTGAGCAATGACCAGATGTTTTCCACTGAGATTGTCTCAAAGATACCTAGGTCTTTTTTTTTTCCAGAGTAGTTACAGCTAATTTAGGACCCAGCTGTCTTGTTAAACCTGCCAAGGTCCTAATGTGACAGAACCAAAATGTGTGTGAGGTTCAAATCCTTTCTTCCAGTTTCAAGCTAACTCATTTGAAAACAGCGTTACTGTTGGCTTGCTGGAGTACAGGGATAGACTACTTTGACTTTCCTCTTTAAAATCATGTAAGGGGAGTTACTCCAACCTAAACACATTCGTAAGTCCTACAAGTTCTTTGACTCCAGGAAGAAATCTAGGTGATCTGGAAAGTTACAACTAGAGGAACAGGGGAGATGAGGAGGCTTTCTAGCAACTCAGCATCCCACTAGGGAGAGCTAATATTTTGGATTTACTTTAGTACTCTGGTAGACCAGGTTTGTTTATGGTCTTGTTTATGCATTTTGTTGTATTTGGAGGCATATATATCTTCAGAAGTCTATGGACAGTTTCAGCTACAAAGGGCTTGAAGTAGGGCTAGTTTGGATCTTTGTAATAAAGCACATGAATTTAATGAAGCCTCTCCTTTCTCTTTCCTCATTTTTACCCTTATGAACTTTCAGCTGAGTTTTGTGCCTGAGTGGCTCATATCAGGGTTACACAATAGACTTTTGCCACAGTTACGTTGTTTGGAGACGTCATCCTTGACAACATTAGCTTGTAACTTTTTTCAGCCAAAACTATGCCGGCCATTGTGGCTTGTTTCACAAGTGTGATCTATTGCAGGATCATTTCTTATTATAACATACAATGTGTAGTATACAATGGTATTCCAATGTGTAGTAAAGATACAACCTTATAGGAAGCAATAGACTGGGCTCTTTCAAGCCCGATAAGATAATGTATTTTTTAAAGATCTGTAATGTTGAGGGGAGGAGCAGCTAGATGGTATTTAAATGTGCTCTGCTCTTTTGCATGCCAATAATTTCCAGTATGACTTCTTTGGTTGGGAACACAACCTTACGTACCTACATCACTGTTTCAGTCTTGGGCTAAGTTTAAGGATCTGGTGTTCACATTGTCCAGATTTCTGGAGTACATAACTCCGCAGTGCTACATACATGATAGTGTTTCATAACACACTCTGTAAAATCTTTTTTCTTGTTTTCAGCAGGCCTGCTTCTACCTGTGGGCTATAAACAAGGATGCTGGGGGAAGAAAAACAATGCACAAGTCTTTTAGCAGCATTAAAATGGATTTGGAAGAGTTTTGGGGGCAGGAAAACCACAGGGAAAGTGCTGTGATGACAGTGCTACTGCAGTGGGCATCTTCTGCCTAAGACAAGGGATAAATATGTATTTTAGGCCCCACTGTGACAGACACAAGTGTGTTCTGTGCCCAGTCTTTCGCTTTGGTTGGCTTTAGGTCTTTAGAGGTGCTTAGCCACTAGAGTCAGTGATTTAATGAGCTTTTAGACTGTCTGAGACTGGGTTTTCACATCTGTGGTGCATCCTTTTCTATCAGCACTTGTGTTAACATACAAGTTGACTGGCTACTTTTCACCAGCTCTTTGTGGAAGATACTTTCCAGTGTAATGCGCTGGCAAAGCTGCTCTTGCGAGTGCTGCCTATCACATTTCAGTGGAAATGAAGAAGGTTGGTGAAAGCCTGTCATTTAAACTGTGTTAGCTCAACTGGCTAGTTTTGACTGAGGCCATTATGGGCATGCTCATGTGAACAGCTCAGCTGATCTACCTGAGCTGGGGAAGGCAGTATTGCTTTGCAGGGGGCATGGTGGGCAAATACAGGTGGGAAAGGTAAACCGTGGCTTCCTCTGCTACCATCCCAAGAGGACCTGTTTGTTTTGGGACTTATCCTTTACACACCCATGTAGGCCAAAAAAGTATTGGGGGAGGGCAGGCAGGGGTAAAATGAGGTGCTATATTCTCACACAGACTGCATGTCCACATGGTAGAGTCTCAGGTCTCATTCAATCCTGTTTCCTGTCTGAAGCAGAAGCTGTAAGTCTGAGTCTTTCCAAGCAAGGAGGTGTGTGCCTGCTGCATTTGGCTCCCTGGCAAACCCCTGGCTACAGCGTGCTGCAGGCAGTTCTAGTGCTACAGCTCTTTATCATTTTGTTGAAGGGATAGGGGCTGGAAAATCAGTAGTTTTAGTATGCATGCCACTGTCTCCAGAACTGGGTACTGACCCTCTTTATTGTTACCGGTAAAATTAAACCGATGTGACAGTCATACATGGCAGGTTTCCAGCTCTCTGCTCTTTTTGGGGTGGGAGAGAGGGATTGCCCTTTCCTTAGAGAGAAAGAGGACTGGATACTTTCCAGGAGGGAAGGAAAATCCTCCTGTGACCAGTGTGGAACTGTAGATGAACCTACCTGCTTCTAAAGGAAGAAATTTACTGTAAATGCAGCAAGGCAGAGATAGGAGAAATAAATCATAGATTATAATGGGGGACATCCCCTTTCCTCTCCTCAACAAATACAGTATTTCATCATCTACGTTCAACCATAAAAGGCATTTATGCTTCTCCCATGCATACTAATTAGGAACTGTCTGGCTCATGTGTTTCTTAGTGTCAGAGGACTGATATATCCCTGCTCTTGCAATTCTAATTTCTTACCAAGTAATATAATGTAGTAGCAAACATGCCAAGAAGGATGTATCCAGGTGGAAAGGAGGGACTGAAGCATTTATGTTGCCGCAGGTCACAACATCACTTGGGAAAAATATTGTGCCATCAGGGTTTATCTGCAGTTGTGAGTAATGGAGTTGACAGCATCTGCCTGTTTTCCTCTGTGATGGTTGGTTTTTAAACTAGCAACAGGTTTGGAAAATCAGGCATCAAGTCAGGGTTTTTTTCTTTTTTCTTGCAAGCTATTGTACATAGGTACTTGGAGGGAGGCAGCTTCTTTGAGTTTGCGGGGAGGGAGGGGGGGAATGTGTTCTCTCCAATATATCTAGAGGAAGTCTTATGAAAACCTGGCAGAAGGGCAGAAGTCCTGTTCTCCACTTTACTCCAGACTTCAGGGTGACTTCAAGCAAGGACATGTCTGTTTTGTTCTGTCTCTGGTTCTTTCCTGTGCAGTGACCTCAGAGAGGACTAATGCCTATCATTAAAGGCACTGAATATCTTGGATTAATCTCTATGTGCAAAGCATTTCAGGCCTCTTTATTTGTCTGTTGCCTCATATGTTGGCTCATATGAGAGGGCTCACAATGCAGGTCTGTGGCAGAGGCAGTAGGCCATGCCCAGTTACATTCCAAGAGAGATGCTGTGGTGTTAAACCATAGGTAGATAGTGGATCTTGTAGTGGGGCTCACCTGTGCCTGTAATCTCATGTATTCTTCAGTGAGTCAGGGAAGAGGCCAATCTAGAGAGGTACATGGATCCCTAGATAGAGACAAGCTCTAGGTGTAGAGTGACTCAGGCACTTGGAGCAGGTGGGACTTGCCTTGTCTGATGTTGTAGCACATGGGTGCTAAGAAGCTCTGCTCTTGATTTCAACCCTAGTGCACCAGGGCTGTTTGGATACCCAGGTAAGCACAGCCCCTTGCTGGGACAGCATGAATTCCTGTAGGTCTACTTTAAGTCAAGCAGCAGTTAGAAACTTGCATCCCAACAAACCTCTTTCCAGAACCAATGACCAGGAAAGCCTTTGAGCTTTTGGGTAAAGGAAACAAGCCAAAATCAGGAGAAATACAAGGCAGTACTGGGCTTTTGTTCATCCTCTGTTCTGTTTAATTCCAGCTCAAGCATTGTGGACAGTGAATGGTAAACTGAACATAGAGCCGTAGTTATGCAGTAACATATGTATTTCTTGCCCCTGCTCCAGCTCCCTGTCTCCTCTACTTCTTTCTGCCTGAGCAATGCTTTCAGGTGTGAAGTGCTCTGTTTCAACATCAGCACTTGTCACCAAAGCTAATCTCTGGTCATATTTGGCCCTGATCTCTCATTTAGTACTTCCTAAAAGCCAGAATGGAAGCTTCTTAAGGAGCCCTTTTAAAATAACGCTGAGTGGTGATTTCAGAAGCAGATGCAAGATAGGGAGGGAAAAAAAGGCTTTTTTTTCCAGTGTTAAGTTATGCGTCTATATTTTAATGGCTTCTGAAGTCAGGCAGTGACTGTTGCTTGGTCCCAGCTGGACACTAATTCCTGCTGGGAATGCCTCGTGGCAGCTTTCAGAGTGCTCTGAAGCTGAATCTGTAATTGTGACTCAGAGCAGATCATTTCCCTTCCTTTCTGCAGTGAAATTTGGGTTCTGTTACAGACATGAAGATTCCCCAATGTACTAGCAGCATTAAAACAGCA
The DNA here is from genome assembly GCF_035582795.1 of Mycteria americana. NCBI lineage: Eukaryota > Metazoa > Chordata > Aves > Ciconiiformes > Ciconiidae > Mycteria > Mycteria americana. The sequence goes on from NC_134373.1 coordinate 15,607,247, forward strand.
GAGCCTGCCAGGCACCAGAAACCAGTACTATACAGTATGGTAGCTGGGATTTGGATAGATATGTTAAACTAAAAGAAGTGTAAAGAATAGAGCTTAGAATATCTGAAAGTCTCTTTGCTTCACTTGGTTGGTCTTACAGTGATGGCCATGAGGGCTTTCTTGTCCGTGGGGATATTAAGCCAAGGTTAAGAACAACTTTGAAATATTTCTCTATTTTAAACTGTGGCCTGCTGCATTTTCGTCCCAATCCTATTCCTCTACTACTTGTTCTTGCTTAGCCATGTAGCCCCAGTTCATTCAGGAGTAATCAGTTGTAGCCTCTCAGATAGTGGCATCATTGTCCTCTTGGGAGAGTAAGTCAATCACGCAGTCTTACTTATTAATGAATAAAAGAGGATGATTTGTCTCTTATTAAATCCAGGGTCAACTATAAAACATAGAAAGATAGGTCTAAGCTGTAGGGTCTAGTCAGCAGTTAGGAGTGTATTGTCCAAGTATTTAAAACCTAAACTTCTGAGAAGAATGAAAGTACTACTCTTTCTCCCAGCTCCATCACTGGACACCCACCCCTAGAAGTACTTTATCTTCACGTTGGTACTTCCTTTCCTTTTCAAAAGCTTTTGAGCAGTGAAGCAGGTAGTAATACTGTCACTTGAAGTATTCTGTTTGGAATCGAAATTGGATTGGAAAGAAGCAATTCAAAGCTGGCATTTCAGGCTGCCTGCAAACTCAGGCCGATCTTTTAAGTGGTGATGCATAGGTTGCTTTCTCACAGTTCCCTTATCAATTTTTACACCTAGAAGTGTGCTTAAAAATGGAAAGTGAGAGTCTAGTGTACAACGGAGACATCTGTTTGTTCCCCACCCCCCACCCCCCCCCCCCGCCCCCGAAAAGAACATGCCTGTTCCTTTTGGGAAGTGAAATTTTATGTTTTATGATAATTATGACCATTTTCTGGCCTACTCAGGCTAAGAAGTACTTTCATATTGATTTCAAAGGAGCCATGATTTAGGCTTCTTTTATACTAGAATGGATGATATCTGCTTCCACTTTAAACTGATGACATTTGTGACTCCAGAAGCTCATATTCAATATTAAGGTTTTTATTATCTGGTCAGTGCTACTTTAAAATAACTGAGAAAGATAAACTGTGCAGCAGAATTCTTCTCAGGCAGATTCAGCTTATATTTCTCTTCCCAGTGCACAGAGCATGGTCCACTAAGCTTTTGAATATCAAAGCATGAGACACTGGTGTCTGCCATTTAAAAGCAGCTGTTCCCATAGGAGAGCTAGGGAGTGGTGGACAGTAGTGTTGGGATCAGATGTGCTGTCATGTTAATGGCTGGAATTTGCAGCATGATGCTGTGTAACAGCCTGCGGAGATGCTCTAGCTCGCGGTCCCTGGAGAGTATTTGAAGGAGAGAAGTCAGAGGGGGGAGCAGAGTGTAGACAAAGCCCCATTGGAAGTAAGCATAGAAGTCAAACAAAATGGACCAGGCTTTATAGTTAAAGACTATGCAAACTGTATGCTGAATAATGCAAGACATGGCATTATCCTTAGCCTGTCACTGAGAATGTCTGTTGTGTTGCAGTCATCTCCAAGAAAAGTCTACTCGCATTAATTTCAGTAGTAGCTTTTACAGGGGAAGCTCATCTGCCACTGGATTTTTAACTCTCAAAAGCCTAACAAAAATTTTAAAAGGCCATAGCCCCTCTTCCCTGTGCTCCTCATCTGCCCCTGCTGCCCCTCTTCCCTAACATTTGCCTTTAAGATGACGATGAAATTGCATTCCACTCCAGACAGCAAACTCTTTGAAAATGTATATCCTCCCCCAAACGGTTCCATTTTTCCCAAATGTGCTAGAGACATTGTCTCATGATCTGCAGTAATTATCTTGACAGGTCAATTATTAAAAAAGAAATTAAAAAATTAAATTTAAAACATGATACAGGAGCTTGGCTGCTGGCTTTCCTTTTACTGCTGTTTCTCTGCAGAATGCTCTTGGCACCAATTGACATGGGAACTGCACTGCACCAGAGAGGGAAATTATCTTCCCCTGTCTTGATTCCAGAGGACAGATAACCTCTAGGCAGAGATTTCTCTCTAGATTTGCAGGCATTCAGAGCAGGAACAGCACCCCTTGGCACATGGCTGATTATAGTATCCGGGCTAGTAATCTGAATAGTCAAGTCATCTACTCCTGCTGGCCTGCCTGAAAGAACTACCTATTTAGGAAGAGAAATTTTGGCATGGAAGAGTAAAAGAATGGATGGAGATAACTGTTCTTGCTTTACTGAAAGGGCTTAAAGGAAGATATGAATTTCCACCTATCGGATATTTGAACAGTTTAATAATATCCACATATCAAACCTTATGAGGGTTTTTTTAAAGAATCCCTTTGGGCTTGTAGGGTAGTAATATGTGAGTAGTATGTACCTGCAAGATTCACACTAACAAGTAAGCTCTTTTGGGGAAGTAGTTCATCTGTTAGTTCATTTTTCTTGCAAAATTGACATTAACATGCATTATTGCAAGATAAATACTTCAGCACATCATATAAGCAGCTATCGAAAAAGGTACCAACTGGAGTCCTTAAGCTTCTACACCAGTGGAGGAATGTAACATAAGGAAGAAATTGGGTCCTCAAGGTGCCTTTCAAGGCTGATTGAAAAACTAACTTCACAAAGAATCTCCTGAAATCTTGTTTTCTGCTCTGCTCTGCTCCTCTCCTGGGTCCTGGGATAATTTGTAATTCAAGCTTGGAAAGAATCCTATGCTATTTCCTTCAGACTTATTCCTTCCACATGTGAAATCTAGTAATTTAAACACCTCATCTCCTTTCATAACTGAGGCAGGAAAAAATAGCCAGTGATAGCTGATTGAATCCATATTTCCACAAAGTTCCAGTTATTTTGTTTGATGTTTAAAAAATAAAATTAAATGAAGGTAGTTAAAGCAATAAGTACACTTTTTTAAAAATACAGATGGTTGTGGCAAATGAATCTGTACTAATCTGGACTTGCAAATAAATCCCTAAAAACCTACTGGCCCCATTCCTGTGGTGTGATATCAAGCAATGAATTTGAAACCAGAGACAGGTTTAGTAGTAAGTGCTGGTTCAGCTTCACAGGGTGGGAAGCAGCTCAGAATGAGTGATGATGTATTTTGGCTTAAAGCTTTAAGAAGAGCACAGGATAAAGATTGAAAATAAGCTCCATTACCTAATTACTTGGGGGCTCAGTGGGAATTGAGGATGCTCAGTATCTTGGAGCAGTATTTTTCAAACTTTTAAGAGTTGAGCTCTTCCTCACTAAAGCCAATCGTGCATCTCCTGTGCTGCCTCATGTGGTTAAGGACCTAACTGTATTTCAGATCTTCATAGTGCTATACTCCTTCACCATTCTTACACACTGAGGACTGTGAAGGAGCTAACAATGGTGGAATTAAAGGTACCACAGTTCAAATCTGAACTGGCTTGCTTTGAAATTAAAAGAGTAGATCATGCATCTCAGAGTTGATGTTTCAGGCTCTCTGCAAACTCCAGCAGAAAATGAATTTATTACATTTGAATTATGTTTTCACAGTTGTTTGGTTGGGGTTTTTTTCACAAACAAAAGAGCTACAGAAAAAAGAAGAATGCTGAGACCAAAAAGTCCAAGGAAGGCCTGAGCATTCTTTACATCTTCCTTGAGAAATGGCAGCTACGTGACAAACTGATTGCAAACTGAATAACTTCCTTGATTTTAAACTGTTTCCACTTTATACAGAGACAACATCTCTAACTTCAGAAACTTGTATCCCATTCTGAGTGATTTTATGTTGTGAGTGCTGTCAGGTGAACTGGACAGCAGGAGACTGAAGAGAGCAGCAGAGTTTTTCCCACGAAGTTAAAGTTTGTGTTTCCTAGCCTCCTACCCAGATTTTTTTAAGCAGTATATTTGTTGACCAGGGACTTTTTGAAACCAGAGGGGACCCTGGCTCATTCTGTACAGATTGTTGAAACAATGAAAATGCCATAATTGCAGTCACATTGTAGAAGACAAATGGGTAACACTGGGGAGCTGAATTTTAGCCCTCTTCCTCCACATGGCATGTTTCCTGCAGCAATTCCCAACTGAGCCATCAGAGGAAGAACAAGATGCTTTTTCCTGCATCAGCAAAGCCATTTTACGTGTGCAAACTCCCAGGTTTAAAACAATCCATTTTTCAGCTGTTGGCAGTTGAGGCAGAAGGCACATATTCCACCTGCCACCAGCTTTTCCCTTCCTTTTCTACACTTGTAACTGTACTTTCTCTTATTTGTTCTGGCAGGGAGTACAACAGCAGAAGTATTAAGTATAGTTCCACTCAGTAAAGCACTTCTAAATTATTTCTGCCTAAACCCAAACCAACTGCCAAACCCATGTCTCCAGACACATTTAGTCAATGTGCAACAGACTGGTGTGGAATTAGCCTGTATTGTGTGGTAATGCTCAATGCCTACCCTGGGAGAGGTGGAAGGACTGGGTGTTCATGTACAGTGGGATAAGCAGCTACGCAGTGCTCAGGGCAGCTGCCCGCTGCTCGTTTCTGTTGTTACACTCTCCAGCAGAACAAGCAGAGAGAAATGGTGTGTTGGTACAACTCTACTTTCTGAAGTCGCGAGGCAGCCCATAGAGAGGGTGTCCATGACATTGAAGCCTTGGAATGATACTAAGGATACCAAGTTCTTTCCTGACTGGCACGAAACTGGGCATGTCTAGCACAAGATTGCAGAGATGTGAGTATTGGAGTTATTCAGCATTCACAGGTATCCTCAGGTCTTCCCTAAAATGCAAAAGGTCCTTTGCTAAGCACTAACAAGACCACATTATGTGTTGTGCATTCTGCTTGGTTAGGCAGCTGCCTGGCTCTTAGGCAGAGTGCTGCTGGGTCACCAGGGATGCCAAGGTCCCTCTGCAGATCCTAGCCTTAGCTCTTCTCTGTTTAAGCATCATCTCTGTAAAACAGATGGAATTTTTCCGTCTCTGCCAGGGCTGCAGGGAGGGTAAGTTTCTTGTGCCTGCAGGAGGTGATTACTGATAAGCCTGCTAGGAAGTATGCAGAGTCCCTGTACCCAAGGCTCTTACAAAGGTAGAGTGGACGAGGGTTTCCACATACTTCATCCACATAGAGAAGATACACAGGAAAACCTGGCAGTACTGCTTCTCAGCAACAGGAGAGGAGGCAAAACTTCCACTAAACTGAGCTGAAGGAAAGAAATTTATGAGCGGGAATGTGGGTGCAGCTGGCACATTATTTACCATTTTAGAAACTTTGTCTATCTGCCTTACCTCCCTGAGAAATTACTGTATTTTCAAATGGGTGAAAACTTTTGCTGTAGAATCAGAGATCTCTGCTCTTCTTAGACCAATCTTTCTAATGAGCTGTTTAACCAATACAAAGTTCAGTCTACCTGATGTATGTCAAATGGAGAGCCTATTTAACTTTGCGTTAATTATGACAGAAGACTGGAGACAGGAAGTAGTCTTGGTTGAGAAGGTATCAAATCACAATTCATTGCAATGACGCTTCAAGTGTACTACAGATGTGGTAGATGTCCGCATCTCCTCTTTTACCAGATAAAAGAAGAAAACACTTTCTAATAATAAAGAAATAAAAGCATCCCTTGTATTAAAGTCTGACCACCCTGACCTTTATGCAATACATTATTGACAATTCCTTTAGCATTTAGTTAAACTTAGTTTCCCAGAGCTGGACATGACAGAAAGTAAGAAACATTCATTTCAATTGTAAAACCTTTCACTTTAATGCATCTCTGAATTAACTGGGCACAGTCTTCTTATCAAGTGAAATAAATGGGCTGATAATTGATTAGGACCTCAGGGAACAATGAGATCTGATTGGCTAGGAAAAGAGGCGTGACCTATAAAAGGTCAGGATTTTTTCAAATTGCTTTTTTAATAAAGCATGTTGATGAAGAAATTATCTGCAAGGCTTAGATGAAATATTCTGATTTGATATATAACTTCTGTCAAAGCAAAAATGGGATGTGATGTAACTTAATTCTTGCAAAACTTGAGATCCCCTTTGAAAGAGATGAGTCCTCCTCTGAGTCCTAATACTAGGCTTTGTTATGCTCTGTAGCCCAGCATGGCTTTTCTTATCTTACCTTTCCATCTTTTTGTCAAGAGAGCTCTGCCAGGTCTCCCCCTCTGCTGAAGAAAGGCTCATGGAAGGGATTTTGGTTGGTTTTCTGCCTTGGTTATTATGAACACTGTTTTTCCCTTCCAAGATCTCCTCTTCTCTCCAGCTGTGCCGTTAGCTAAGAGGCTAGGATGAGCAGACAGGGATGCTGATGCTTGTGGTGAGGCTGATGGTCTCATCTTCTTCATCCATGGCCAGAACATTCACTTTTGGAGCAAGCCCCTCTCCTCTTAGCTGGACTGTTCAGCCTGTCCTCAATCCTTGTCCTTCTCCCAGCTGCACTTTGAGTGCTGTGCCCTTCTCTCCACACTCTTCTGCTGACACAGCACTACAGCAATTCTTGTGAATATGGGAGTATTACAAGTTTCCAGCTCAATCAAAACCTTTCAAGGTTCTGACTGATAATGAGTCCTTGCCTCACTCCGCCAAGCTGGTTGCAGCTTGACCACTTTCACTGTGTCACCAGAGGAAGCTGTTTCCTCTTCTTGTGCTCCTGGCTCAAGTGTCTATACCAAGTTGAGTGCTTATTGGTTCATCTTGACCTTCCTGCAAGCCTCTGCCTCTCTATGAACAGATCCAAAAAGTACTCACCAGGCTTCATGCTGTGCTGTTAAATCAATTAGAGCATACCACTACGGGGCATCTCTTCCTTGGGCTGCATCCCAACTAATCAGTACAGCGATAATAAAATGCTGATGATCCCTACCTGATGGACAGTCTCCCTCTCATCCATGAAGGGGCTGCCGAAAACATTGTGTTTCTGGGAAGCATTCCAGTGCTGATGACCACATACCCACAGCAAATGCTTATTTGGCTCCTGTTTGTTTTGTAATGATGTGTATTGCACTCTTGCTGTAATGTTTTATTAGCACTGGGGTTTCTCAAGAGGAGGTGCAACAAGCCTTTCATTGGATGAGCAGACAATCTGCCTGGTCTGACTCCTGGAAATGTCTAGTTTTTGCAGAAGACTTAACTATGTTGTTAGTATTGTCATCCTCACCCCAGCACAAGGTGATCTCATTGCAGAGCCGTCCTCTTCAAAGTATTTCACTGTCAAAAAGTAGTTAGATACTTTCATCTTTCTGCAGTGTTAGTTGTCAGGCTCTGAGAGATTTAAAACCTCCCATTTTTGTTTGTAGAAGTGTCATAAAGACTGATTACATTTAATGACAGATCCAAACTGCAATCCCAAATTCAACCTTGTAGATTTTGGAGATTTCAGCCCATCAGGGAAGTGATCGCCCCTTTGTACCCGGCACTGGTGAGGCTGCACCTTGAATACTGTGTTCAGTTTTTGGCCCCTCACTACAAGAGAGACATTGAGGTGCTGGAGTGCGTCCAAAGAAGAGGAATGAAGCTGGTGAAGGGTCTAGAGAACAAGTGTTATGAGGACCGCTGAGGGAACTGGGGTTGTTTAGCCTGGAGAAAAGGAGGCTTGGGGGAGACCTTATCGCTCTCTACAACTACCTGAAAGGAGATTGTAGCAAGGTGGGGGTCAGTCTCTTCTCCCAAGTAACAAGCGATAGGATGAGAGGAAATGGCCTCAAGTTGCACCAGGGGAGGTTTAGGTTGGATATTAGGAAAAATTTCATCACCAAAAGGGTTGTCAAGCATTGGAACAGGCTGCCCAGGGAAGTGGTTGAGTCACCATCCCTGGAGGTATTTAAAAGACATGTCAACGTGGTGCTTAGTAACTTGGTTTAGTGGTGGACTTGGTAGTGTTGGACTTAACAGTTGGACTTGATGAGCTGAAGGATCTTTTCCAACCTAAATGATTCTATGATTCCATGATCCTGAATCTCAGTTGAATGCCTTATGCTCGTAAAGACCCACATTCACAGAACGAACTGCTGCATCCCTTGAAGATGTTAGCTCCTTAGAGCCCCACAGGAGAACAGGAGATGTGCCCATGCCCATTCACACCAGCCCCTGAGTGTAAAACAGTCTGCCGTTGGTTGTTAAGCCAATAAAGCAGAGTGTGAACTGGAATAAGTGAGACATGGGTACATGGTGTGGAGATGAGAGCTTTGTGCCACCACTGCAAGGTGCACAAGCTAGAAACAAGATGTACCAGAGTTCACCTGGCAGAGCCCCGTTGTGTTTTGGCTGTACTTTGATTGCCTGCTTTTGTTCTGCATGAGTCCCTTTTTTTCAGGTCCCTGATGAACCCTCAGAATGGAATGTGGCTCCAGCCCTGGAGCTTTAGTGGGACTGGTGGGAGCTCAGGCCCCATTACACAGCACCTTCTCCCGGCACGCTTTCTATGGGAATTCTGCACTGCACATTCTCTTTCTGAGACTTCTTTATAAGAAAATCAAAGCTCTTTCTCCTCATACTTAGGTTTCAAAAACTCATGGTTCCTGGTAATGCTTGGATGGGGGGCTTTCTAAGCAAAATTAGGCTATGAAAGCAAAAAATCCCTCTGTATTTCTAGAAATGGAAAGGGTGCCCTAGCTAATGATGTGTAGGACATATTTTGAAGTTCCCATTTGGAGAGATGCACATCGCTGCAGCAGTATGCTGTCCTCCTTTTTCATTGGTAGGTTCAGCAGTAAGCTGGTGCCTCCCTTACACATAGCCGGTGTGAGGGAGGCGGGGGTATGGCACAAGCCATGTTTGTCACCTCTGAGAAGCTGCAGATGAAGGCAGTCTGGGTCAACGAAGGGGCTTGCTGGTCTATGATGGTTACCTGATAAAATCTAGTCATTCCCTATGAGTTAAACTGATTGTCTCATTGTTAAACTGATAGTCCCTTCCCCTCCCCTTTAGCCAACTGATAAGGGGGTATAAAAGTTTGGTACCTGAAATTGTGTGTGACTCTTCCCCTCCTCTCCCCCAGTTTTTAATCTCTAATTGCCCAGAAAAACCACTATCAGTGTTGGTCAGGAGGCATAATAGGCTTTACAGCATACAAAGTGCAGGCAGTCCAGATCTCTGTACAAACGGAGACCTGACACACACAGGCTTATATGAACAAGTCAAAAGAGGACCAGTGACAAAACCTTTCTGTGTTTTTTGGCTGAAAGGATCCTAAACTCCCCTAGCAGCCTGCAAGACTGCAGTGCTGTGTATATTTCCCCCATGTGCTGGTCATCCAGCTCTGCAGTCAACTTTCAGAAGCCAGGAGCCTCTGTGGAAACAGCATCCATTTCAAATTACAAGTAGCATGCTGACTCCAGCTAGAAGTTGTCCAGGGAAATGAAGTTTGCACCCTAGGCAAGATGGGCTTGGACTGCTGAAGTGGAAGTAGCAATGTTCAGTGGCAAGGTTTTGGGCTAGGGACCTTACAGCTGTAGTAAGTTGGACTCTTCCCCACTCCGCACCACATCTACCCTTACCTTGTCTTAAGCATTCCCACCCCCACCCCTGGTTTGCCTGTTTGTGAAGCAGCTTGAGAACTGCTGTAAATAATAGCTTGAACTGTTAAGGAAAACCCAAGTCACTGCCAGGGGTTAGTTCACAAGCAGGTCAACAGTACCTGCAGTCAGAGCAGGAGTCCCCAGGAGAGGGAGAGGGTGGACAGCTGGGAATTTCTTGACAGCTCTCCCAGAGTAAGTCATCTCTACAGCCCCCCTTGTCTGTGAAATGACAGAGGTATGTAACTGACAGAAAAAAAAAAAAAGGTGGAAATAGAAATGAGCAACATTTGGGGTTTCTGTCCTGTGGGAAACTTAGCATTTCAGGACTTTTTTACTCCTGCTTAGGACAAAATGCTTATATGTTAACTATCGTTTTTTAAGAGAATGGAAATTCTGCAGGAAAAAATATTTGAAAATGTTGGAATAGTTAATTTTGTTTTTCCAAATGAACAATATGGGCTTTTACTTCTGTGTGTGGCATAGCCAATGTTTTCTTGTAGAAACTTCTTTCATTTTGTAGAAACTGTGTTTCTCCTTCCCCTCTTCCCCTCTTCCCCTCTTCCCCTCTTCCCCTCTTCCCCTCTTCCCCTCTTCCCCTCTTCCCCTCTTCCCCTCTTCCCCTCTTCCCCTCTTCCCCTCTTCCCCTCTTCCCCTCTTCCCCTCTTCCCCTCTTCCCCTCTTCCCCTCTTCCCACAGATTTGTAACCACTAGGCTGTATTTTGTATGAAACATGGCCCATTTTGTTCTAGAGTGACCTCAAGCACTGTGCTGAGGAGCTGGTTCAAAGCTTTGCCAAACACTTACCCCAGCTCTTAGATTTTCTTTTAAAGTCTCCTAGTCAAGTGTTAACTGAGCTTAGTCCTGGTTATAAGATCTGAGAAGATCACATCTTGCAATTATATGACTCTAGGCATGAAACAAGTGTACTGATATGTAAGTCACACTCAGAACTACTCTCATACATCACAGGTTGAGATTCTGTCCTGTTCCTTTCAATAGCACCTTAGAACTGCTGCTACACCAGAGGAATGTAGTAACATGCTGTGTTAGCAACAGTACAGGAAAAGGGTTGCAATTTGGTGTACAGATGTATGCATGCCACTCTCTCAGGCGAAACAAGGGCTAAAATGCAGTATCCAAAAGGCAATTGGATTGTGCTTTTGTCATTCTAACCCAGAATGTCATTCTAACCCATTCGAACTCATCCCTTTCTCCCTGAAGCTGTTCTTTCTGCATTTCAGGACTTAGCACAGCTCCCCTCCGTGTTATCTTCACCACACCAAGCAACACTAGTTTTTGTAGTCTTTATGCTGTCTTTTTTTGTCAATCTCCTTTTGTCTCCCAGTTGGTCTGTATCTTTCAAATAGGTATTGCTCCAGTGGAGGCCTTAATAATAGTTTGGAAACATTATTTCATATGATATGCAGATTACACTCTTGTTTGTACATGATGATCTGTTCCCTTTTTTCTTTGTTTTTCATACAGAGATGCTATGGTGCTGTCAACTCATGTTCAGCTTGTGATCCTTTCCTACAGAACTGCTACCCAACCTTGTTCTGTACTTGTACAGTTGATTGTTGCTGCCTGAGCTCTGCATCGTTTGTAGATTTGTTGGGTGTCCACCCTAATCTATCATCTAGGCCCCGGTGAGAACATTAAATCGTCCCTATGGAACCTCACTAGGCCCATCTTTTCATTTTGACAGTGAATGATTTTCCAACCAAGTCTGGACTGCCTGACCCTTAGAGTAGTTTTGTCTGGCCCACATTTCCTTATCTTGTTTTTCGAAGTATCATGTCAGTGTCAAAAACCTTACTGAAGGCAAGATATATGACATTTTCTCTTTTTCCCCTAAAGCTATTCCCCTGTCATAGAAGTAAGTTAGACTGGTTTGACATGGTGTCTTTGTGACAAATCCATGTTGGCTATTACTCATCTTTTGTTTTCTTCTAAGTATTTAAGTAATTTGTTTATTTGTTCCAACATTTTCCCAGGAATTGGATTTTAGCTCTATTATTTCTTGACTTCTTCACTCCTCCTCCTTCCTCCCCCCCCCCCTTTTTTTTTTTAAGATACAGGCAGTCATCTTGCCCTTTTACAGTTTTCTGGAGCCTCACCCTTCCTTTTGAGGGGTCTTGGTGCTCAGAGACATCTTCAGCCAGTTCTCTAAATATCCTGGGATTTTCATTAAGCCCAGCTGATCTGAAAGTATGTGAATTATACTACTGCTCTGTATTGCAGCCTCAGCATGTGTTCAGGACTTTGTCGTGCTAAGTGCTGGACACAAGTAATAAAGATAGTAATTTCACTGAAGACCTGATTAGCTGTACATATGGATAAGCGAGACTAAGCAGAAGCCTCTGGCCAGACAGAAAGCAGGTTAAACAATGAAACATTCTTCATTAGCTTAAAAGATAAAAGTGTCGTCTTGCGCATGGTCTGGCTGTTATCAAACGTTTTGCAGGCATTCCAGCAGGGAGGATTTTAAAGCAGGAGTCAAAAGAGGACAGTGTTTTAGCTGGCCTGCCTTTTTACACAGATCTTCTCTAAAGCAATAGAAGAGGCAGGTATAAAGACCAGACAAAGGAGTGGGTGTTAAGAACAAATGGTGAAGAAGAGATCACCTGGACTGCTACGCTGGCCACTGTGCGCAGAGCTGGAAGCACAAGTCATGGGCTGATTAAAAGTTGTTAAAACAAGTGGGGAACATAAGGACAGGCCTCCTGCCATATGCTGTCTGCCAGCGGCTGGGGTCTACTGGTGTGTTGTGGTGGTGTGTGTCGCTGGCAGGTGTTTTCACCCAGCATCTCTGCCCTGGAGCCCACTCAGATAACCTCCCATCATGGTGCTGTAGCCCTGGGGAGGTGGTGTGAGCACAGCTGAGCCATGATTTGAGTGAAACCTTATTTTGCCTTCTGTTTTCTCCCTCATTTGGTGTAGGGTTAAGCTGGACAGGTTTGCACGAAGGGGTTAGTGTGGTTCAGTTTGGACTGGCTGCATTTGAACTCTGATCTGCATAGTGCTCAGCTGCAACTGCTGTCAGCCCATCAGCCCAGGGGCCAGCTGGATGTTTGACGCTGACAGGAGGGCTGCAAACTTCTGCCTTGAATGCCTAGTGTTATGGCAGCCAGGGCAGGGAAATGGGGTGCATGTCCTGGTGGGAAGGATGACCAGAGCAGGGAAGAAAGAGGAGGCTGTGAGAGGTCATTGGCCAAAGGTGTTTTTCACTCAGAGGCTTTGCAGAGCTCTGGGTCCGGGAGGGGCTCAGGCACTTAACAGTTCAGAGATACATTCCTGGCTGCTAGAACAGCTGAATTCAAGTTGGCCCAAAGTGGCTACAGACTAACTATCCCAGCCTTTTTCTCCTGATACATCTGAGACTGTTCTTGGAAATGATTATTTTAATGGTTGATTAATGAGTTGTGAGCCACAGGGGGTAATTAGTCTGCTAATCACCAGGTTCAGCAACCTCACCAGCCGCTCAGATCGCTCTCAATGGCAGACCTTTTACCTCCATAATGCAAAACTGGCATTAAGGAACACTGTTAATGCTGTGATGCTCCAGTTGAGCTCAGCGTTGCCAAACAGCATTAAGCTATACATATTCTCCTTCGCACCATGGGGCTCTTTGCTGTAGAGATTGTTTCTGCATTGGGCAGCTTCATTAATTCAGTCATTGCATCTTGCTGTATAATGAGAGAGAAATGTGCACTGGCTGAAGGTTTCATCCTACTGCCCAGAAGGTTTAAATAAATAACATAAAGAATAAAGCCCTCTAGCCCACGTGTTGTGCAGGGCCCCAGCCGAGCTGGTTGGCTGTGTTTGCCAGACTGCCGCTGAACTATGCTGCAGGTGTTCTCTGTCACGACGACACGTGTTTGAACCAGGCGCCCTGTGAAATCCGAAAAAGTGCACTTCCTCTGCTTTGTCAGCACGGCTCCCCTTTGCTTGCAAGGTTTTTCAAAAGCATGAGGGAAATGACTCACCCAGCAGAATGTGGGAATTATCCTGTTTAGCTGCTCTGCTTTATCCTGTCAGAAATGCACGATGAAAAACTCTAGTCACAAGAGACCAAAGGGGCTCCCACATAACTGACAGACACCAACTGTTTGAGAGCACTCAGATCCTGTTATCGAGAGGAGCCTGACCCCTGTGCTGCACCTCCATTTATCATCATTTTAATCCAATTGGAAGTCTTCTCAAAAGCCTCCATATTCTTTCATCTTTTTCCCACTTTCTCTTACCCCAAATGTTCTCTTCTTTTCCCCTTTTTTGTTTATTTTTAAACTCCCTGCCCTCCCAAATATTTTTTGTTCTTTTAACTTGGGAAAGGATAAATTTTTAGAGATGATCCCAGGCCAAAACCTCCCTGTTAAAGCAGTGTAAAGAGAAGATTACTTCACCAAAATCAATGGAGTTAGTCCAGATTTAGCTGTCGAACTGGGCAGAATTCAGCTGGCTAAGTCACTTTTCTTTTTTTCCTTTTTAATCTTCAAAGTGATCCTGAAAGGTGCCAGACAGCAACTGAAAAGAGTTTACTCATACAAGCTAAGGCTCAATTTTCTCCATCTCCTGTTTGTCATTAAGGTAGTAAGTGTTACTCTGCCAGGTATTTTATACTCAGAGTGAGACATGGTTCTTACCCATGAGATCTAAACCTTTCTTCATGAAGGCATTTAAATGTCTGAGCACTTTTTAAGCACTCGGGGAGATAACTTGTGCATTTAACTTCCTATATCTGCCTAAATGCATTCTGAATTGGTGTCCAAAAGAGTCAGGGAAAAACATACTATTGTCATTCCTGTTTTATGGGACGAAGAAGGATGATTCTGAATGATTCTGTCTTTTGAAAATAGAATCTTGCTGTTGATATGCTGGCACAGTCCTCCTGACTATATTGCCCATCCACAGTGGGACCTTAGTCAGGATCTGGCCGTGATGACATATTAGGCTGTAGCTGTGGAATGTATCTTACCTGTGAGTCCCCATTCAGCACAGAGAGAGTCACAGGGGACTGTGGAAGGTGTGGGGGGTCATTCTCCTTTCTGCTGCCCAGCTAGTAGGTGATGCTTACATGGTTGTCCTGTGTCTTGGAGCCAGAAAGACCCCTAGGATGTCTCTGGGTACAGCTGTGGGAAGGTGAGGAAGCACTGCTGACACCTGCAGTCAGAGCAGGAGGCTTGAAGGACTGTAGCACAAGTGCCTGCTAAGTGGGAACTCCTGGGTTACAGATTGGCCCCTGGAGTATGGGGCTAAGGTACACCCTAGTTCTGCGAGTACTCTGAAGTAGTTATAATGCAGCATATAGGCTGGAGAAACAGGGAGGAGGCTGGAGTTTTCAAATTATTTTTTATTTTCATTAGGGAAAAAAATTCAGCTGATGAAATTCCTCAGAAATCAGAAACAGAAAGAGCAAGCTTAAGCTCAGAAATTGTGTACTTTGCCTCAAATCTGGCATGAACTAGCTAACCAATGCAAAGGGCTACATGAAACATCTTGGTTTTCATGATGTCAAACACTAGTCACGCTTTGTCCTTGTACGTACTCTGATATTATCAGGACCCATCAGTGTTTGTGCAGTGTTATTGGAAAGCTGCTGACAATACAGTCATGCCTCCTGAACACAAAACAAAGTCCAAATAGTTTTACCATGTTTTTGTGTCAGTATGTTTTATGCATTTTATCTGAATGATAACTGCTACCACCAACAAAAAAAAAAAGAAAATAGTAGTCAACAAAAGGTAAGCTGAGGCTTAGGAAGGGCTGAGGTCTAATTCTGGCTGTCCGCATTGACCCTGAAGGAGCACTGAAGCTGAGCTGTTTGGCTAGCTCTGGCTTTTCCTAAGCATTCCTGCCTCTCCCTCACCCTTCTGTGCCAGTGAGGGTGGCTGCATTGAGGATCCGTGATGCCTCGCCTATTTGCTCTTGCTGGCAGCACCTTTTGCTGTGCCGGTGCATGGTGTCATTTGGAGTGTCAAGGCACAGGGCCCTTGTCTGTGGGTAAAGGTGCAGGAGAACCAAAAGTGCAGAGCTCCTGGGGCTCACTGCCTTCCTCTGTAGGGAATGAATTGCATAGGATCAGCTGTGCCATATTTAAAGCATAATTATTTTGAAGGCTAATTGGTAAAAACATAAATTGTGGAAAGAACTGTGTTTTTGTGATGATGGAAGAATTACAAGTGTTTCACAGCTTAACCAAGTCATCCTTGAACCATTCTGACCAGATCTTCAAAACGGGTTTTGGAGAATTCTGTTGCCTCCCCTCCCTGTCTCACATTTTCTTCAACTACTGGGTAGAATCGAGAAAACTCTAAGAAAAATATATGAACTTTCACAAGTTCAGTTCAGGCTGACCCTAAAATCTTGGTGAAAGCCTGGGAAGGACAGAGGTAGGGAACTCTCTCCTTTGGTCTGGAATGTGATTCACGTGAACCAATTGCAGCAACATTTTTGGGTTTCTAGTCATTGTTTCTCGGCCCTGTCACATATAATAAACAGACATGAAGTTATTCAGATTCCCTATAAACCTGGGTGGAAAACTTTACATCATTCTCTCAGTTCAGTGTTTGTATTGGGAAAGCAAAGATGGTGGCAAAAATAAGGCTGAAACACCAAGTACCAACACCAAGTAGGAAATGATGGTGGGGCAAATTGCTAAATGGAGGCTCATGAGAGGAAAAGGAAGTTCACAACCACTCCCACTCATAATTATGGGAAGACTGAACTTTCCTCTCTGGTTCCCCTCCTTATCTTTTCCTGGCTGAAACAAAGCTAATATAAGTATTTTTTGATGTTCAAGATGTTCAAAAATCAAAAATGTAGGTCTGACTATCATTGTGCATGAAAGGATCCTGCAAGTTTTCTAAAGCCTTCTTTAGGGGAAGGTATACTTAGCTAAGCTAGAGCATCCCTACGCTCCTCCTTACGCCTCTGATCTCTTGTGTTCAGGTCAGGGTCTACTCCTATCTATTTACTTATTTATTTCACAATTTACATCATATAGCTACACTAAAATTCTATCAAGAATCAATATGTAACACAGGTGAAAAAATAAATTTAAAATCTGTAACAAGGAACATCTGCATTCAGCCCATTTTTTCAGGTGGGGAAAAAACAGAGTGCATAAATAGACTATACACTGTCTTAAAAGCATTGCAAACATACTTATGGATTTGTATGGTAAAAATTTCTCCTTACAGGGAGATTACAATTGTCACTTACATGAAGATATTCTTAGTATGTAATAAAAAGGGAAAGCTTGAATTACTTATTCTAGCAGAGTTTAAATTATTTCCATGCAAACTTTTCTGAATGGGTAAGACTGAGAATATATTGCCCTTTAAAGTAATGTTAATAGAAATGTATAATTTGGAAGCCCTAAAAACACAAAATTCAAGAAAAGTGTCAGGTATCACATGAAACTTAATATTGATCTGACTCTCAAGCTTTACCCAACCACTTTTTAGTCTTGCTCAAGAGATCTGTTCATTGTTTGCATTTGCTGCCTTTTCTGACAAAAATATCTTGTATTGCTTGATATTCTCATTAGCACTGCAGCATTGGAACAGCTAGGGAAGACAATTGCCTCCAATTCCTTCCTCTGCGTGACAAGCAGAATATTCTTGCTAGCTCGTTGTCATTTTAGCACCTGTGCAAATCTACCTCATAAACAGAAGGCAGTGCAGCTCCCTGTGCTTTATTGAGGCTGTCACTACAGCTGCAGAGTTTTTCTTGCTTAACTGGATGCTAAACAGAACCGAAGGAATCCAGCATGACTCTCTGATCCCAGGCTCAGTTTGGAGTGCTGGTGGTTGTGAGGAAATCCATACAACAACTGCTCTACCCAGAAAATGAACAGGTCTCTTAGCCAAAAATAAGCCTGGAGCCCCATGCTGTAACTTTAACAAACACTTCTACAGCTTCCCTTGCTGAGCACATTATGGCTTTTAGAAGGCTTCTTGGGAGACAGAAAGGAATAATTCTCAATAAATAATTCATTTAACAATTCTCTTTTTTTCCTATTCACAAACAGTTGTGAAATTCTCACATTGATTCATTATTTGAAATTATTTTCCAGTGAGTTCATGGAAAAATACTAAGGTTTCAGATCGTGTCAGTTTGAAATGTTAGAATTAACTATGCCTTCACACTGTGAAGCATGTAACTAACTGATATAAGTTGAATTGTATCACTTGAGCTATACAAATAATAACGTGTTTAATAACGTGCAAATGTTGAAGTACAGAACATTTTATTTGAGCCGTCTATGTTAGTTCTGTAAGTCACCTAATCAAACCTGGGAAACATAATCACATACCTTTGGTGACTAACAAGTTATGATTTGGATTTTAGCTGGGATGTAAGAGTTTAGTAATGCCAACACATATTGAAAGCATGGCTGTAGCTGCCAAATATGTGCTTGTAACAACAGTGTAGGATACTTCTGGGACTTCCTGTGCACCTTGGTTTGTGTTTTGGGTTTTTTTTACTTTAATCTAAAGCATTAGGACTGTGCATACTGGTGGTATTTTAAGGCAGAACATATTCTCAACCCACCTCTACCTTTAACCAAATTTTTCATCAGGGAATTCATTAGAATTTATGTACACTGGGAGCAATGAAAAAGTTTTATTTTGTGGGGTTTTTCTCATGATCATAACTCAGAAGAATTGCAGAATGTATTTGCTGGTCTATTTAGTAAGGGCATACTTTACCATCAGTGCTCAGGGAGTTTGTAACTTTCATGAAGTCTCATAAGTAGTTCCCAGGGGAGTTGTATAAGGTTTGGTTTTGTTTCTTATTTCAGTGTGAACACAAATGTACCTGAGAATTTACTGAAGTTATAAGAGTCACCTGGATAAACTGGAGACTTTATTGCAATAAACTATATTTTTCTGCTCATGGTAACCATCTTAGCTGCTGACCAGCGCTTATGACCTTTTAAGCTAAGCTGGCACAGTCCCAGTTTCCTCACTAGCTATCAGGCAGGTATTCAAGCTGGAATCTTTCCCATGGTTGATGTAGACTGACAGCCAATCCCACAAAAACTGTGGGAATAAGAACTTCAATAGACTATAACTGAGGTTGCCAGAGATGCTGAGTGTCAAGAGCACAATGTTGGTTTCAGTGAAATTTGCACCTGCTTATACCAGATTTGCACTTCTCTCCAGCAGAGAGGCAGTGAATGTGGCTAAGCTTCCAGTCACAGAGCTCTGTGGTATGTTGCTGCTCCTGTCTTCTGGGAAGATGCTATGGGTAGGTCCCAATGAGCTGACCAAAACATGAACCAGATATCCCAGCTGCTTTATAATGGCCCTGATAATACACGTTAAGGTGAACAACTTACTTGAAATCCAGCCATTTGCTATAACATGTTGTTCCTACAGATTTGCCTACAGCCTGAGGTAGTGGCAATACAATGTCAGGTACAGGAACTCAGTGCAGGGGGACTCCCTGTGCTTTCAGACTAACCAACTGCTCCTCTTTTCTTGTTGTCTGATTCACCGCTGTTGAATCATCAATGTACCTGATAAAACAGAAGCAGGGAAGCTCATTTACCTTTTTTTGGATATGTCTACACATTTGCTTTGCTACCTGATGTGAGCCACTGGGCTGGAAGACTTCTGCACACATATCCTCTTATCACATCTTCTTGTAGGGGTTATTTCAGCCTATAATACTGTTGTTGCAAACTCTCTCCGCTACAGACTGCTTGAGAGCCTCAAAGTTATCCCACAAGCCTCTGCACCCACACAGCCCAGGCTTGGGTAGCAGGTACCATGCCCTCCTGTGGTCTGCATTATACAGATGATATTACTATCACAGCTATTACTGTTTACACATTACTACTATTAAAGAGCCATTCATTGGAGGATCCTGTTCTCTTTACTACTTGCTTCTTCTTGTTTTGTCCAACCTATTAATTTTGTATATCAGGGACAGACATACAGAGTTTCCTTCTTAGAGGGCCCTTCTAATACCAAGCCTACAGACTGGGAACTCTTCAGTCTAGAGATGGCTTTCACGCAGCCCACCTGGGAGCAGTGTCAGACCTAAACCACTGCAGAGTTGGCTCCTTTCCATGCTATCTCATATTAGTCTCTCTGAAGGAGCTACTGTTATCCAGGCTGAGATGATCTGTCCTGTGGGATTTGCTTATTGCAATAAATCTTGGAGAGGAAGGAAGTGACTTGGTAGCAGAGCTATGGTAGTACATTGCTTTTTACTCTATTTGCCTTGTGGTACTCTCAGACCTATTCTGGACTACACGGTGCATAAAATCCAGGCAAGAACTCCTGCCCTGTACAGGTTTGCGGGTCTGTTGAGGTTTGCACCTGTGCATTCTGCTAGGTGTCAGATGCATTGCTTGTAAAGACATAAAGCTCACTATTTGACTTATTTGCTATCCAGAAGGACTGTTTTTCTTTCAGGTCTCACTCTGTTGAACAAAAGCCCACAGGGTAAGTCATCCTCTTGATCGAGAAATCTGCTTGAGAATGAAATGGTGGCTGTGAGGCACCTAAAGGAGCTTTTCCTTGTGTCTGTGGGCAGGAGTGTCAATTCTGAGGTAAAAATAGACAACTGCCAGCACCTGAGCAGGCCAAGGGAATCTCCTGGCTTAACGTAGAGACTGGCATCTGGCCTACTATAAATATTGCCATTGCCCCTGTTCGCCCATCCTGTTTGTAGAGTTTTTACAGTATTGTCATGGCATCATTCATCCCTCCTTCATTGCAAAGCAATGGCAACTCATTGGCTGTCACAGAGAAAAGTGGTGCCTCTCTCTCATTACTGTTGTTCTCATGTGCCGTGTCTCAGAAACAAAACTCTCTTGGTATCGTGTGCTGCTGCATCCCTCCAGACATTGCAGGGCTCTGTCTTAGGTTAGATGCAACCTCCTGCTGCAAGTCTCTGCTGCCTCCTTGAGCATCAGTTGTTGTATCTGCCCTTTGCTCTCCCCGCTCTCTCAGCTGAAAATAAAGGTGTATCTGTTACTCCCTTAAGTCCCACAGATGGCCTAAAAGGACCAGAGCAGGCTCTCATGTCCCTGCCACTTCTGTGTTACAACATGCTGGGTTTTTGCAGATGTGTACATGTTTAAAGAGATCACGGGGCGATGCTTCCTGCTCAGCTCTGAAATACTCTGGAAAAACACCACTTTTGGTGTCCCTGTCATATTTTTTCTGACCAACTCTGAACCACAAGATGCATAGAAGTCAGGAGAGGAAACTCATTCTTGTGAGATTTCATGTTCCCTTAGCACCTCGTGTGTGCCCCTCTACTTTTCACATTTGGGCAGAAATGGAGCACTTCTTATCAAGGCTGAAAGTATGCTATTTTCCTGTCTGCGAAAGTGAGGTTTTTCTGTGTGGTTTGGGTTTGTTTGTTTGTTTTAAAACCAGCAAAATCAAACTTACGAGGTGCCAACAGAGTTTTGGGTTAAGGAGTCCTGGGCAAAAGCTGTATGAGGCTCTGTGAAGGTGTGTTATAATGATAGGTTCTCTCTAGCCTTTCAAATTAGGGTGAGAAGGGAAAAGTGCCAGTTGGTGTTTGTAAGTCTAGGTAACAGCAAATTGAGGTGGTCTTATCCAATTTTCTTACATGTGGTGAAGGAGCAAAGGGAATTAATGGGTACACCTGGTATGAGCATGGTGCTCTGACATAAAATTAACAGCCCTATCGCAGTATGATTTATCTCCTCCCACCCATGCCCAGACAACAAAATGAGACTTGGGGTTTCAAAAAGAAGATGGTCTCTAATGACAGTGTTTTGGCACAAGATCACAGAATCGTATAGATTAGAAAAGACCTTTAAGATCATCGAGTCCAACCGTAAACCTAACACTACCAAGACCACCACTATACCATGTCCCTAAGCACCTCATCCAAACGTCTTTTAAATACCTCCAGGGATGGTGACTCAACCACTTCCCTGGGCAGCCTCTTCCAATGCTTGATAACCCTTTCAGTGAAGTAAAATTTCCTAATATCCAGTCTAAACCTCCCCTGGCGCAACTTGAGGCCATTTCCTCTCGTCCTATCCCTTGTTACCTGGGAGAAGAGACCGACCCCCACCTCTCTACAACCTCCTTTCAGGTAGTTGTAGAGAGCAATGAGGTCTCCCCTCAGCCTCCTTTTCTCCAGACTAACCAACCCCAGTTCCCTCAGCTGCTCCTCATCAGACTTGTGCTCCAGACCCTTCTCCAGCTTCGTTGCTCTTCTATGGACACGCTCCAGCACCTCAATGTCTCTCTTGTAGTGAAGGGCCCAAAACTGAACATAAGATAAGGCAAGCTCGAACTGCCTGATCAGAGACACCAGCCTCTGTGAGAAGATGACAAACCACACAGCTGCAGCAAAGGGTGGGAGCCCCATTTCTCTGTCGGTCTGCCTTGGCAAGGTGTTGCTGGTGGCTTTTCTTGTAGGGAGTGAGAGTGTGAGGCACTGTCTTGCGGTTCTGGGCCTGCTTCTCTGCTCCTGAGCTGCTGTTCGTTGTGCCACAACCTCTTAGGGCTTTTTTTCTGCATTGCTCTGTCTACAGCGATGTCATGTTACAAGATGCACACTTTGTATCTGCTGATGTCAGCATGAAAAAGAAGGAAATCATCTTTTCACTTAAAGTGTTGTAAATCAGCCCAGTAAACCAGACTATACATTATGCTTTTGTTACTGAGAGTTAAATTACAAGGAAATGAATGGTGCATAATAATTCCCCATGTCACTGAATTCTTCACTTCTCAGCAAAATAGTCTCTCACACAATCAGGTTTACAGTGCTCGTCCCATCGCTGTGGAAGAGGCGCTCTCTAGTGGCTTTTTGTCTGAAAAATTGCTGCTGGGTGGTGGCAGAACAGCTCAAAATAGATTCATCTAAATGTGGAGAAGGGCAATTATGACAGGAAGTTGTATTCAGATAAGTCATGTTATCCCAGTCCAAGATTTGTTTTGGTGAAATAATATATTGCCCAAAAGACTAAGGGGTTCTTTTGCACTTATTGAAGGCATTATTAGTTAAACTCTAAGCTCATGCTTATCATGTTTGCAGTCTTATTCCATCAAGGATAAAACGTTAACCGATAATTCAATTTTGAAAAGTAATGTTTATTTCAGTTCCAAATTGCATTTGGTGATCAGTACTTCTAGAGTTGTGCTTTCTTCAGCTGGGTTTGGTGGTTGAAGACTGCAGAGAGAACGTGCACTGCTGGTTGCCTGCTAGAGATCTAGCAACCGAGTTTGAATAGATCACTAAAACAAAGCTTGGAAACAGACAAAAACAGGTCTACATTTATGTACCTCGGGTGGTCATTTCTGTGTGCAATGTGTACAAGAATGTGTACAGCTAGGTATAACTAGTCCTCTCTTTCATGCCAGCTTTACAGATAGCTGTAACTAATGTTGTCAAAAGGAATCTTAAAAAACATAAGAATCCAACCATCTGGGACTGTCCCAGGGGTATGGGAACTAAGAAAGGGGGGTATTTCATGTACAAGTCATTCTTTCAGGTAGGAAGGGCACCCAGGAAAAGGGTTTTGTTTGCAGCATTACCACCCCTCCCCATACCGCTTCATCCTCCTGCAGAACCAGGCTCTATGCAGCTCAAGGAGGGATGTGTCAGCAGGGGAAGGTGGGGCAGAGGCAGGGAGGCATGCATGTCACATCTTTTCAATCTCCTAAGCTTGAGTCTGGAAGGTGTCTGCACATTCAGGAAACCTTTTTCTGATATTGGTCCTGTGGGGAGGATGACAACAAAGAGTGACTGAGGGAAGGGTTTAACTGGAAACAAAGGCTGGTACGGAAGTTTTGAGGCTTTGAAGGGATGGTCCTTGTCCCTTGGGATCTGCTCGTTTTAGGCAGTAAGCCTTACAGCCCGCTGTGTCAGGAGAGTTCAATTAAGGGCTTGACATGTTGTGTTTTGGGCAAGATGTCCTGCTGCAGGATGATGGTGTGAAGGATATAAGCTGGTTTGTGCTTGCTAACACAGGGTAGTATTTGCTCAGCCCCTCTGAATTCAAGAGGATCACAACACTTGCAGGCTGAGAAAAGCTCTACTAGGGATACATAACTTGCAGTTATACATAACTTGAATCAACAAGAGCGCTATCCCTCTTCCATCTGCTGGCCCTCCTCAGCTTCAGTTTCTAACTGGATGCTAAAAAATGACTCTACCTCAGAGCTCTTTTGTGGAATATGGTGGGGGTGTTGTAATTTGACTTTTGGAGCTGTGGGCTTGAGAAACTGATCTCCAAGAATGCACTGTTCTTCCACACTCAGAAAACTCAATGTCCATGTCATGCACATATAAGCATGTGATTCTAGCTGTATGGTCAACAAGATGATACCTTTGGAGACAACCAGTCAGGTTCAAAAGCTACCACACCTTCATCTTGGCAAAACATTTTAGGACCTCGACTCACAAGCACAAGACTGACACAGTTACTGGTTCCAAATGGTCCTCAGCCCCACTCCTGGGTGGTGCTGCTGTCTGTGGAACTGCATGTGAAACAATCCCTGCAACGCTCAGTTTTGCAGCTCGGTGTTAGTAACAAGATCTTACCAGTGTGTTCGGCACATGAGATGTACACTGCAGTACTTCGGGTGCAGTTTCATTTCTATTGTTCAGCTGTCCCTGTCAAGGGGGAGAAAGCCTCCAGGGGATATGCAAGGCAGCTCTGGAGGGCTGCTACTCTTCAGGTTTAATACAGTCCTTCCATGAGTCAACACCCTTCACTTTGTGCTGTCTGTCTATTGGAGCATCCAGCCAGTAAGAGCACAGGAAGATGTAATCAGGGTACTTTGTTGTCTAAGTACCTATTGTTTCCATTTTGCAAAAATGTACACATTGATAATGTGAGGAAATGAGAGATTAAAGGATGATGATGTATGAAGAATTGATTATCTGAGCTTCTAAGCTGAGTGAGAGATGGCTCTTCATCTGAAAACCTTTTTTCTCCTTTAATAAACACTGTAAGACATCATTTTGTATTAAAAACTAATGTACGTGGCTCTCTTTTTTGAGGATAAGGAAAGAAAGAAAGAAAATGCTTTGTTTCTCAGAGGCACCATATGTACCACATGCTGCAGTTGCTATGGTAATTATTCGCATTTTATTGAATAGCACTGCAAGGGGTTATACAGAAATGAATCTGACTGGCCAAAGTGCTTGTTAGAATGAATATGTCCAGTTATTTATAAAAGCCTCCATGCTGCACTCGAGGAAAATAAGTGTGTGAGGGAGAGGGAGGGAGGGAAGAAGAAGAGAGGGGAAAACTTTTATAAAACTGAGACCAACACAGTGATATAACGTCTTTTTCCTTCAATGGGAGATGGCATTCCATGAACCTTCTTGCAGAAGAAAAACTAGCAAAGTAACTTGCACTTACTTAAGTTATTAAGTTAAGTTGTTAGCAGACAAAATGTGGAGTAATTTCTGCACAAAAATACTAGTGGGGAGCCAAGCTTGAGGCTCCAGTAGGACTTAAAGGGTTAACTTTGATTTGCCAGACTTGGCTATGTTTGTACTTTTCTTGTCCCTGGTTGGGTGAGACAAAGGGGCCTCTCTTTTTAGTTCTTGTGTGCTTTAAGGTTGTCTTTTCAAAGGGAGCACTCACCTCTTGAGCTGACTGAAATCCTGAGAGAGTGAATCACCTGTGAGGTAACAGGTTCTAAGATTTCAGAGCTGGCCAAAGCCGATATGGCTTGAGGTCACAGCCTAAACATGATCTACAACTGAACAACTCTACTTTGGTGTTTCTCTGAAACATAACATTGCAGTTAATGGAGCTATCCATGCAAGAAATATTCCTAGGCAATGTAAATAAATTAACAGGAATTAATTTAGCTAATTAATTTGATTGCTGTAAATTGATAAAATTTTACCAAATGCATAAATTATGTCTGCATATTTTCTGTAAGGAGGTGATTAGTGTGCCTTGATATCAGAGGTATAGATAAAGCTCAAGACCTTATTGTACTTAAATCTAGAGCAATGCACTCTTCCAGTGACACAAGTGAAATTATGTCCTTGGACTGCTTGTAGCTAAAGGGATGTCTGTGTAGATTGGCATTTGAAGTGACCAAATTTTGTAGACTTGGGAAGGATGTAATGAGGAAGGCCCCTTACAGGTCTGTAGATACTGAAGTTCTAATGCAGTTTGGCAGCACAGCTTCTGGGCAATTACTATCAACTAGAACTCTGCCATGGTTTGCCAGATCTCTGGAGAGTCCAGTGCTTTGGGGGTTCATGTCAAAGGAGTACTTTGTGGGATCAGGGCCATGTGTCAGAGTGCTGCAGATGGGGTGAAAGTTAGTTGGAGATTTAAACAGTGTTAAAGCAAGGCTATTGACTTAGCAGGCTCTGCTGGTGCACGGTTATCTTTTAGTGCTGTGCTTGGACAGCACCTATTATAGTGGGGCTGTCGTGTGCAAGTGGGTTGTGGAGGGGATGAGGCTTGTATCTCTTCAGTAAATGACAGGGTTGATGTAAGAATGTGTCTGCTAGTTAAACTTGCAGGTGGCACCAGGCACAGAGGGCCTGCGGGCACATTGCTCAGCAGGAAGAGAATTCAAAAAGATATTTCCAGTTTGGAAATCTGATCTGAAAAACAGTAGAATGAAATTCTGTAAGAACAAGGTACAAATGTCTATCTTATTAGGAGTAATCTGTTGCAAAAATGTCAGATGGGGAACAAAGAAATAGACAGAAACTTTGCAGACCAGGAGTCAAAAATATGATGGCGTTATAACAAAAGCAGAAGTGTTAGCGTGTATATATATATATATATATATTTATATATAAAATTGTCTATAAATTAGGGACAACACTTTTTTGCTGTATTTGGTACTTGAACTAGGTATCCAGTTTGGGGTACTGTAATTCAAGGTATGGGTTGCCTGGCTGAGGCACAGAGATGACTGACAGCAACCATCAGAAATTCAGAAAACGTAGCTGGTGAAGACAGGCTGAAGGATTTAAGGTTGTTCAGTCTACCAGAAGATACTTAGGGGAGATATGGTAAATCTACAACCAGGAAAAAGCTTGCTTCAAAGAGAAGGGAATAATCGATTTTCTTTGCCCATAAACAGAGATTAAGAGAAGCAATAGGCTTAAACGGAGCATGAGATTTAAGTCATGATTAGGAGAACCTTTTGTATTGTAAGGCTAGTGGAAGACAGTGGAGGTATGGAGGCTCCTGTCTGTGAGGTATGGAACAGGTACAGATTTTCCTGTTCTAGGTGGAGGAGGTAAACAAGGTCATCTTCAGAGGTCTTCATGCTGCACTTCCCATGATTATAAATAAATCCTCATAAATCCATAACACATAACATAATATGTATAGTGACTCACAATTCTTATTAATTGAAATTGCAAACTTGCACCAGGACTGGGCTTTTGATTAAAATTCGTTATAGACTGTGCTGCTTCTTTGAAAGAGTCTCTCAAGGAAGTAAAAAAAAAAAAACCCACAGATTGAGTAAAGTGGAACATGGGGAAAAGTAGAGAAGAATTCCCTAAGAAACAGTGTATGCCAAACAGAAGAAGTCCAGCTAGGTTGGCTTAATTTGAGAAGTATTGTAGGGACAGTCTCCCCTCCAGAAAGAAGGTTGTCTTCTAACTGAACATGCATATGAATGATATTGAATTCAAATACCTTGTCAAGGCCTACCTGTGTTAGGGTGAGACTCTTTGCTTGGGAAAGAGGTTCTGCACAGGCTGTTGGAGAGGTAGCTGGGTATAGACAGGAGCCATTGCCCCAAGTCTGGTAGCCCAGTTTTTCAGGTGAGAAGAAAGGATGTCTGAAGGGTAAAGGAACAGGGCTCCCAGGGTTGCTCTGCACTCTGCAACCTGCTCTGTGCTAGGACACACCTGGCCTCCTCAGGCAAAGCAATGGGGGTGAATATCCAGGAGGAATATCTCTGTCCCCTCGCACTGCAATGTTTTCTCATGAGCGTAGGCCATGGTTTGCCCCCAAGTCTTAGCTTCATTCACATGAAGCAGTTGGCCTAGCCTGTGACTTGGTTTGGTTGCATAGCAGTGTCCAGATGCGGCACCCAGCTAAAGGGGATGGAGATGGAGCCCCACTGTGAGGTCTCCTAGGGAGCAGATGTCATCTTGTGCCACTGAGTGGACTCTTCTGGTAATCAGGGAAATTGCTTTAACAAGCTGTCCTCAGGGGTGTCTCAACACCAAGGACTCTTCTGGCTCAAGTGTTTGTGCTTGGTTGAGATTGGATTTCACAGTTGTTGTCTCCCTCTGTTCAGAGCTTCCTCTTTGTGCTGCAGAGGAGATGTGTTTTGTCTGAGCGTGGGATTTGGTCTGCCACCTTTGGAGAGCCATCTTCCAAGCAGATGGAAGCGAGATTCAGCAAGCAACCCCTGCAGCCAGAGACAGAGATGCTTTTTTAGCTGGCAAGCAGGGAGCTTCTTTTGCTTGCAAGTCTGTGTCCATCTCCTCACCAACTCCCACTAATTATGTCAGCTTGTCTTTCACCCAACTTCCAGCCGCTCCTTTTCAATGCCCACATCTGTGACTACCAATTAACACAACAGCAAGTCGGCACAGCACTACCAGGCAGCCCCCTGTAGCCATAATGGCATTCAAATACTGTTTTGACCTGAATGAATTCTCTTTGTTGGACAGTTACAGCCTTATGGAGACTATAATTACAATGGTAGCCTTAGTTCTGCAGATATAATTTAGCAGTAATGCACTGAGAACAAACAGGATTATAAGGCAGTCTGTATGTCCAAATATTCACCACTTAGATAATTTAAAAATCTTTAAGAAATCATTGCAGCTGAAGCTGAAATGTACAGTGTGTTATTACATGCTCACTGCTAACAGCAAAGCTTGTCACTTGCTATAGGAAGCAAGCAGCACAAGAGCAGAATTTATTTTTGAGCAGCATATGACATAAATAGCAATCTTCGGGGGGCTCGCCGTTAAAAACATCACCAGAGACTCAGCTGCAATCTGAAGGACTTGGTGAAGCAATGTTTTGAGAAGGTACTGTAGTTTAGCACATAAAATATTTAGCTAAGGCACTAAAGATGTTGTGCTTGCCTTCCCAGAAACACAGAGGGCACCTGACAATGCATTATTAACAGCTTAGAAGTTCGGTGGTGGGGGGGCAGGAGAGTAGAATCAAGAGGGATGGAAAGCTTATGTTGGGTAAAGAGATTTTGTAGGAAGCACTCCAAAGCCTGGGTCTGGAGGGGAGTGAAGGCAAAGAAAGCTGGTGACTTAATAGGAAAGGATGGCCAGCCATTACTATAGCAATGAAGAGTGCCTGGGAGGCATATTCAAGCTGCTGAGGGCAGAAATGTCAGAGAAAAGGATGCCTGAGGGGAGCTGAGATGCTCAAGGAACTGATAAATGAAATGGGAATTGGGAATGGATTGACAACTTTTCACCTTTTCTTGCAACCAAGTAATTATTGCCCTGAGAAGGCCAACTTGAAAGCTTAGGGTAGGCTTAGTCTGTTGCTGAATACCTGTCTCCCACGCATGGGCTGTAGTTGAAGAGCTCCCAGGGAGCAAGCTCTCAGGAATAGATACTGACTACTTCCTCCCCAATCGACAAAAGCCCTCAAGTGCCTGCTTTGAGCAAGAGTAGCCCACCGAGCAGTAGCATAAAATAGCCAGTTAAGTACCTCAGTAGATGGGCACTAGAGCCCTGTATGAGAAGAGTCGCTAATGCTGAATCACTTTTGCTCTCCGCAGTAAGATGGGCATGTTGGCAGGACTGAGTCAGGATCCCTGCACTGCCACTTTTCAGTGTGGATGGGGGACTGCAACCTTGGGGACTGCCGACTAGCAGCCTCCCTGCACACTAGATGTACTTTAAAAATTAAATCTCTATTCTAATTTCCTAAGTCTGTCTGAATGAATGGCTTTCTCAGGAAAGCTTTCATGAGGTTTTTATGGAGCTTGTGTCAGTTGAAAGCTAGTGACCTGGAGACATGCAATATATTTTTGATTAAGTTAAGCTGACCTCTACAATCAGAATGGGAAGGACAGGAAAAAAAACCAAAACCCTTTTGTGCTTTTAAAAGGAAATGAAAATGTTTAAAGCTTCTTGAATATGTAAACTTAACAGAAGTGCAAATCAGTAACTATTTTTTGAAAGGCTCTATGGAGAACCTATGTCTTCCACTATTGCTTAAAGACAGGGACCTTAATATAAAGTATAGGGAGTTGGGCAGATTTTAACTTTGTAGCTTTGAGTGCCAGATCTTTCAGAACCAATGTTTTGTATGTATGACATCCTGTCCTTCTGTTATTATTGCCAAATGCTTCCATGACTAGATCTGGAGAAGCACATCTAAAGGGAAGGGTGTATATTTTCATATTGCTTTATTGCTGGGAAATGAAATACAACTCAGTGCAGATATATCTGGCAGAAGGAAGGAATATGATGGAGAACTGAGCTGAGGGGGAGAGAGAGATGTGGAGTGCTGTTTGATTGCCCCCAAATTCTGGTTTGCAGCGATAAGCATACAAATAAAATAGTTTCTCTTAAGGTTACCAGGAATAAAACACTCTCAAATTTTTGGATGAACCAAAAAAAAGAGATTAAAGCATTTCAGCTCTGTATTCTAGCTTTTCAAAGATTTTTAAAAACACCTGGAAAATTAAAACAAGAACAAGTCAGGTCAATGTCATGCACATTTTCTGAATGTATGCTCAATTCTCTCACCCAGGTCACTAATGAAATAAAAGATGAGCCTGGACAGATCAGTGCTGGGTCCTGCTTCAAGTATCACTCCAGCTGGAGAGAGATCCACTAACAGTATGTATTCTTTGTGAGTGAT
This sequence comes from Mycteria americana, assembly GCF_035582795.1. Taxonomy (NCBI): domain Eukaryota; kingdom Metazoa; phylum Chordata; class Aves; order Ciconiiformes; family Ciconiidae; genus Mycteria; species Mycteria americana. The sequence goes on from NC_134373.1 coordinate 15,637,602, forward strand.
TTTTAACCAGTCCAGTACTCATCTTACAGTGATTTCTTCAAAGCTCTGTTTCTGTAGTTACCTGGAACAGCATCAGAGGCCCTCACAGTACATGCTTCCCCTGGATTCTGTCAAAAAGGGATTTTTTGCTACACTATTCTGAGTGGGTGTTGATGGGACAAGATGCCATTTGTACAGGTTGGGGCAAAGGATGTTTCAGTGACGGAGATGACAAATCATGAGAGTCAGCATGAAACCTTGACTGAACAGGAAATGTTTAGAGATGCTGTGCTGAAAGCTATGTGTAAAGCCTGCGTGTAGGTGGGGTTGGAGTACCGAGGGAAAGATCCCAGTCACAGATGCCACTTGGACCATGGGCAGGATGGGGATAATATTCAGAGTGACTGAACAGGAGGAAGTGAGGGAGTCTGGAATTACAGGGAGATGCAAAGTCTCATTCCAAAAAAGTTGAAATACATTCTTGAAATACAAGTTGACAATGCATTCTGACACTATCAAAGTAAAGTAATTTCAGGTATGTATCATGAACTTAGGCAGAATAGGTTAGCGAAAAATTTCAGACAAAAAGGAAAAAATAAGGAGGGAGCATTGTTTTTAAAATGCTGTTTTGTTTTAAACAAATTTTGCTTTCCTTTTTTCCATTTTTGTACAGATGAAACTAGTTTGTCAAAGTGTTCCATACAAGTCCACAGTTTGGAGCCACCTGACATACCTTTTCTTTGGCAAATTGACCTTTTGTTGAAATTGCTTTAACTTGATTTGACTTCAGCCCTCAACTGCAAGTGGGGACTTCCATGAGCTTAATGATGCAGGGGAAGAGGAGGAGTTGGAAAACAGCGGGGGGGTTGAGATGGAAGATAACATAGTAGGAGGGATAACAAAAATATTAGAAAGCTTTTTATGGTGAGAAAGTGTAGGAAGGAGAGCATGAGAGCACATGGGATAAGTATATGTGAGGGGCCTGATGAGTAGAACAGATAATACCCTTCTCTATGTGGAGAAAGGTACAGGAAGGCAGAGCGAGGGAGCAGCTAAGGCAGTGGAGAAGATCTGTAGATGCAGTGAGGATCCTTTCCTCCTATCTCTCTTCTTCATTTTTTTTAATCCTTTCTTGTGCCCCACACACTCCAGGAATCAGTGAGGCTCCTTTTCTTTCCCTCTTCATGAACAGTTCATTTTGCTTCTTGCAGCAAAACTGGCTCAAAGTGTAATTATTTCCTGGTGTCTCTGTGCATTTACCTATGCCTCCCAGCAGGGCCCTGTGTTTGGCTCAGACAGACTCCCCTGCTCTCCTCCTCCCTCATGTGATGTGGCTCCCTGTAAGAAAATTTCCCAAGAGGTTTTTAAACTTCCCTGCAGGGTAGGTTTCTTCTTTCGGGCCTCAAGGCTTCATGACAACACACACACCTTTGCTTTCAGACCAGTTTACACTGGCTCTGCTCTTTTCTCTTCTTTTTGGATATTCTTTTATTCAAACGACTCCTGCAATATGTATCATTTCAATTACCCTGGAGGTTCACACAGTGCTTACAATGAACTGAGCTGTGCTTCCAACTTCTGCCCATTATATTCTGACAAAGAAGCTCAGAGGCAAGGCTGTGTGACTGGTGAACAGTGTGTGAGGCAAAGTTCAAAGGGAAGGAGCTTATATAATAGTTACTTATAACTCCTTTCCCCTTTCCACGGCCTAGCTCTGTCTTTTAATATTGAAATTCAAGCTGCAATCAGGGGCTGAGAGGCTTCATTTTAGAAGAGGTTTTTCTAAAGGTAGTAGGGGAAATGTAAATCAGCTGTTTGTTTGTTTATGCTCCTGGACAGTAAGAACATAGGCAATTGTTATTCCAAGCATTCACTAAAGACATTGAAGATTTCTTTTTATAGAAGATTTGTTTAACTGAAGATTATCCAACATGCAAAGGACTGCTTCACAGGAACTTCAATATCTATAGGGCTTTTGGTTTGTTTCAATGCTTGCCAGCTCCTCAACCCCTGTCCCTTCCCCATCGAAGTCCTAATCATAATAGCCCTAAAAGCCTGGGAAACTACCCATTGTAACCAAAGGTTCCATCCATTATTTAAAACCAGAGGAATAACATTTGTTTGCTATGGGGAAACTGGTAGTGTCCACTATGACTGGCAGTCCCTAAAAAAACCAAAACAAAACAAAACAAAAAAACCCCCAAAAAACAAAACGCACTGCACACAGATGGAGTATCTCTTGCTTTTAGAAATGAGGATTCCCCAGATGGGTGCCTTTGAAAGTAATTTAATGGTGCCCTACTCCTTACATTCATCAGTGTGTGCAATCTGGTAACATCTTGCAAGCACACCTGGCCAGGAGAGAGGATTGTATTATAAACGCCTAACAAAAGGATCTTCCTTTCCTTTCTCTCCTCCTTCTGCACTTACTAAGCTAATTACTTCATTTTTAAAAAGGGAAACACTCTTCTCTCTTCCTCCTTCACATGCCTCCCATCTCTCTGGCTTGATCTTTGAATGCTGTGTGCTTTGACTGTGAAACGATAAGGTAAAAAGCTAACATTCACTTTCCAGTTGGAATTCCAAGGCTTGATGTTTTTCTAACCCAGCTTTCAGCTGTTAGTTGAGGGTCAAACCACTGTAGACAAAAGCTTTCAAACTTCAGAGGACATAATTCAGCAAGATTGGCTGAGGTGCTGATGGAAGGGAGGTCTGATCATGTCTCCCTATGGTTAAGGATGACAGTGCAGATAAGAACATGGTAATGGATGCAGCCTTTCACCTTCTGACACCTCACTTGGTCAGGACTACACTTTTGTCACCTTGGATGATCATTCCCCCAAATATCAGGGACTTTGGCAGAGGGTCCTGTTTCTCTGATTACAGCTCAGCTATCAAAAGGAAAGTAGGATAGGTACAGCCTAACATGGCTATTTTTGCCTTGAAAGAATAATAGTTACTCTGATTTTTTTGGATGTCTGAAGTCTTTTTTTTCCCATGTTCTACTGCCTAACTTACTGCTAACTTCACCTGGGGTGGGACAGACCACCACATCCTTACAAAAAAATGCCTCTTCAAAATGATATTTTGGGGAATAACAGCAGGAGCAGCAGCAGTCAGCTCAGCGATAGCGGGCGTGCCAATGTTGTTCTGGAAAAGCATTGCTGCTTCTCCAACAACGTTTGCATGCCATCTTTTGCACAGCTTGAATGGGCAGGGAAGAATTAATACTTTTTATTTAATTAAAAAGCTACTGAGGTAGCAAACAAATTCAGCAAGCGGCTTTTCCTTAACTTCAGAATGAGTTTTTATTATTGGTGATATTTTTGTGAGGTCTCAAACTCTGCTGAATTTAGGATCTATATGGAGTCCTAAACAAAGAAGGAGATTTCATGGCTTATACATTCCCTTAGGACAGGACAGCGCAAAATCCTGACCTTTGGTGGGTTTATTTTCCAATCTAGATCTACATTCGGCTGTCCCTCCTGTCTAGGAGGAGACTGCCTACAGCATTTTAGGCTGTCATTAGCCATCATAGTTCTGTGGTAGAAGATGTCTGTCTCCCATACTGACAGACATTTAGACTGTATTGCACATGCACAACCATTATTTGCCGTTGCTTTTCCTACCAATTACTTGTCAACCTTTTACCTACTGTCAACCCAACCTTGCAATCAATCCTTCATTGTTTTTTTACTTTTTCTTGGACTGGAGAGTTTGAATATGCAAAATCTGCAAAACCAGGGAGCTGAAATGACAGTCCTTTAGTTCTAAAAGCTGTAACTACCAGTAGCATCTTTTGATGTATACTCTCTGAGTAAACATCTACTTAGCACTGCTAGGAAAATATATTTCCTTAGCTCCATTTTGCAGCCAAACATATATCCCTTATTGTTCCTTCTATAATGTTGATCTGCTCTTACAGAATTAGCCAGACCCCCATAGACAGCATTTCCCCCTTTGCTATACATGCTTCATCAACACAACTAGATATCTCTCTAAGTAGGTACCCTTTGCTGCTGTTTTTCTGCCCTTTCTTCCTCAGACCACATAAAACCCATCTGTCAGAAACTCTAAAATTACTTGTTCTGTGAAGTGAAATCTTCAAAGCCCTTCAAATATCTAGCGTATGAAAACTCTTTTCTTTATCCCATTTAGGACTACAGCCAAAAAAAAAAAAAAAAAAGCAAGACAGTTCCTTCCTTGCAAAGAAAATAGTTATTAACCTTCAGGATAAAAGCAGATACAATTCCAGTGATGGACTTATTTTCCAAAGGAAGTGTGGGGAAGGTAATTGCTGAGGACAGCAACAAGCAAGTTGTAGAAGAGCAACAGCTCCCACAAAGATTTGTCACACTTAAGGAAGAGAGTAAAATATGCATTCTAACACTGGCCTACTTTGGGGCTACCAAGAATGCTGGTTTGCATCAGTGATTTGCAAATGGTCCCTCTCCTGACACTGTGTCAAGGAAAACCTTTGCAGCTCAGCAGTTGCATCTGAATTTGGTGACTTTGACCAATATCTAAAAGGCATGATCTGAACAGTGTTTGAAGCAGAGCCTTTTGGATAATGTTTAAGTTTCAAACATTCAATATTCACTTTTATAAGAGCAATATATTAATATATTCAATATATTCACATTACTGGCTTTCACTTTGTTAATTTTATACTCATTGAGACAGGACAACGCTGATTAGAGTCAGTGGCCCAAAACCAAATGTCAATAAAGTATCAGGGCGGAGTTGTAAAACATACCCTGTCTGAATACTTTGAAAATCTTCGGAGAGAAGGTTCATACTGCTTTGGAAAGGCAAACTCTTGTATTTCTAGCTTCTTACGTCTACTTCATATAAACAGTGTAGGAGCAATTTGCAGGACATCATGAAAAGGATAAACAGGCACAACAGCAGGATGATTTGCCCAAAATCAGACATCTCCATGAGAGCAAAGAGAGAATACAAAGAAACACAGCCCGAACCACATATGCTGATAAGAGAGCTGCAGAAAACAGCGGTGCATTGACATGAAGCTTTGTGAGGTTTAGAGAACACATTTTACAACAAACATGTAAGTCAACGTAAGTTTTAAAGCACCTTATCAGCATCTAACTTCCTTTTTCTTGCTATTCTTCAGATTTTGCTGAAACTCTGAGCCATCCAGGTTCTCTGCACACTTTTCTGCTCCCAAGGGTGAAACTGGTGTCAGCTTTGCAACCAGAAGTAGTTCCTACCCTTGGGACTTTCCCCTACTGATTTCTCTGTGCCTATTTGTTCACTTCAGCATTTGCAGGCCTGCGAGCGGTTCATTTGGGCCCTCATCCTGCTGCTGCTGCTGCTGAAGCCAGCGACAAAGCTCTTTTTGGCCCAAGGACTGGTATGATCCCTTTCAGGAATTAGCAAGAACAATTAATCCCCATTCCAAGAAGAGACAAAATGACTTTGTCAGTGCCTTGTCCAGAGAGGAGAATGCAGGTATCCCACACTGCTAACAGTGCTTACCTTTCTGCCTTCTCAGCTGCACACAGAAACATAACAGCAGCAGGTAGACTCCCTCCCCAGCAGAGGAGAAAGGGTTAAATCTTAGACAAAGCTGAAAGGAAATAAAAAAATATTTCAAACATCTCTAATTGCTGCCCCTATCATGTTACTAGTGCCAAAATAATGCCACTCTTTGCACTGCAGCAGCCTTGCACTTTTCAGGGATTCATTTACTAATATTAGTCTGGCAGTGCTCATTTTGCTGAATCACTACTGGGCCACACAGATGCAACTACATATTTATCAGTTTTCATTATCCTGTTTGTGGATTTAATCACATGTTTGGGCACATTCTAAGTTCTTCGCCTCCCAAATGCTCCCTATGTGTTGGGACAGGCAGAAGAGCTATCCTATAGGTTCCTGCAGGAACTACCAGGCTCTGAGTTGTGCTGATCTCATTTGATCTATGTGGTTGCTGGATGGCCTCAACTAAGCTTCTTGACAGCTCATGTGGAATGAAAAACACTGTCAGCAGGGGCTGTGTTCCCTAAACACAGTTTGCATCAGACCAAGGAATGACAAATTATTTTCTCTTTCCCAGTGATGAGGATAACACAAAAACCAACCTACTGCTGCACGTCTTATTTTCCAAGATGAGGTAGAGAATAGGAAAAGCGTACAGGGAGTTGAAGTCAGAGAGGTTTGAGTTTTTCTTCGCTTTCTTCTGTCCTCAGATATCATTCACCACTTTGGTGAAGAGCATGAACTGCCAGCTGGTTTGTGTGGCACATTTGCATGTTAAGATCCGCCAGCGGTTGCTGCAAAACACAGATGTGTTTTCTTATGGAGGAGCAGTCTCAAGGGCAGCTGCTGGCTGTTGACTGGGTTCCCAAGGCAAGAACCCCAGCTCTGGAGTGCCCTAGGGAGCTGTCTGAATGTGCATCTGACCTCACAGCAACCTGCTGCAGCACACTCACAGAATTACTCCCCAAAATGCGTGTAATAGTGTATTTCCTGATTTCCAAAAGACCTTGAAAGCACTAGATCATGCTCCACCCATCCAGGTAGGTTCCTCATCCTAGGCATTAACCTAGCTGGGGTGCGATTCCATCTCTTTCTTACAGTGGGACAGGGAGGAAAGAAGGAGGCTAAAGCTTTGGATCTGGTGACTTCAATATCCTAAAATGGAAAAGGCTGATGCAATATTGTTTATTTTAACTAAAGGTATTTCCATGGCTCTTATCACTGCAGCATCTGAGCCAAGGCCAAAACTCCACTTTCCTGTCAGGTCTGCAGGGCTGGAAGCAGACAGCTGAGGGATAAGTGTCTGGTGAGTAGATGCAGCTGGAGTTTGTTAACCTGTGAGGCCCACTGAAGCATGTAGAAGGAGGAAGAGGAAAGGAGTAGGCAGTGGGGGAAAGGGTTGAGTGCAGTTCAGGAAGGGGTTTGGTGCTGTCCTTGGATCCTCGCACAAATGGCATTTTTTATTGGAGAGCTTGTCCTATCTCTGAGAGGCAGGAGGATCTTTTGCTCTGGCCCTCTAGGCCTTTTTCATCTGTCTGTGAGGCAGGCTGTTTCTCACCCATCAGCAGTTCCTCAGTCCTGCTACATCTACCTTGAAGAACATGGAGCCCTGTGAGAGCTAGTCTATCCCCTAGGAGGAAGCTGAGATCTAAAATGGAGTGTCCTTGGTTTGCAGCGTACCTTGGCCCCTTCAAGCAGAGTATTGTCAAGAATATGTCCCTCAGCATGTCCTCAGGCTCAGCTGGAAGAAGTTATTTTACCCTGCAAAGTCTGTGAGTTTTGTGCGGAACTGATAAGCATGAGGCTAGTTTAGCAAAGGAGTTTGTGTTGATTTCTCCCTAGAAGAACAAGCATCCTTCTCCTTACCTGGCAACTAACTTGAGAGCCTGTTTGCTCTGTCCTTCAGGGTCCTGTGCAAAGATCTCAGCGTTCAACAGGAATAGCTTCTTCCTTGCAAGGTTTTCAGGAAGAGCCTGGGCAATTTGGCTTCCATATTCTCTTCTGGGAATGCTGCAGTCCTTTTCTCCTGAGGGGTCTCTCTCTGCATGGTTTCCTGGCCTGAAAGGAGTCTGTGCTCCATGCTGCCAAAGGTGGATTTTTCACTGGAAAACGCTATTTTTGTGGGTAGTCTTGAAATCATTCCACAGAAATAGCTAATCCAGGCCTTGACTCTTACATGACTGCATTCTGCGAGCTGCTGTTTTTATAATCACCTTGTGTAGTCCCACTTTCTTGAGACTTTCCTCCTGTACTTTGTTACACTAATTAGCTGTCTTGGCTTGATTTGGATGGTGAAGTCCTGCTTAGTATGTGTGCCTTTCCTAACTTACAGTTTCTATCACTGGGGCTTTCTGGAAGGAAAAAAAAAAAAAGTCATACATACTGGCAGTAGATGAGTGGAAATTGCTTCTGCATTTAAAAAGCTATTGAGTGGCCCTTAAATGCTGCTCAAGAGAGGTACTGCTATGTGGTTAATAGAGATTTGGTGGGTGGGGAGGGAGAAAAACAACAGATAGGAGTTCAGTTCTTGTGTCAGCACGTCATGACACCACTGTGGGCCTCGGCTAGCTTTTATAGAATGAAGGTACAGTTTTGTTCTACTCTGTGTAGTTAGATTGTCAGTGCTTTGGATCAGGGATTGTATGCGTTTATGTATAGGCATGTAAGAGCACCTGGTTCTGGATCTTAGTACAAGATTACTACAAGAGTAATAATGTGAGAGGCTGTCACAAGAGGAAAAGAGCTGTTTCACTGTGGTACTTGCAGCTCCTCTGAATGTGCCTACCACTAGCCTATAGGTAGGGAAGACCAGGTCTTATGATGATTTGGCTAAGTCATTTCTCCAGCCTACCAGTGGGCATCTTGAAAATGCTTTAGACTTTGGTGGTCACTTTATCAAAGAGGAAAAAAAAAACCAATGCTGTGTGATTCCAGCGATCAGTGGTGATACCGTGAAAGTGGTGAATTTTCAACAGGTAACTGAGGCAGTTTGCCACAGATTTATAGGCTGAAATAGGCTTTGTACAAAACAGCCTGATAAATAATACAGGACAAAGAAAGTATACTCTATATATTTCTTACTAGCTTGAAAGGAGGGCTAAATCCACCAAAATCAGTTACATACCACAAATCATGCGAAGTCACAAAGTCTGATTTTTTTAAACTTAAATGTAAGAATATTGGCACTGTTTCATGTTGGTTTTATCTCAAGTAAAGGGTTAACTGTCCACCAGCAGCTTTTGCAGTGTGAGTCAGGACGTAGTCTGAAAACTAGGACTCTGGGCTAGGTACAGTAAAGGCTCTGCAATTTGTGACTAATTGGGACACAGCTACCAGTATTTCAGCATTTTTCATCATACCCATTTTTTAAAATACCTTTCTCCATGGAAAACACAAAACAGTGTCCATAATCCACAGGACTTTTTTTTCTTTTTTTTTTTAAAGCAATGTCTGTCATAAGCCAGTCTGCCTTTGTCCTAATCCTGAGACCTCATTCATCCTTCTGCTCACAAAACTGTGACTCATCAAAACTGGTCAGCCGCATGGTCTTGACTCTGAGAGAGAGAAAAGAGGAAAAGAAAACTGGAGTGTACAGAGTAACCTTTCCCCTGGTACCTCCCTCCTGTATCTCTAATCAGTGGCTTAAGGACAGGGTGTAGCAGGGCCTGCAGCTGAGCTCCCCCTTCAGGACCCTGATTTTACACCATTACCATCTGGTAGGCTCGTTTAATGAACTGGGGAAGGTTTGGCATTTTATTACCTACCCCGTCTGCTTTATCCTTTGTATTTTCTTGGCATCTTGGGTTATATCTAATGACATCTTCAATGCAAGGCACCTATTTTCTAGAAAAGTGTTTCTCCAAAACAATGGCAATTTAAAGAACATTTTGAAATTGAAAGGGTAGCAGTTCCTGCTCCCATAACTGAAGGTTACTTTTTTCCCCATGGCATTAATTTCCTCTTGAAGGGAGTCACGCATATTTACTTGTTTATTTCTGTCTCTCAATTGCTTTTTTGGCTTGTCTTACCACCCTGATCAGTTCTGTATATTTCTAATTAGTTTTCAGATAATAATTTTGGGTTTGTTGGTTTGTTTTTTTTTTTTGTCTCGATCTGCAGATACTTATTCCTGCATGCACCCAGCTTGGGGTGTAGAAAATGCAGCTGGCTTCTATCAAGAGAAGCCATCCTTGCATGGGGAAGATAAGTGCAGCAGTAAAGGTTGTGACTGCTCTTGGAAAGCATGCTCACTATGTCTTTCAGTGTGGGGTGGCTGATTGCTTTGTAGATTGCTTCTCCATAGACTTCTCCCTGTGTCCGCTTATTTTTCTTTTTCCTGGACACTTGTGCTCAACATTGTCCGACATTCCAGACACTGGTCTTTGAACAGCTGCCAGCCACTCCCCTGGGTACTGCCTTGGCTTTCTTGTGCTATCTGAAGAACAAATACAAAACAATTAACAGGAAGATCAAAATCACTCGGTGCTTTTGGAATCCCTGAGAGGAATCTGTCTGATGCTCAGGTACATCCCAAGGCTGACTGGCTCTTGCTTTTCCTTTGCTTTTCCTTTGCTTTTCCTTTGCTTTTCCTTTGCTTTTCCTTTGCTTTTCCTTTGCTTTTCCTTTGCTTTTCCTTTGCTTTTCCTTTGCTTTTCCTTTGCTTTTCCTTTGCTTTTCCTTTGCTCTGATTTCTCTTTGTTCCACAAAAGATTGTTTCCCTGCCCCCTCCCCAATATCAAACTTTATGCAAGCTGATCAATGTCTGCTGATTTACATTTTTGCCATTTCTGATCAATGGCTCTGCCATGGCCCAGTGAACCTTCAGGATAGGTTGGTACTACATGCCTTTCTGCTGCTGGCCTACTTGATAATGATGATGAAACCATTTCTCCCGTCCATGCCTCAGTTTCCTAATCAGTAAAACACTACTTATCTGTTCTGGAATCTCATGATAAGGACAATTCTAAGAGGTAATTATTCTTAATTATGAAAAGTGGGTGACATTCCAGTTATAGTACGGATGGTAAAGATTGTTTTACATAATGGTTACTGAGATTAAAGGTTATTTCTTTTTCCAACTAATAATTAGGACATTGTAATTTTTTAGGACAGATAAAAATTATACCCACCTTCCAACAGAAAATTGTGTTCTAAGAAAACTGTTTGGAGGGGTCTGCTTTTCCTTTTTTTGTTGTTTTGGGGTTTTTTTTCTTTTTTTTTTCTGTGGGATTCAGTTATGCTGTTGAAGAATACTTATGTTTTTCCAGCAGAAATGTTATAGCCTTTTACAACAATTATCTCTCATCAACTATGTCTTTATCTTGTCACTTTTATCAAAATTCTTCATGAGGGAAGAATACAAATTCTCTCCAGTGTTTTGTTTTGACAATTTTTAGTAAATCTGTACTCAGATCATTTGAAACACAACTATTCCTCACTCCTTCAAGCCCAATCCTATCTGGTTTTCTTAACCAGTGCATGGAAAAATTATCCTGTGAATTGCACAATGCTGCACTTCAGTGCTCCTTTTAATTCTTCAGCAAAACTCCATTTAACTCACAAAATACGGGATGATTTTATTTAAAAAGGATTATGACTGGGGATCTCATTTATGCTGAGGCAGTCTGCCTAATTAGAGCTGACTGAAGTGGTGGTGGGGTAGACATGAATGGGTTCCTACTGCCAGAAGACATCAAAGAAGACTGGGGACCCAGATTTTCCAGAGAAAAGTGTTGTGGCATCAGGTCCAACCTCCCTCCTAACACAGGTCACTCACAGCACTTCAGCAGGCTGGTATCTTCTGATGGAGCTACGGTTTTTCCTAGGAAGATGCCCAGACTTGTTTTAACATCTTCAAATGATGGGGAATATATTGTATCCCTCGCTGAGACTTCTAAATGTAATGTGGTTAGAGGCCATTCTTATTTCAGCTGACTCCAGCCCTGGTGAATTTTTGGTTCTCTGGTCTCTTTTTAGTGGAATATTCTTTCTTTTCATTACACTGGTGGAACAGAGCAGGCAGGACAGGGTCACAGTTACAGGAAGAATCGTTGTCATCAGTAGTCAGGGCCATTCCCATGCAGGAACAAAGACCTTGAGGTGGACTTAGCACAAACAGCAGCAAATCTGAGAGTTATTTTTCTAGTGAACTCTGTTGATGGGCTGTCACATTTTGAGCTAGCTGTACCTGCTTGGGAGCAAGGTATCCATTTCTGCGTATGCAAGAAAGGAAGAGATTGCACTAGGCCATTACAAGTACAAAGGCTAAAATGATTTTTCTGACAGCTATTCATGCCTGGGGTATTTTGTTCTGGGCCCAGCATAGCTATGTGGATATCTATGTGGATATCTATATGAACTGCAGAGAGCATGTACATCTCTGCATGGGTGAGAACAGTTGGACATAGACTTCTTTACTTGCATGAGAAGTGACTTGACAGAAGGCAGTTGCTCTGGGCTGCAGCAGAGCTGGTAGAGTCAACAGACATTTGCTCAGGCTCAGGGCTGAAGTATGGAGACTGGAGACACCCAGGGAGTGTGGAGGAGTACATGCAGAGGTTTGGTCTGTCCCACCTTTGCAGACGTGACCTAAACAGACCTGCAGGCTAGCTGAACAACCAGAGGGTCCCACTAAGCATGTTTTTCATGTAGGAGCACATATTAAAGCACTTTATTCTCCAAACCTTGCTTCAGTCTTTCTTATTCCAGGTTGTAGTCTTAGGAAAGCCACTTGGGAAAGTTTTCCTTTGCTGGAAAGAAGTGGATAGGTGTATTCTGATGGCACTTTGGTACTTCTGGTTTGACTGGGACTTCTCACAGATGGCAGTTAAGACGAGAGGGAATATAACAGCTGTTGGAAATGCTGGTAGCATTGTCCACAACACTTTCAGACTCCTTTGTTTAAGAGGAAAGACCCAAGTTGTCACAAACTTAAGCCAAGATTGTTGTCATTTTGCTCCCTCACACTGCTTTGTGAGCAGTGATTTGTGCTTGGCTGGCTGTTTCAGATGTAAAGCCTGCTGAGTTTCTTCCTGGAACATCCCGACACAGTAAACAAGGGAAAGCAGAGGCAAAGCTCTTCCTGTGCAGCCAGCTGGAGTGCCTGTGCTTTCTCACTTCTTCGTGCATTCTTACCCTTGACCCCGGTGTGCTATCCAGTTCCCCCTGTGTCAGGTTCTCCTGAAAGCTGTGATTTCCTCTCCTGACAGGCAGCAGGAAGATGAGAAAGCTGTTGGGCAACCTTTGCTCTGAGAGTACTGGAGGGTTATTAACAAAGCATGCCTAACAGGCAGGGTTTAGGAAATACTGATAACATCAGGAAGAGGGAGGAAAGTAAACAGTCCCGTAGCTTATGGTGTGTTTGTCATTTTAAAATTGGCCCAGACTAGCAGCTTTATAAGCTGTTCTTTCCCTTGCAGTGTCACTGTCACAGACTTGGTGCTGCATATGAGGTCACATCATTTCTACCAGCAGCTGAGATGGATTCAATACCTTTAGCTGGGACTCTATTCTGAACCAGTCCGAAGGCTGAAGTTTTGGCTTGGTTTCAGCACCACACAGGAAAGTAAGATGATCCAACTTATGCTATCCTCAGATGTGAGGCTGTGGCAAAAGGGAAGAGTATTTCCACTGCCTCATAGCCACTGCAAGGAGAAGCCACCTATTTTACAAGAGAATCAAGGCCAGGAATAGAACTTGTGTCATTGACTTCCACTAACCTGGCTTTGTAAAAGCCAGCTAGGACATTTAGCTGGGAACTATGAAATCCCGTTCTCTGGGCAGTTTGCAGCTCAGCTTTTGATATAGGCTTTTTCTAATTATCACTGACAGGCAGATCGAGGGTAAGATTATACATTTGAGTTCTTGTTTTTTCTCTTCCCTCCCCTTCTTCATATCATGTGTCAGCTCTAGTTTCCAAATACATTTCCATGTCAAAGCACTAAACTTCATCCATCATGAGCGCATTTGTGCAAGTCCTAATAAAATAACCCTGCTGCCATGTCTCTCTGGGAAGGTGGAGACTCCAGTCATAATGTAACATGAAAATGGAAGCACCATGAGGCTGGGTAGTGAGATTATATCTTTTCCATTTGTGCAGTAACTGTTGTTTAGTATGGCTTGTCAGTCTGTCAGATAAAGGCACACAGCCATCTATGAGGAATTATTAATGAAGATTCAGACATTTTTTTCTGCTGGAAATGGATCACTTCACTCTTCATCTCGCTGACTTTTTACATTAGAAAACTAAAAATAGCCCTGAGTTTATAAGGAAAGACCTTCAATAGCTGGCAGGTTTTGCCTTTCCTTTCCTGTAGTCCATTCCCCAGAGGAAGATTAAATACACAAACCCTTTTTCTAATGGTTTGAGCTGAGCATTTCAAAGCCATAAACATGAATACAAGGTGTGCATCTTTGTCTGTTAAGCACATTCAGTCCACCAAGCCCCCTTATCATCCAAACAGAAAGCAAAGACCAAAAATTTACAATTTACACTTTTGAGGAAGATGCAGGTTAAGAAAAAGAAGTGCTAATCACACCAGCTTGAATAAACTCAGTGTTGCAAAATGCTGTACAGTTTTCCCCACTTTTCCCTGCCAGTGCAGCTCAGCCCCTTTTGAAGCAGCCCTGCTCTGCTGTCGCAAAGTTGGGCCGGGCTGGAGCCACGTCTTTCCCTTGCACCAGGACGTGTTGGGGAATGCTAGGGGCAGGAGAAGCGTGCAGAGGGGGAAGAGTGTTACACAGGCAGCTGTCTGCTGATGACCCACATTATTGTTTTATGGCTTAGAAAACTCATTTCTACAGATGACCTTGACAGGGCTTGCTTTCTGGCTTTTCAAAATAAATGGCTGAAACCCAGAAATATTATTGTCTGTTAAGGTGGGGTTTTTTTGCTTCCTCTCCCCCACAACATGGAATGTCCAGGATCTATTTATATCCCCAGAACTTCTGGGTTTCAGAAGCCAAGGGAGAAAGTCTGTGTAGTTGTTTGTAGTATCTTCCCATTTTCCATCAGGATGATAGTGAGATACTCAGCTGGTGTGGATGAGCTGCCCTTTCCAATGGGTATATGCCAAAGGCACCAGAATAGGTGAGTAACACAATACCACCTTCATAAATGGGCAGTGAAGCTCCCCGTATACACATGTGCGTGCACACACACATACACACATCTAGTTCAGAGACCACATTAGAAATAGGTTATTCATTTTCCCCCCTTACTTCCTGGAGGATGGGATACAATTTGTGTATGCACAATCCTCAGGTGTGCCTCTGCATTGCGTGGAGCGAAGCTTTCAGTACAACAACGGCCAACACTCTGAAATCCCAAGAAAGGGAAAGAAGATCAGATTCTTTTCTCTGCCAAAGGATCTGAATGTGGTTCCACACAATTTAACATAACTAACTGACTCTCTGATATACTGGAGCTGCGTTGTATGCTTAGTGCTTTCCAAAACCAAGTCAACAGAGTGCTCTGCAGTGCAAAGCAAAACAAAAACACAAAATGTTCATGTGTAGTCAGCAGACAAAAATTTGCTAAGTACCAGCAGAAATGAGGAGTTAATGGGTTCCATATGTGGCAGCTAACCTGGGCTTTATAAGATTTTCCATGAGATTTCTGAAAAAAATTCAATAGCAGCAAATGAGATCAAAAATCCATTTTTTTGTTAAACTGGACAGCTAACATTCAGGCCGCACTTTCTTCCATAGCTGAGTCTATAAATACAGGCTAACAAAATTGGATAGGATTCCCACTCTGTAAAAAAAACCCAGATGACAGCCTCTAGTATTCCTGAGCAGTAAGACACTTAAAGCTTTAATCAGCTTCTCAGCAAGATGAGATCTGAAATAGTTCAGAAAATATTTACCTTTTAATGCAACTTGTGGAGATGTAAGTTTTTACAGTCTTCCTAGATATTTTTGTATTCATATGTTGCATTTAGACCATGTATCTTGCTTCTTGTACAGTGTACATACAGCTTGCATTAATTTGATGAACTTGGTGATGTCTTCAACAGATGTTCCAGTGTTGCCATAGCACTGGTGTTTAATCCTTACTGGGACTGATATACATTGTATTGGACCGTACAAAGCCTGAGGAGGCTGGGTTTGGTTTGTTTTTTCCCTGTTCATTTTAAGTGTGTTCTGAACAGCAGGGATAAGAAATATTATTGTTTTCATGTGCTGACATCAATTCTGTGAGAAAGGTCAAACCACTGGAATTCTGTTTACCATTGCATAGGAGGAGGATCAGTAGACTAGGTCTGAAAACTAAAAGCAACATGTTTCTCCCAACAATTGCCTGGAGTGCAGATGTGCTGGGGGATTTTGCTTGTGTAATTTTAAGGGCTTAGGCTGGTAGAAGGAGCATTTGGGGAATTTTGAGCTAGAACTCCTGACAAAGAATGTCTCCCAAGGCAAACTGGTAACAAAAACAGGCTGAAGCAGCACCTCTATCTCTTGGTATCCATGCAGTTTCCATGCTGGCATTCAGAAGATTGTCTCTTCCTTGGCCATTTCCATGTTTTTAACACAGCCTCAAATGCAATTAGGAGGGCTCTTCAGACCTTCCTCACATCCCCCCAGAAAGCTCATCAGTGTAGAAGCCAGTGATTACCCCTAAGAGCAGGGACAGAGAATTGCCATTCCTTTGAGACCACTTGCAGAGCCTGCTTTAACATTTTGGGGGGGCTTTTAGCCTCTATAGAGGTTAGAAGTTTTAAAAGTATCAGTAGATAATCATAATCACATAATCATATTCTCAGTTTCTTCTGACTCTGAGATTCTCAGTAGCTTCATTCATTTCTGTCTGTAGCCTTCTACATGATCTTCAGGTGGGAAGTGCTGAAGAAATGTGAAGTGTTACTGCTGAAGAAAAAAGTCAGTGAGAAAGATGAATAATGCAGCAAAGTGTGAGTGCAAACTGTAGGTGTTTATGTGGGAGATATTATTTTGTTGAGTCACCCAATATTACAGTCTGAGCTGGCCTTGGAGATTTATCTGTTCCTGTATGGCTTTCCCAGAAATAAGTAATAAAGATCTGGGCAATTAAGAACAGCCTACAGCTCTGTCGAGGGGAGACAAACAGAAACAGAGAAAGAGAAGTTCTGGGGGAAGTAAGAGATGCTGTGATGATTGGCAGATTTGGAGAATCCTCTGAGACAGTCCTCCATAAAAATCACAAGGACAGCCAGGAAGGCCAGCTTGAAATTGAGTCAGCGGGTGATGTAGGAGGAAGATATGGGCATAGGTTTCCCATATCTTGCCATCCTGTAAGGGGTGCACCAAAGGGTGTGTTTGTCATGCCTCTGGGCAAAGCCGTGTGGTGACTTCAGTTAGCATAGGAAAGATAGCTCAGAAGCTGAGTCAAGGGAACAGTAGTGTGTTTGTGGTGGGAGAAAAGCTGAATCTCAGAATTAAGGGACTGCATTAGTATGCCAGAATTAGCAGTCCATTCACACCTTTTGAACTGCCCTGGGACTGTAGGAGGAGCAGGTTTCTCCTGTGGCAGGCAGAGGACCAGGTCACTGAAGTGGCACAGAGCACTCAGTGCTGTAGCTGACTGGAAAGACTATGAGGTGAAACACTGAGGAGCAAATCCAGGCAGGGAGCAGGCCCAAAGCCAGACACCGTGGGTGCAGTCTCACAGGATGCATCCCACAACACTGCAAAATGCAAATAATGCATGAGCAACCGAATGCAGCCTCCTGCTGGGGTGCGTGGGCAGGAGTTCCTGGTACTGACAGCAGTGGTGGCATGGCGAGCCACCACTGAGCAATGCAAGCTTGAACCCTGAGCTAGTGTCTCCAGTTGAGCCTTGGGAAAGCTTCTCCTAGTGGACATGCTTTTTTGGGTTCCCCAGTTTGGGGTAGGCTTTGGTATTCCCCCAAACACTGTTTGTGGGAATAGATGATTTCTTCTAATGTTCCTGAAACACTTCCCCTCCCTCATAGATATGGCTGCTCCTCAGGAACATGGAACCTGTCTGGACATGGTTCAAAATGTCTTTTTCCAATCTGTATGTTGTGCTATGAGTCTCTTTTGTAGAAAGTGAAGATTTTATGTAATGAGAGAGACTGCACCCAAGGGCTTTCACTGCATAAATTCTTTTTTTTTTTCTCCTTGAAAATTATTTTTTAATTATGAGCTGGCAGTGTGCCCAGGTGGCCAAGAAAACCAACAGCATCCTGGCTTGTATCAGGAATAGTGCGGCCAGCGGAGCAGGGAAGTGATCATGCCCCTGTACTCGGCACTGGTGAGGCCGCACCTCAAATACTGTGTTCAGTTTTGGGCCCCTCACTACAAGAGAGACATTGAGTTACTAGAGCGTGTCCAGAGAAGGGCAACGAAGCTGGTGAAGGGCCTGGAGAACAAGTCTTATGAGGAGCGGCTGAGGGAACTGGGGTTGTTTAGCCTGGAGAAAAGGAGGCTGAGGGGAGACCTTATTGCTCTCTACAACTACCTGAAAGGAGATTGTAGTGGGGTGGTGTCAGTCTCTTCTTCCAAGTAATAGGATGTGAGAAAATGGCCTCAAGTTGTGTCAGGAGAGGTTTAGAGTGGATATTAGGAAAAATTTCTTTACTGAAAGGGCGGTCAAGCATTGGAAGGGGCTACCCAGAGAGGTGGTTGAGTCGCCATCCCTGGAGGAATTCAAAAAACATCTAGACGTGGCACTTCGGGACATGGTTTAGTAGGCATGGAGGTGTTGGGTTGACGGTTGGACTAGATGATCTTAGAGGTCTTTTCCAACTTTAATGATTCTATGATTCTATGGTTCTATGACATTTCTATCCTTCTCTGAATTGGCAGATGAGAGATTTTCTCTTCTCTAATAAAACCCTTGGCCAGCTTACCTTTGGCCAACCATTGCAATTAATCCAAGTCTCTGCTAACTGATCTATTCCTTAATTATTCAGTGACCCTGGCAGACTCTGTTTGTACAGAGGGGGAAGAAAAGCTATAGGAAGTGTTCTTTGGTTGGGTTTTTGTTTGTTTGTTTGTTTGTTTCAGGCTTGTTTTGTTTGAGTTTTCCTGTGGACAGTAGCCAGATCTTTATCCAAGGCTGTCTGTATGTGAACAGGGCATCACCAAGACTAAATAACCCCCGTTGTTAGCCTTCTGTCACTATCCCTTGGCACATAGGTCCAACTTGGAAACAGAGAGGCAGCAAAGAAAACAGATGTTGAAAATGAAATTTGCAGGCTGACAAGGATACAGGAAGATCACTGTAAAAGAAAAGATGTTTCCTGGATGATCACAGCCAGTGGTCAGACAAACCTATGCACTGTAAGAGAAAGAAGATGACACTCAGTCTTCAGCATTTCTCTGTTCAGCTTTTACCACATTTGTGCTCCTGCCAAATCCTGTTACCTCTTCATTTGCAGTGATTCTGGAAACTATCCTTTCCTTCTGAACCTGACTGTGAAATCTTTGAGAGTGGATCAGGGACTGGGCACAATTCTTTCAACATTTGTTATTGAATCTTGGTTCATCTTTGTGGATCAGCTTTTTTGTCTGAGCTTTCTTCAGAGCTAAAATCTTTTCCTGCTGTTTCTGATAATGCTTCTTCCTTTCTCAGGAGTCTTAATTGGTTCCTTCTGTTGTCAAATTCAGTGTTTCCATCCTCCCTTACTAGTCACACACAGCTCCGTGCCAGTGTACCTCCTCAGCACATCTAACATCACGGCAAGCATGGTGCATCAGCTCAGCAAGCCGATGCGTATAGATCATCTTCTGCTCTTCCAACATAACCTCATCTTTAGAACTATATATATTATAGCCAAGCGCAAGGGGAAAGTAGAGCTGGAGGGGCACTCAGCACTGCAGGAGGGTGTAGAAATGGCTGTCTTTGGGTGTGGGAGAAGAATTGGTATTTCAGAGGGCTCAATAGTGTCTTTAGAAGCCTGGAGAGGAGGGAGGAAAGCAGGCTAAACTGCATGTGGCCAGAAGCTGTGCTGTCCCACTGAACGTACTGTCAGTGCTTGTATGTGACTGAGAACCTGTTTGGCGGTGGAGACATACGAAAAATGGTGGAGAACAGGCTCTGTGCGTCTCTCTGCAGAACAGCACATGGTCTTGTGCTGGTGGACTGACAGTGAAATGCCGTATCAATACCAGACAAGCTCCAGATGCAGGGCAGCCCAAGGCCAATGGGGGAGGAGGTTGAAATGTAGGATGTGTGAAGAGTCAGTATGATCCACCAAGATAATGCAGAAATTCTGTCTGACATCTGAAATGATGTAGCCAGGAAAAGATAAGGCTCTCCCTAGGAGGAGAGGCAATAATTGTTTTTTAGCGTTACAGATCAGAGATTAGGCACTCCCGTCTGTAATCTGCCATGCTGGAAACAGTAGCTTCCTGTGCTGATGCTAAATATTTAAATTGAAGACTGCAACTGTCCACAACATCCTCCTCCATTTATCTCTAGAGAGAAAGGATTAAATTTCCATCCAGCTTAAGTTAATTTTGAACTTGGAAACACTGCTACTTCTTTCTTCTTTCTCTGATCATTTCCTTATAGATGAATGGAGGAGACCAGGTAAAGCAAACCAGAAGGAGCAGCCGAGGCTCTGCCAGCTGGGGACATGCAGGGGAACACTGATTTAGCAGGGCTTGCTGTCGACCTCCTGGGAGAGCTTGTAGTGATGTCTGTAGCGTCCTGCTCTCTGGTGTAGGCAAGGAAAAGAGAACTGAAGAGAGTGACTACCAGGTCTCCTTTTCTTCTCATACATCTTCACTCCAGTTTTGTTTTCCCTCAAGGTGCTATTACTGAGCAGGGTGCTATATAACTGTCCTGGTTTCGGCTGGGATAGAGTTAATTTTCTTCCTAGTAGCTGGTATAGTGCTGTGTTTTGGATTTAGTATAAGAATAATGTTGATAGCACACTGATGTTTTAGTTGTTGCTAAGTAGTGTTTACACTAAGTGTTGCTAAGTAGTGTTTACACTATATAAAGCAAGAGAGCCAGGGAGCTTTAAATGAAAAGTAGTTAGCCTGTTTTGTTTTTTCTCCCCCCTGAGAAAGCAAGCAGAGCTTTGGTCTGTTTTTACATCTGCTTCATGAGTACACTGCACAGACCCCATGCCCAGAGACATGTTACAACCCCACCTCCTTCTAACACAGCAGCACATGTACCAGCATAAATGCATAAGCAAAGAATTGGGTTATTTTCTCTCTGTGAGGTGGATTTATTTCCCCCCCACTGTTCCCCACAAGGCTCCCGACCCTTTTGCCCCCCTTTGGCAGGCCCCTTACACTTGTACTCTGGAAAAACAGTAGTAGCTAGCATTTGTGCCTTTGGCAATAAAACCACAGGCCTCGCAAACCCCAAATGGCAAAAAGGCATTTCCATTCCAATCCCAGTTTTAAATTAAACTGTAATGAAAAATCAGCAGTGGCAGCTGGGACCAGAGACAGTGATTGTCTCGAGGAACAAAAAAGGGGAAGGAGGAGGAGAGAGGGAGAGACTGCAAGGAAAGCTCAGCCTGGTAATAAAGCAGCTGGTAAACCTTCAAGTAAAAAGAAATTAGAAAAACAAGTCTAGCAGAGAGGGAAGCAGAGACGCCTGCCCTTCCGCGCAGTGCCGTAGAGGAGGGCCACAGCGCGCCGTGTCCCAGGCGGGCCGCGGGTGGGAGCTGCGCAGTCTTGTGCTGACATCTGGAGGGGACGCCTGGCAGCCCGGGACTGAGCTCATCACTCCTGCCCCGGCCCCGCCAAGTGACAGCCGCCTGAGCGCCATCCCAGCCGCAGAAAGACCCCACAGCTCTCCTTGAGCGGTGACACACATGACACTTTATCTGCCTCTCTAGACATATGCAGGCAGCCACGGAGCACAGAACTAATGGGTAATGCTGCTCCAGGAGTTTTGGTAGGTTTTTCAATGACAAATGGAAAGCTAGCCATCAAAACTCTTGGGTTTGTTTTTCATCTGTCGGTTCTTCAAGAAGACAAAGTTTTCTTTGGCAAGCAGACACTTTATTTTGTCCCAGTGGGAGGCTAAAACAAGGAAGACAGACCAACTTTGAGAGGGATGTGGGTCTGCAATGTGAGATTTGTTTGAGGGTTTGGGTTTTTTTCTTAATAATGTATACAGCAATTCGGCCAAAGACCTGATTTACATTTTCCTGGCATACCTTAAAGAGGCAATTGCAAGAATATAGTGCTACATTTCATCCTCATGGACAAAATTATAACATCCATGAACTAAAAATGAATTTATATTCTTTCATTTTTCTCAGTTGCTATTATTTTTTGTATTTCATCACCCCTGCATGAGACTGAAGGATAAAAAAAGGAGAAACTTTTTGCTCTAAAGAATTTGCAGTGAGAGAAAGCAGGCCTGGGAGGGGAGGTAGAAGCGCAGAGGAGCACAGAGACGCTCCAAAGGTCACGTAGCACATGAATAACATTTCTAAGAAAAGAACTGAGGTCTCTGGAGAGTCAATTCACTGCCCCATGCACAGGACTACACCGCTTTTCCAGAGCCTCTGCCACTCCTGGGCCCTAACATAGATCTGACAGGATGAGATTGAAGGGTTTGTGGTATTCGCATGCAATGCAGGTAGGTGCCTAATTCATTCAGACAGACACAAGCGTGCCCGTAAGTTAGGTGACAGTGTACTGCAAATAACCACGCAGGATCACACTGCTCACTAGCCTATATAATTTTGCAGTCAGCACACATAAGTGCAGGAGCTACACATCCACATTTACTCTGCCAGCCCTTAATACAGTCTTGATGTGACTTGCAAGTTTTAGTCACATTCCTTGTAGATTACAGAAAGAAGTGCTGATTCAAAACAAATTTGTAGTTTTGTTGATCTTTAATTTTTAACAGTATCTGGCAGATAAATGAGTTGCTAGCCAAATGTTCTCTTTAGATTGTCTGTAAGATACATGGTCAAACTGGTACCTGAAATTAAGATCCCAATCCAAGTTCCTCAAAAATAGTTAGGTGGTTCAGTCCTTTGGAAGTCCCAGAGTAGTAAGCACCTGAATATTTAGGGCCTAAATTTCCAGACTGCTGAACACCACAAGTTTTTTTCACTGAAGTTGTAGGAAAAACCCCTATGTATTTAAAAATTAGGCCAATTATATTTGCATCTAAATAACAATTTAGAGCCCACATTTAATTCAGAGGAACTGTGCACCTATTTAGAAAAGTCTCAGCCTGTCTCTGTGCCTCAGTTATACTAGATGATGGTAACTGCTGTGTGTGTCTACCTGTAGAACATGCTTCAATGTATGTGGCAAATAAAAGGGTGTTGCTCTATATTTCTGTGATTGTTTGTGATTGTGATTGCTGTTCAGGTTTTTTTGTTATAGGATAAGGGAATTAGATACCCAGCTTCCACTGAACTGATTGTGCTTCATTCCCTGGCAGTCTTTTAGAGGAGGAAGAGAGAAAAATTACAGATGAGATTTCAGAATCTCCCACCCCTGTATCATATTCTCTGATCTACATCACAAGACACACACAAGCAAACCTCTGTTCTCCTGTTCTGCTCCGCCTCTGCTGGCCTTGTGTGCATACAAGGGGTGTGGTGTGGGTGAGGGCAGTCCTACTAAATGGTGTCTTGGCCACCACACATCCTTCTACTTGGCTGAAATGCTTATAAGGCAGATGTTTCAGTCAGCTCCAGGTGAGCCTCTGGTGGTGCAGATCACTTGGAAGTGCACACAAGAATTCAGATGTTTGTGAATACTTGATCTAAATGATCCCAGCACCTTGGGCCTTTCAACACAGTGGACAGACCTTCCTCAAAAGCTGCATTCCTCATGGGATTTTTAGGCATACCCTAACCTCAAACAAAGTCTCACCGCTGCTTGCTTCCTTACTCAAATTGCTTGTGTTGGCCTTAATGTTACTGTTGCTGTGCTTGCAGTTGTGGAGGGGGGAAGAGAGAGACATTCAATCAAGACCACAGCTATATTTCACAGCTGGGTTTTTCTCCACTGTTTGTTTGCTTTTTATACAAGACATGTTGGGATATTTGCATGATAATATGCTTTTTAAGGTGCTGTTGGATGAGACTGGGTCGTTTTTGTTTGTACAGTGGTTTGAGCCTTTCACAGTTGTGCACCGGCCAGAGGCCAAAATTCTGCTGTCTGTTCTGTGCCAGCGACTTCCACTGACTCCCAGACAATGCAGAAGCCCTGGGAGCTGCCTATGGCTGTGTGCATCTGGGGACAGAGCTTAAAACTCAATCAGTGACTTGCTAATTCTGTACAAAGCTGTAAGCAAAGCAGTCTCAGAAATCAGAAAATAAACTTCTTTGAAGAGTTGAGACAGATAAAATCTGTATTGTTGCTACTTCTGTGAACTTTTGCTTTTCAAACACAGAAACTTGGGTATTGAGACCAACTCTGAGGGACCACAACCGGTTCCTTAGAATTATTTTCTGTTGTGGAACCTCTGCAAAAAAAGTAATAGTATAAGATTTCTCTGTGAAAGGTTTCAGAGGGTTTACAGACCCTGAACCATATCAAAGAGGTTTCTGACTTGAATTCCTGAGTTATTTAAATTACACAAGGTCACATCTGAGTCTGTGTTACTTAAAAGATCTAGTGGGCAAAGCTTTTTATGCTGTGGAAACAACTTAGTACACATACAAATATTCCTGTATCTTTTGATCTATGCATAGGGCACAGAAAGCAGCACAGCTGTGAACTAGAAGGACATAGAACAGGAATAAACTTGGATCTGTTTGTAGTTCTATCAAAGCCAGTGGCAAATGTCCCATCAATTTCCCAGATACCAGGTTCAAGCCTCCATGAGCACAGCAGGTAATGGTCATGCAGTGGGGTGGATAAGCGATATACCCCAGAAAGTAAAGTCTGGAACTGTGTTCCATTAGAAATAGGCTTAGGATCTCTGAGTGCTGCTGGCTTTCTGCTCCATGCCCAAACCACAGACCATCTCTCTTAAAACATTCCTCCATGTGGGAGAATCATAGATTTATAGCACCTACATTGAAGAAGGGGCAATCATGAAAATCTATTCTGACCTACTGGAATTGATTTTATAGATCTTTTATCTGGTCCTTGTGTGAGTCAGCATATCCTTACATAGCATGGAAAAAGCTCTTCCATCTCCAAACCTGGCACTGCAAGGTATTGGTTATATGGCTAGAAAGGAAAGGCTGTGCCTAAAGCTCACAGGTTGCTCCTGGCCTCTCATCTGGGATAACTGAAAGCAGCCCCAACCCCAAATCTTCTGTTACCGCTGCTGACATAGTCAGTGTTTTCAGAAAATCAGAGAATCACAGAATGTTTGAGGTTGAAAGGGACCTCTGGAGGTCATCTGGTCCAAACCCCCTGCTCAAGCAGGGCCACGTACAGCCAGTTGCCCAGGACCAGGATGTGTCCAGACAGCTTCTGAGTATCTCCAAGGATGGAGACTCCACAAACTCCCTGGGCAACTTGTGTCAGTGCTCAGTCACCCTCCAGTAAAAAATTGTTTCCTGATGTTCAGAGGGAACCTCCTGTGTTTCAGTTTGTGCCCATTGCCTCTGGTCCTGTCACTGGGTACCACTGAAAAGAGCCTGGCTCCAACCTCTTTGCACCCTCCCTTCAGGTGCTTACATACATTGATAAGATCCCCCTTGAGCCTTCTCTTCTCCAGGCTGAACAGTCCCAGCTCTCTCAGCCCTTCCCCATAGGAGAGATGCTCCAGTTCCTTCATCAACTTTGTGGCCATTCATTGGAATCTCTCCAGTCTGTCCATGTCTCTCTTGGAGTGAGGAGCTCAGAACTGGACACACTACACCAGGTGTGGCATCACCAGTGCTGAGTAGAGGGGAAGGATGACCCCTCTTGACCTGCTGGCAATACTTCCCTTAATGCAGCCTAGGATACCGTTAGCCTTCTTTGCTGCAAGGGCACATTGCTGACTCACGGTCACCTTAGTGTCCCCCAAGACCCCCAGGTCCTTTTCTGCCAAGCTGCTTTCCAGCTGGGTAGTCCCCAGTATAAATGCTGACTCCCTACATAGGAAAATTGTTTTGGTGAAGCATTGTTCTTTGAAAGCCAAAGCCCCATTCTTTCACACCCCCAAGTATGTTGGGACTGGGGTTTTTTTTTCTGAAAACTGCCAAAAGAATTCAGCTGAAATTTTGCTGGAGACAGTTGTGTCTTGATCGGGGAGAAAAATCAGATAGTATTTTAGGATCTCAGAAATTAGCTCATGTTCTTGCAAATCCAGCAGATAACAGCTTGCTCAGTGCCATTCACACAGCTGTAGGGGAGAATATTAAAAAACTTTCAAATTCTATTTATTAAACTTGCTAGAAAACTTGTCAGAGGAAAAAAAACCTCTTCAGCAACTCCATTCCCCCAGCTCATGTGAGATGCCATGGGAGCAAAAGAAATGTCTGCAGTGTTACTGGAGGAAGTGAAGTGTTAGAGTAATAGAGCAGGAATTAGGACTCCTGACTCATTCTGTCACTGCCTCAGACTATTTCTGAGCAGCTCTTACCTGAACAGGTCCAATGACACTGCTGCCTGACTCATTCAAGTAATCAAGATGACTGAAAGCCTAATTTGACCTGAGTTTATCTGACAGTGATGCATGATAACAACACCTGCCTGTCTTGCATATAAGAGTGATTCTGGATAATTAAACTGTTTTGAGATCTTTTGAGTAAAAGGAACTTTGTAATGACAAAGAGCTCATATTTTAGCTAGCCTACACTGGCAAGTTCTTTGTAAAATACAATTTTAATTGCTTTTTAAAAAAAGAGATCTTCCCTCCACCTTGAAAATCAAAAAAGGTTAAAAATCTCTATCACATTCTTCCTTATTCTTCAAGAAAATTCAGCTCCATTTTTGAAGCTGCTTGAAGTGAACAACAACAAAAATGTTCACAATTTTCTCACCCGACTTTGTAGAAACCCAAAATATAGGTCTCAGCCTTTAAGACTCTTGATCTTCTATTTCACAAGTCATTTCAAGTTCATATCAAGCACTAACTCACTGGTAGGGTTTCTTTTTTTTTTTTTTCTGAAGCTATATTTAAAATGCATCTATTTCATTCCCATTGGACTGATGGTCATCATTTATCCATTTTCTTTATCTGAGGGGAAGGAGAGGAATAATTTGACAGAAACAGTAATCCGCTTGAGAAAGCCAAAGGCTGTTTGATATTAATACGGAGAATGATTAATCAAAGAAAGAGTAGTCCTCCAGTAATAAGCAAAGGATGAGGTCATTAGCTTGGTAGTAGAGACCAGGCAGCACTTAAGGATATGCACTGGGGTCAAGAGTGAATAAGGGAACCGCAGGAGTTTTCAGTACCTTAGAACATAGTAATGGCCTTACTGGGTTAGATCAAAGATCCCTCTAGCTCTGCAGCCTGTTTCTGACACTGTCCAGTAGCAGATGTTCAGGGAAGAAGTATAGGAAAAGGGGAGAGTGCAGAGTAGTCCTTCCCTGCTATATACCTTTTCAGCAGTTAATAGGTTAGGGACCTTCTAAGTGTATAAATCATTGTGTTTAAAACCCACTGTGGGTGTATCTGCCATGAAAGTGTCCAATCATTTTTCAAACCATCTCTACTTTTGGCCTCCACCAATAATGAGTGGCAGTGAACTGCACAGTGTAACTGGGCATAGCATGAAGTTGAAACCATGGTATAGTCCCATCAGTGATGCTGTTATCCAGGCCTGAGAAATATTAGAGGCAGGAAGCACTCAGTGTTTCTTTAGTTCATTTCTTCAGTGTCTATTGAGGACTGAGAGTGTGTCTGCCTCCCCACAAACCTACCACTACAAGCTTACAGACAGCCTATCTGTTCCAGCAATCGGTGACTGCTGCAGGTCTTGTTTTTACTATGTACTGGTGCTTCCAAGTGAGTGTCTGAAGGGGGTTGGAAGGGAGATGAATGCAGGAGATGGATGCTCAAGAACAGGAATAGTGTCCAGAGAGGGAGACAAGTACAGAAGGTGACAGGAAATGGAAGGACTGGGTGATATAAAGAGTGTGAACCAGAACACTGAAACCAGTTGTGAATGATCTGCTGTTTTTATCCTTGGCACAGGCAGTCCTGAAAGCAGTCTTGCTTTTAGTGCAGAACAGAGTGATATGGTGTGGGTTGTGAGCTGCAAGCCCAGCTCTCCAGAGCTCTGGAGGATCAGTAGGTAGCAGTCCAGTCAGTCTGTGGGTGGGTCCTCCTCTCTGCAGGAGATTTCACCACTTGTGTCATGTGGATTGGAGAGCAGGCTGGCTCCTTGTCTTTCTGAGCACTCCTGGACATGGGAATGAGCCCGTACTCCAAAGATAGATGAGGGTCCTTGGATGCTGCTTCTGTCTAGACTTAGACATCCACAAGGATTTGAATCCAGTGAAACTCCGTGCAGATGCAGTAATTGACCCACTTGGATCCAGCCACAGGAACAGGGGCCCTTCTGGGTCAGAGATGGGTTGCAGATAAATGTGCCTTCACGGGCCCAGGGTTCATGTCTCAGCTGTGTTGCACTTGCAAGGCAAGAGCTGAATGCATCCAAGTCTCCTAGAAGCCCCCCTCCCTTTCCACTCTGTATATTAAATACAAAGCAGATTTCCTCAGTAATAAATAATTCTTAAAAGTCAAAACAACAAACGCATTTGTTCCATCTATTTTTAGCTTTGCCACTTGTTTAAATCTTGGGTGCCTGACACTGCTTAGATCTGTGATAAAGGCAGACAGCAAGAACTTTATCGTGCTTTGATAGGGCTGGTTTTTGTCAGCACAGTCTCTCCTTTGTCATCAGCCTTAGAAGGCAAAAAGCTGGAAACCATTCATGGGGAAATAACTGAAACTCATTCTGCCAAAGAAAGAAAAAAAGAAAGAAACACAAAAGACAATAAAAAATGAAAAAGACCCTTGAAACTGGCTGGGGCAGTGCCCTCATGATGAGGGGTACCGAGCCCTGGAAGTGACTCAGCCTTTTACAGGATCAGGCCAAAGAACAGCTTGTCTGCTTTGCATGGGAGAACAAACACCTGCCTAAATCCTGCCAGAAAAGCACAAGGACTGGAGATGGTTTTCTACATCTCTCTCCCCTGCCTCAGACATATACACTAGATTCCACTGGATGGGGAAGGAGATACTAGCATCTTTTATTCACCTAAATTACATCACTGATTCCCTTTCCCTTCACTTCTGTGATACCTTGTGAGGACAGGAGGCATCTTCTTCCCGTCTTCTGCAAGAGTCCCTCACTCTCAGCTTCTGCCTTCTTGTAGTGAGCAAAGAGCCTTCTTTCTGTAACCTCTTCCTCTCTGTTACCCCCAGCAGACTGAGAGGGAAAGACATCCATCCTGGTCCTTGCCAGGTATATTTTCCAGTGCCATATAGTAAGATAAAGGCAGGCCTTGGATCAGGATCACTCTGCTGTTTGCCAAGAATGCCATAACTGTTTGCCGTGGTTAAGGCCTCATGTTCTCCATTTACCGAGGACTGAACCAGCAGGATGTGGCTCACACAACGTAACAGCAACTCCTATGGATGTCAGAGGAGCACTGTGAAACCCCTGCGGGTACCTGGTCCATGTGGATTGCTCCCGTGGTTGTGCTCTTTGCTAGATTTAGAGAGAGAAATGACATTTTCCCCCAGCTCAAAGAGAAGGTCTCTGAACGGAAGGATAAAGGATTATTTGCTATTTTTTTGCTTGTTTCTAGTCTGTAGAGTCCTCCCTGGGCTCACAGCACCTTTTTACCTGACAGGCCCAGTTTGTCTAGGTTGATGGAGTAATTCTGACTTCTGTTGCACTCTTCCTGTGGTGTGTTGTAGTTTCGGGGCTTCTATTGTGCAGGCAATAAACCTGCACTTTCAAATGTCTGGACTTAATAACTAAAGGAGACCTGTGCTTGGTTTGCATCTACAGAAGTAGAAGGCAGTTTTACAAATTCAGCCCCAAATGGCTAATGTATTCTGGGTTTTAGGCATACTGTGCCTCCCAGTGGCGGTGGCTCTATTTCCACACGTGTAAATGCCTGGTAGACATTAAGGAGGGAAGAGCTTCAGGTTTTACAAATTATTTGGAGCCTGTTGAGGCTTTTGACACCCTAGAAGAAAGGTGGTTTGGATGCAGTGCTTTTGCAATGGAGAAAGGATTTGCTTGTTCTTTCATCTCTTTTCTCTGAACAGCATTGATGTGATGTGAAAGTTTGGATTCCTAGCTCTTCATCTCAAACAACCGTTGAAAGCAATCGATCCTACAGCTCTGCAGTTGAATAGGACTTCTATAAAAAGATGGTTTATTTTCCTGATACAGAAGACACAGGGCAGTGGCATGTGCTCCATTACTAGCCTTACTCATGCTTCATAGGTACATATGGGCAGGTCACTCAACATCTGGGTTTATTTATTTTTTTTTTTTCCAAAACTGTAGTTGAGAGAAACGTTATGAGCTCAGAATCACACCCTCAGCTCCTACAATCAAGTTACTAAACGCAACTGGCCAGTTTCATCATTGTATATGCAAATATCTAATTTGTGCTTGCAATCACATCTCTTGTTTCTATGCAATTAGGTGCACATAGTTTAGAAACCCAGACCTCTTTGAAAAAATAAACAAAACCTTCTGTAACTGACAGTTTGGTGAGCCAGTTACTCCATGTCTTTATTTTAAAAAAGGGGGAAAAAAAGAGATAAAGTACATTCTTGAAGGGAGGCCATGAAGCTCAATTTCTTAATATTTGATAATTATCTTTAGGTGGGAAAGAGAAAAATGCATTAAGACACATGCAGTGTTATGACTTGCACTGACTAGAAGTAGCATTTGCCAAGAATATGATGTACTGAAAATTACTGTTACTGTTATAACGCCATCAGCCAGGGTAGCTGTGAAGGATTTGTTTTTATGTCTCTGCCTTTAATTTCATCATGATTTTTAAAAATTCCCAGAGAGTGTTGCAGCTGCTCCAGCATTAACAGCCTTGAAATAGAAATGTGTTACTTAGCAAGATACAGCTGCAGAGGAGAAAAAAAAATCCCCAAACAACAACCCCAACATTTGGATTGATTAATCTACCAAGATCATTATTCGCATTTTAAATTCATGTTGTTTAAACTCAAATCTGTTTGCCCCCCAGCCATTTTATTTAGTTATTTTCTTCCTAAAGTGGTAACAATTTCCAAGATCTGCATAAAAAATGAACACTGCCCAAGCGGCTCAGCAGCTCCTGCCACTTGTTGGCTCCTACTTGTTTCAGTATCACAAATTGAGCCACTGAGAATGCTCTCTTGAGGCTCTTTATCCACAATGATGTAGATAACTATTCCTCCTTACTTTTCTCTTTCTGTAGATGCTTCCACCATCTTTGGCCTTTCTAGGTACAGGGGATTTCATACCATCATTATTAGAGGTTGGAAAAACACAGTGTATTTGCACATGTCCAGGTATATAAGACCTAGGGGAGCGATAGGAGAGGTTCAGCAGTTCCCAGATTGATTATCACCTGCTCCAACACTGCTGTTAGAGAGCATGTCTCTGCTCCCGTTGCTTCCAGTGCCATAAACCCATTGCTATGTCATGAATTTAGTAGAGTCCTGAATTTAGTAGAGTCCTTCACTGTATGAGTCTTGCATTACAAAAGCCTGTCTGTAGCTCAGACTCTCTTCCTGCACCTTGGATAAGCACAAGGGAACCTCTCTAACCACTGTCATCAGAAAAAGGGGTCTCAGAGAGGAGTGGCCAATTTTTCTTGTCTCAAGAGCTGTTTATGATGTGGCTGAGAGCCGCATGAGACCTGCTGTGAATTGAGAGACAAGGAGAGCGAGCTCCTTTGCCTGACAGGCAAGACAAGGCATGGTGATGGTCCCTGCTCACCTGGTGGCTGGGCTCAAAGTAAAGCAGTTCCTGCTAGCTCTGCATTCCCCTCAGCCAGCACTGATTTCTCCAGGGGCCAGCACAGAGCTGCCCCCATTGCATGGTAGAGGCCACACACAGGAGCCGTCCTTGCCTGCCCCACATCTAGAGAGGCAAATAAGAACGACTCTGAGCAGACCTAAAGGTGCCTGACTCAGATACCATCCCCACCCCACGGCTGCACTGAGCCTTCCTCCCAGCTCCACCTAGGAGCTGGCCCTTCACAAATGAGAGTATGGCGTGTGTCTTGCTGGGAGGAACTCAGTTTTGACATTATCTGTGGCTGTAACCCCACACAGGCTTTCACATATGATACTGGTGAGATGTGGTTAGGCAAGGGAAAAAAAGAATAGGAGAAAGCATCCCTAAAAACATCAGCCCGCATCAAGCTGGGAAGGATTTTCCTTCCAACACATCCTGTGAGAACTCACTCCATAGTGCCTCCATCTGCAGGAAGATGAGAGGAACGTGACTCCTGAAAAAACCTGTGCTACCACAGGCATGTTCCTGGAAGCACAGCATGAGAGTAGGCAGTCCCAAAAAACAATGTTTCAGACCTCCTGACATGCTCTGATATCCAAGGGATTTCCTCCTGCAGTCTGTAGTATTCATGGATTTTGGAGAACTGTTATCCCTTCTAGTCCTGTGAGACCGTCTAATTTATAGGAAACTCAGAAAACAGGAAATCTGTGGCATTTCCCAGCCCTCTCACATTTTTTGTGCTGATGGTGTAATCCCATTTTCATGATCTAGAGAGAAATACATCTTTTGGTCAACTGATTATCGTGTAGCATTTAATACTACTCACGTCATTGACTCCTACAATCACGCATTATGCAACCAAGCATGCTTTACCTCCAGTATACCACTTACAGAAACCCAGCTGGATTAATATTTTATTCCTTATTTAAAAAGAGCTGCCCAAGGTTATCTTATCCTGTCAGACCATACTTTTTCCCCTCTCTAAATAATTCCTTTGCCCTCATATTGTTTCAACTTTTTATTTAGCAGCTCTCCATTTCTCTCCCAGCTAATTTACTCCTTGAAGTGCCTCCTCATTCCTTTTAGTTTGTCTGTTCTTTGTTGATGACATCCATGCACCCTAGCTCAAGTAGGCTACAGCAGCTTTTTCTTCTTCTCTCAGAAGTTTCCTGCAGTACTTTAGTAAGTCCTCAAATCTCCTTTTTTGTAAAGAATGCAGATTTAGTTTACCTAACCTTTCTAAAAACTGCTGTGTGTCTGAGTCATCTCTGTTGCCCTCTGGTACTTTTCCATAATATCCTTCTTTTATAAGGTGACCAGAAGGGCATACAGCATCTCAAATGTGACCTCACATGTATTTAACCAATGTTATAATAATTTCCTGTGACTTATAATTGATACCGCAAGATTAATGTTTCCCAGGATTTTGCAGAGCAGTCAGGTTACAGTCCTTTTTGCTTGAGGCTTCCACCACACACGCTCTTCCAAGCTGCCTGTCCCTCTTGCTGGCCCACAGTCTTCTGCCATTAACCATATACTTCCACTGTCTCTTTATGCAAGTCTGGACAAGGTATTGGGAATCATGCTTCTATTTAACCTTTCTGTATTGGGTGGTAGTCATCCCTCTTAGCTGTTACTTTCCATATATCCAACTTCATGTTGAAGGGTTAATGTTATGAGGGTATTTTTGCGTTCAGCCCTGTTCCCCATGAGTTTGAATGCTTCCAGACTCCAGTGCTGCCTGTGCTGTGAGGGCACCAAATTAGGTATTTACTATTATTGACAGTCTCTCTGGACAGGAGATGATCTGAGTCTCTTTCTTCTGAAGCAGGTATTGGATCTGACTGGTGGAGAATTAAGTGCACAGTTGCTCTAACAGTGAGGAAAAGAATAAGTCTGGGAAAAGAATGAGAAATTACTGAGTTTCAGTAGTTGTAGAAGTTCAATGCGAAGTAAACCTGTGCTTGATGCCTTCTGTAAAGTGCAAGGAATTCCTGACCACTCACCTCCCAGCAAACTGCATATTTCAAAGGATAAAATCTGGCTCGTCATGCTAGAAAATATATTACATTTTTTTCAAGTGACTCTTGGCTTTTTCAAGTCTGAGAGAATGATTCTATAAAGATAAAGAGTAGAATCTATGGCCTATTACCATTCACTCCCACAGGTATTAAACCTTGTATCTCTAGCCTCAGCATTCTTGAAGGCAAATTTCAACATGGATAAAGGGAATCCCTTTCAGTTTTACAAAGTAATTGTGCACATTTATCTAGACACTCCAGATTGTAGGCTCCAAGTGCTATTAACCTACAAGGCAACCACTTGTGTATACATAATGTGCTTTTCTGGCTTTCCTACTTGAACAGAAAGTACACAACTATGCACCCATACACACAGCCTCCCTATATTCATATAATTACATCCCTCGAGTAGGCATTAAAGCAGGTATGTTGCTTGTTGTGTAAAGAGCAGCCTGGCTAGCTGGCTTAAGATGTACTGACTGAGGTTTTGTTCTTACACAGTGTATATGACAGTGCTGCAACCAGGTCACAGGTCTACAGCACATACATAGGTGAAAATATGATTTGTGAGGGGTGTGATTGCAGTTCCCAGTCTATAATCACTTCATCCTGAAGTGTACTTGTTATATAATTATCAGGAGGCCTGAGGTGACAGGGCAAAAAAGGACACTGGAAGAGGCGGAAAAATGACCTGGGTTCTATTCAGACAAAGGAGGACTTGCTAATTAATTTCACTGGAACTCTGTGATTCTTAGACTTACTTAGATGACTACTCCAAACCATGCAAACCTAGCAATAGCTAAGCAGAATTTCAGTGGGCAGTATTTCACAGCATTGCAGAGCGGCTGAGGTTGGCAGGCATCTCTGGAGATTGTATAGTTCACTCCCCCTGCTCAAAGCAGGCTGCTCAGGACTGTCCCATCACACCCCTAGCAAATTTTTTTTTTGTTTAAATCCAATTTCCTATATTTTAGTTTGTGCCCACTGCCTCTTGTCCTGCCACTGAGCACCACTACGAAGTCCCTGTCTGTGTCTTCTTTACTTTCCCCATCAGATATTTATACACACTTATAAGATCCCTTTGAGCTTTCTCTTCTCCAAGCTAAATAATCCTAGCTCTCTCAGCCTCTCCTTCTGCAACAGATGCTCTGATCCCTTTACCATTTTTGTGTCCCCATCTCCAGGTAGAGGCATTGTTCTGGTGGCGCCATCCACATGCTTCGCTGGGGCCTCCTAAGAGCAGGTGGAGTGAGCACCTACTGCATGCACACACAGGAAAGCTAAACTAGGTCTCTTTAGGCTCCCTCAGTAGACAGGAACAAACTGCAGTTGCTTTGTGCTTGTGAATTCCTGCACTAGTTTTTGGATTTGCATAGCCAGTTTGATTTCTTGAACCTTTGGTGAACTTCAGCTATGCTTTATTCAGGGATGATTCAAGTTAAAAATATGCACATTTCTCTAGCTATATTTCTGGGAGTTGAAGACTATCCCTCAAAACCTTGGCTGCCCCAGATGAATGCTCTTTCTCTAGACTCAGTCCTTGGCTGGCCTGGATGGACATAGCTGCACTGACGTGAGTGAGTGCTCAAGGAGCTGGGCTATTTAATTTTCTCCCTAACCTCCTCTCACTTTATTCCCTGCTTCTCTTTCACAGATGTGATGTTGGTTGCCCTCTGACTATGCAGCATATCACTCCCCCTTTCCCCCACCCTTTTGTAATATTTTCGGCCACGTCCTTAGCTGTGATAACAGCTCATTGCTCCATTGGGCTCAGTTTGGTTTTACTTATCAGAGCTGCACAATTCATTTTAAGGGAGCTGTGCCAATTAATAACAATTGACGATTTAGCCCCTTTTTTTCACCTCTTGTTAAAGCATCTCCCTTGTTAACATTCTTGGATATTCAAGTTCTATGGTGCTTGCTGCAAGAAAAGCATTCTCCCTTCTCCCAGCAATTTCTTGGTGAATAATGGAAAAAAAATACCCATTGATAAAGCACACATCTGACTGAAGCTGTCTGGCTTACACCTGTCTGGTCAACAGGCAGACTGGTTCAGAGCTAGTTTCCTAGAACCTCAGCATGCTCATGAGACAACGTGTTTTGTGAAATTTTTTTCCATTCTCTCTGTAACTACCTGTCTCTGACTCCTTAAAATTAGATTTTTTTAAATTAATTATGTTCAGTGGCCTTTATGAGAAAATTAAAGGAATATTATCTTTTAAAACCAAATTTGTATTTTAAAGGTCTAATAAGTAAAAGTATTATTTCAAAATTAAATATGATATTTCATCTTTGTCTGCTATGCTCATTAAATATTTAATTAAATTCCAGGCTGAGATGGATTGATGGCTGGGAGGAGGGGGATGTGACTTGCCCTTGCACCCACAAAAGTCTTTTATTTGGAAGTCTAAAGGTTTTGTCAGGAGAGCGAGCCTTCAAAGCCCAACTATATGACAGCACTGCTGTTGAAGAAACAGTGAATCATAACTCATTAATTCACTCCACCTTCAGCTAAACCTTGTATTCAACTTACCGCCTCCTGGGTCTGGCCTAAGGAGATAGGGGAAGGGGCTGACTGTAGCACTGCCACATGTGTACGAAAGACCTCCTCCGATCTCTGGGGACCTCCAGGCCCAGTTGACCAAATGCACAACTCTGCTCCTTTCCTCTGGTTCAGGAAGCACAGAGTGAGATTTTAATTTGCTCAGCTCTGTGTGGCCAGAACTTAGTGAATTCAGATGATTCTTTGTCATCTTTCTCATTCCCTTATTGTGGAACTCTCCCTCGCTGCTGGTGTCAGTCTGGTCCACTCCAGAGTTGTTAGTTTTTTTCTTCTTCCTCCTGTGATGCCAGGCAAACGGAGACTCACCATAGTGCTGCCTGCACTGGCCATAGCTCCTCGCTACTTGGAGGCTGGGAGCACGTACCACATATTAAAAAGTCTGTGGTCCCAGGAGTGCCAGGTTAGTATGAACCAGGCCTTTGTGAAACAGTGCCACAGCCGGTATCTTTTTCTTTTTAGCACACCTACTATTTGTTCATGTCCAAAGTGTATGAGTATGAAATAAAGACCATAATTAACTCACTTGCTAACCACATTACACACAGATTCATAATGAGATCAGACCCCACTTGAAACTAGATAGGAATCCTCTTTATTCTGGAAGGCTGATTTCCATTCAAAACCTATTCTTGGTTGATTTAGACCTATTTTTTCTTGTGCCAACCTTATTCTTCAATGTAAACTGTTCTTCCCCATGAGGATACAGGCTTTAGAAATATATTTATGGCTATAGTTGATGCAGAAAGGTGCAACAGCTCATATTTTAAAACAAACAAATAAAAATTTGGTAAATTACTCTCCAACTGCAGTGAGTAAGTTTCAATTGCAAACAAATTGCAATTTGCTTCTTGGAATTGAGATTTTGGGATAAAAGCTGATACCACTATTGTGATATTTTATAACAATGTCTTGATACACAGCAATGTGCTTCACCCTCTTCTCCAGACCTGTTCCAGTCTGAAACTCTGCCTTGAATAGGTTTGGCCAGTATTCCAAACCAAGTCTCAAGCCCTGTCCGATGACATCAATGCTTCCTTATTTTCCGTGGAAACCCTTCACCCAGCACTTCTTAGGATTTTACTTGCCTTCTTAATGGCCATATTACATTGCTGGCTCATAATCATTCAGTGATCAAATAATATACCTAGGTTTTTCTCCTTCTTAGTAATTTCCGACTAATGAGCCAAAGCTTACAGTGCATGACTTCACACTACTTAACTTTATTTCATTTCTGATTTTCGAGTTCTTCCCACTTGATATAGTGATAGTCTTTTCTTTTTACTGACAATGCCTTTCAACTTTGTGCATCTGTTAATCACTTCTGCATACACCAGCTCTTCATGCCAAGGTCATCAAAATACAGAAGATACAGAATGAGATTGGTTTCAGTATCAGCTGTTGAGGGCTGACACTAAGCAACCTCCCACCAGAAATGTCTTCCACACAGAAAGACAATTGCCTCATTCCCTTTAAGAAGTTCTCACAAGTTCTCTTACAATTTTAAAACTGGCCGATTTCTCCAGTTGAACCCATATTTTTCTATATTGTATCATATTAAATGCATTATTGAAGCCCAATTAGTAAAAAGCAGATAATTGCCTTGAAAAGTAAAACCCTATGTTGCATTTTCTTTTAACTTCATGTCAATAGCTCTTCGTTCTAAAATACATTCTTTAACCTTGCATACCATAAAGGTCAGGCTAGCACATTTCTCTCCTCAAAAAATGAAAAGTACCTAGAGTGTGCAGTTGGTTAGCTATGCATTCATGTTATATATTGTTTATTATCTAGATGCAATGTCAGCACTTAACAAGTAAGAATGAATTCTGTGTGCTAGAGTTATGACTGTCATCTCGAGAAAGTAACAGAAACAGGCAGAATAAGTTGGTATTAAATGCTAAATCATATGGCAGCTCATGAGTTCACCTTTCACCTCTGGGAAGCTGGATTTAATAGAAATCCATCGCAGGGAGAAAAATATGACTTCAGCTCAGCCCTTCTGCAGTTCTGCACACCCCGGGCAATTGGAGGTGCGTGTTGGTGAGGGAGGCGTGCCAAAGCCGATCAGTAAGCTTTTGCAGGTGCTGCAGCTTGCAGAGGGCTGCTCTCTGTGAGGCATCTGATATCAGGGCCTGTCTGACCTCATGGAGTTTAAAAGCAGTACTTACAGAGGCTGATGCTGTGCCTTACTAGCCCAGGCTTTGGGAAGGGGCAAGGTGAGAGTTTTTGACCATGCGAGGAAGTCTGTTTGTGAGCAGGGAGCCTTCAGCCTCACTTTACCCCTGTATACCCTAACACTGACATGGGTGGACAGCCCACTGGGAAGTTTAAGGCTGCTGTGGGCCTTGCACTCAGGTGTCCAGCAGGACTGCTTGAGGAGTAGGGGCCGGGGGAGGCAGGGTCAGGCTGCTTTCTCCTCACCTGTCACTCCATACTGCAGGGGTTTGGGGACACTTATCATTTCTCCCTGCGTAGTGGGAGAACTGCAGCAGAGAGGGAAGAGCTATCATGGCTGAGTGTGCCTTTCAGGTTTTGAGAAAGAAAATGCTCATATAAAGCAAGAGCTGCTACAAGGAAAGAGCAATGCAACCTCATTCACTCCGCTTCATTTGCCTTGCATACATGCTGGGAAAATACTCACACAGAGACAGCAGCAATGCTGGACACTCCTCGTACATCACTCTAGCTGTTTCCTTCCCACCCCATCTCCTTCCATCATGCGCTGTACAGGGGTTCTGCACCAGACTGATCCTGAGAATCGGCCAATCTCCACTCTGCCCTTGCACAGCCAGCCCTGCCACTCTTGCCTGTCTCAGTCTCCCCCGCTGTCCATGGGCTACTATTTGATCATTGCTAGTTTGGCCTGTCAGTTCTCCTTACAGCTGAGTGACCTGCCCAGTCGTTTCATGTTCTTTATTTTCTGGATTACATTGTTCTCCTGAGTATGTTGCCTGACTGCATGAAGTGCTCTCTCCCTTTCTGCCTTAGTTATTCCAAGTATCAATCACTCCACAACCACCTTTACTGCTATTAACCTTCTTCCTGTCTTCCAAATCAAACCCCATTTCTCACTTCCATATGTCAACACCAGCAACAAGCATCGATTAAATGTCTTTCATTTTTAAAGCACACAGCGTTGCTACCCTTGCTTATATCTTAATGCTTCCCATATGCTTCTCATCAGACTCTAAATTCCTCTGTTTGCTTCCTCTGAGAAGTCATTCTTCATTATAATAAGTTGCCCCAAGTAAATTTATTCATCATCTTTTTCTATGACAGCCACGTTCTTTCACTACGGGAAATTAAACACTGTACCATATGGCCAGAGCAGCAAACTTTAGTACTCACTTGCTCAATTGTTTTAACACTTTGCCGCCTTCATACAACAGTCTGTTTGCCACTAGCATGTCAAGCTTCCGCCTGACATATGCATTAGACACATTAATGGGAAGGAGGAAATTAAGTGAAGTTGACAATGTGAGGAAAGAACAGTATGATCCCATTAAGTTCCAAAAATTCACTATTTCTACTATTTTTCACTGGGTTGGGGGAAAAAAAGCCCCTTAAACTAATTCCTCTGAACATGCTACATCATTAGCCTGCTGTGCCACCATATGACACCTTTCAAAATCAGAACAATGTGAGAATTCAGAAGTCTGGGGACAGCATATACATGGCTGTGCTGTGCATCCCTTTTGTGAGCCTCATACTGTCATTAGCTTTACTTTTCATGCTGCAGTTGTTCCTCAAGCCACACTAGGTCCTGTCTAATTAATGACACACCATCAACTACTGCTAGAAGCTTAATTTTCTCTATGTTTGTCTTAAGAATTTGGCTCTCCTGACAGAGCCTTTTTGATACATGTAGCAAATCGCATTTAATAATATAGGATGAATACA
The DNA here is from genome assembly GCF_035582795.1 of Mycteria americana. Classification (NCBI taxonomy): domain Eukaryota; kingdom Metazoa; phylum Chordata; class Aves; order Ciconiiformes; family Ciconiidae; genus Mycteria; species Mycteria americana. Next base: position 15,677,396 of record NC_134373.1, read on the forward strand.
GACTTCCTTCCCTGGAGTCTCTTCTGATGTTGACGTCTTGAATATCCTTCTTATATATATATGGATCTTTTCTCAGGAGATAAAATAAAAATTAAAAAAAAATTGGGGTGGAAGACAGCTACATGCTTCCACAAATGTATTTTATTTCATTGCAGCAGCATGTAATTCTTTTGCTTTGGTCATTATCTATCTCTGGGCCAAATCTTAAGCTAGAAGGCGGCACACCTGCCCCTACAGTGAGTAGAATTCTATCTGAATATGCCAGGGCTGAATTTGGCCCTTCTCTCCAGATTTCCTCCTGCTCATTTATTGAATTTCTACTTTGGTCAGGCAGCTAGAAGAAAATTGGTACCTTCAGTTATGCCATGTTTCTATTCCTGTTTCTGATTTACAGCTGGGAGTGATGTAAGAGCCAAGCAGCCTCTAGCTGATGGCTGTCATGCTCCTTGGATGTGACTCTTTGCCCCCTCATACTAGAGGGGATGTGACTCAGTGCTGACTGAGGTGTATCCCACTGAGTCTCTGCAGGTGGGTTTCCTGTGAGTTTGTTTCAGTGGAGCACAGACTGCTGAATGGAGCCACTGGGTGAGTTTGTGTAACTTCTTTGTGTAGATTTCCCTGTGCCTGTTGCAACTCCAGCTCCCAGCTCTTTGGTTTTGCCTCATGATAAAGGATGAGCTTTTGTTCTGCCAACTCACTCACATGCCCGTGGCTGCAGCCTGGGGACCTCAGCAGTTATGTGTAGAGCAGTCAGGGACAGTCTCAGCAAGGCAGCCATGCCACTGGGCACAGAAACTATTTTTCAGAGAGAGAAGGAAAGATGATGAAGTCAGTGTGGCGTGTGTTGTGTGCCAGTGCTATTTAGACTCCATCAAATTTCCAATAGGCGTTTTTCCTCAAAAAATGGTGTTCTGAAATTGTAAAGTTTTGAAATGATCAAACCTTTACAAAACTTTATTGATTTTTAACTCTGCTGAGCATGAAGAAATAATAGCTTTTACCAGCATTATTCATGCATCAGATAATACATAGTTTCACATTTTATCAATTCAGTGTTATCCTGTGAGGGCTGAACTTGACTACACTATTATTCCTGCTGCTGTTGTAAGTTAAGCATTGACAATGTTCTCAGCAGTTTATTTAAGAGACAAAAGATGTAATAATAAAGCAAAAAGGCATTTTGCATCCAGCATGGGGCTGCAGAAGGAACTGTGAATAACCTGTGATCTTAAGGAAAAATCAATGACAATCTCTCAAAGCTCAAGACTGGTTTTCAAGACTGTTGCTAGGCGGAAGGACTAGAAATGTGTCTGCTGGTGCTCCTGGACTTCCAGGCAGATGTGGGCAGCTGCTCAAATGGCACAAGTCCACAGAGTACATTTGGGCTCTGTTTGTGTAAAAGCACCTGCTTCTGCCAAGCTTGCTGCAAGTTTAGAGCTCTGCTCATCTAACATAAAATAACAATATCCAAGGATCTCCATTACATTTCTTCTTTCTGGATCCAATATTCAGCACTGGTGTGTAGCAACCAATAAAATGAATACCTGAAATAAAATTAATAATAAGCAATAAAATGAAGCCCTTCAAAAGTACTTCCTGTACTTCAAGTAGTGATGATTTCATTCAGTGCAAGATTTCCTTTATGCTGGTTTCTCTATTATCTCTATTGCTCAGTGTGCAGAGTTTCTGAATTATACATGAAGATAGATTTGGGAGCACAAAGAATCACAGGATTGGGAAGGAGGTCATCTATTGCATCCCTCAGCCTGAAGGAAGGAAGGAAGGATTATACTTATGCCATTTTTGACCCCCTGTAATGGAGACTGTACAGTCTCCCTAGTCAATCTATTCCAGTGCTTTATACCCTTAGAGAGAGAGAGCTCTTCCCAGTATCTTACCTAGGGCTGCCATGCAACAATTTCAATCCATTACTTCTCATTATATCCACCATGAGAAAACAGGTTATCCCTCTCGTTTGTGAAGCAGACTTTTATGTATTGGAAGACTGTTATCATGTCCTCTCCAAGTCTCTTTTAGAATAAGCAATCCCAAATTATTTCATCTTTCCCTGTAAATCACATGTTTCTAGACATCTGATCGTTCTTGGTTCTCTCCTTTGGGCTCTCTTCAACTGGTCCGTGTCTTTCTAAAAGCCCTTTCCTGTCATTCCTGAAAGACTTGATGAGACCTTCACTTGAAGCAGTCAGGGAATAATATTTTCCTTTAAGTGCTCTCCATGGATAAGTGAAAAGGCTGCTAAATGGGCTCATATAGCTGTTCTCAAATTTAAAGTATAACCCTCTTTGAATAGCATTGGTCCAGTGAAAAAAGAAATTACGCTGCTTTGGAGTGTATTCATTCACCTGCAAAATGAGCTGACATTACAACGAAATATTTAATCTAAAGACATTTCTGAGTGAGTCAACATGAATACACATCCACATGAAATTAAATTAGTCCATTGCATGTGTGCCACTAAATAGTCAAATAGTAGAGACAAGGTGAATGAGGGAGTTAATACATTCACTGCTGGTAGAGCAGCTCTGGAATAGTATTGCTTTGCTAGCCATTGTGCACATGCATAGCACATGGTAGACATTGCCTTGAAGAGCAAACACCCTAAAGAGGAAGGGCAAGCAGTGGTAGGAGATGTCGCATTTCACAAACGAGAGAACCGCAATTTGGGAAAGGAACTGATTTTCTCAGGATTGTTGTGGCAAAGAAGAAATGGATGCTCACTTTCCTGAGTTCCCCTCTTTCCATGTCCATGGGGCATTCTTCCTTGCCATGACTGAATCTCTGGCCAGTCCTTGGAGTTTGCAAGGTGCTATCTTTATAGATTTATGACCCTGAAGGCACCCAAAATAGGGTTTCTTCCACGGAATCTGATGATGTATAATGAGCACACAGGAGTCAGATTTGCCATGAAGGACAGCAAAGAAATGTTGTGTAATACCTATGTGTGCAATCTTCTTTTAATCTCCTCTGGCTTTAGAGATACTGAGTTATCAATGGGCAGGCTGTGACATTACATACAAAGATGAGATCATCTCCTCTTCTGCACTCTTAGTCTACACCTGTACCAGCAATTTGTCATGAGATCCAATTTCTATTGATTTAAACGATCAGCAGTGTTCCCCTTGGGCTGTAGTAAAGCTCTAGGAGAGAGGGAGTGTGAGTCAGAGGTTTTCATACTTTAAATATTATGAATTTTCTGATAGCAGGGATTTGAATGGCTCTTTCTGGGACTGTCAGCTTGGCTTTGCGAGGAGTTTCTTCATTCCAGTGGGGCTCCGTTGAACCCTTTTTCCCTCTCTCCTTTTCCATCCTAGGGTCAACACCTTAAACATTGCAGATGCTAAGGATCTTCCACCCCCAATGTCTCAAAGTTATTTATGGCAATCTGTCTGGAAGCAGCCTTGCCCTGGGAAGGGGGAAGAGCTGAGCAGCCGCAAATGCTGCAGGCAAGCTATCTTGTATGTTCTGAAAGCTTGTAGCCTCTGGTCCAGGCGGCCCAAGGTCTCCAGGAGGCACGCAGCTGGCCCAGTACCATGCTCACTCTTAAGAGGGAAAAGGAAGCCAGCTCACCACGTAGCACACTAGGGATTCCTAAAGTTTGTTCTCCTGCCATGAGGTCTTCAGGGATTATAGCCTTCCCTCTGTTTTCTTTTCCCAAAACTGTGTCCTCCTTTTACAAGGCATTCTTATTTGAAATTAAAATCTCAAAATATTTCACTGTTTGATTGCGGTTTAGCTAGCCCCTTCCAGACTTCCCAAGAAATCTGACAGGCGCACTTCTGGGGGATACTAGGAGCCCTCAGAGTAGGGGCCTGTCTCCACTAAGAAGAATGCATGACTGAATTGCAGCCAGAGAATGAGATGGGAAAACAGCCACCCTTGGCTGCTAAATTGGAGCTGCAAAGCTCCAAATCACCCAGCATGAGCCCACTCTCTCTCCCTTGCTCTTCGTTCCCCTGCCATCTCCACATCCCCCAACCCTCACTCCTCCCCAGCTCCCAGAGTTTGCACAGCAAAAGTTAAACCCCTTGGTTTTTAGCAGTTGCAATTTGAGAGAGGGCCAGACATATTTTCGCAGGCTTTTCCAGGCTTGTGGTTTGCACTGTATTCCCTCTGAGCATAATTTACATAGGGAGGAAATGAATCTTGCGAAATAAGCCTTAGTGTTTACATGCTGTTCAGTTCAGTGGTTTCAGAGAGTTGGGCAGCAGTAAAGATGGCATTTGAAAGTGAAGCATTTCCTAGTCACTTCATCCAAACAAAGCACCAGTACAAAAAAAAAACCCAACAAGACCTGAGAAGCCAGAAAATGACCACTGCATAGTCAGATTCCATACTGCACTCTCGTTCTTCCAACTAGGAACCTTTTCTTTTTTCTTTTTCCTTCATTTTTTTTTCTCTCTAATGCCATATGTACAGCTTGAGGTTATATTGGAACGTATAAATCTCATGTGAGCCACAAAGCATTAAGCCACCATTATCCTTATAATTTCATTATCTCAGTTCCTACCCTAAAACATTTAAAACTAATTGAACACCCGAGGTTTTCCTGTGAAGTTTATTTCCTAAACATTATTGAAGTACTGTTGATAAAGCCAAAATGTACAAAGTCAGCACTTCCTAAAACAGCCTGATTTATTAAAGTAGAAATTTTTTTTATGAATAGGATCTGAATGCCAAATAGTTCTTATCATTTTATGTTTCCATGCCATGTATTTTAGCTGATTTCCAAGAACAACTACTTAACTTCCATGAAGTTGTGCCAGTTTTCCTTCCCCTCATAATATCACTTTAAGATGCTTGCCAGTTTGTTCTTTTAACTATGAATTTACGTTGTCTCTTGGTATTTTCTTTGTCTTGATTTAAACTATTTGGCTTTCTTTGTTCTTGATGTCACAGGCTGTCTCTGATACTTCATTTATGCTGCTAATGGTTCCCAAATGTTCTCATGTTACAATAGGCTATACTTTTCAGTAGAAATTTATTTTATATTCTTGGTGAAGTTCATAGCGTAGAAGACTTGTGTAGCATAGGAGATCAAACTAAATGATTATTATATTCCTTCCCAACATGTAAAATCAGTAAAATAGTTTCACATACATACAGGTTGCTTTGTCATTAAAGATAGTTCTGCCTCCACGTTTCCTTCTCCAGTCTCATGATATTACAATGATGTTGGATGCAGCTGCAAAATTTGGACTAGAATTTAAGTTTGGTGGTTTTCATTTGGCAGGTTATAAAGGCACAAGCTGTTATTTTTTCCAGAATAAAGAATGGCACTCATCCTTCCAGCATCAAGGAGCTTTGCTTTTATATAAAGAAAAATATATGAAGAGAGATGGAAAGATCAGAGGTTTCCAGATTTTTTGTTTTGTACAGGTAGTAGCAACCTTAAACATAATGGCAACTAGCAAAGCAACCATGAAGGAAGATGGTTTACTACTTACAATGTGATAACTAAACTGAGTAGTAACAAACCCTCACTCCCAATTTCAAATTCAAGTTGGTGAGCTTGGATCTAAAGCTGAGCTCAGACCTTTATCTGACAAAGAGCTAGCTGTGTTGTTTTCTCAATACAATAAATTGAAGTAGGCATACAAAAGAGAGAGGTTTTTAAACTTCATCCTGCTGGGTTACTCTTCCAAGTAGTTATGTTGAAGTCACTGAAACTTCAGTTCAAGATCAGCGGGTAGGATTTGGCCTATTAGATCACTGGGTGTTTAAGCTGGGCATGACAATGGTCTTTGGTAGATGTTTTACATGTAATATCAGATTTCAAGTGAAGAAAACAAAACTAAATCAGGTAACCAGTGAAAAAATGAGTCTTTCCCCTTTTTAAAATAAATTGCCAGCAGTTACCATAGTAACTGCTAACAGTAGAGCATTTTGACTGTCTATTATGAACGGCAAAGTAAAATATTCTCTTTTCTTGGGAGAGCTAAGGAATGTTCATCCAAAACAATGGATTAGCTAATCATTGCTTCCATAGCAATTCATCTCCAAGACATAGATGGACGGGAGGTGGCTCAGTTCCTCTCCAGTGGTCAGCTGAAAACTTGCAAAGCCAAAGCATGATTTGTTGTCCCAATTAGTTGGACTGCCTAGAAAGGAGAATGACATAGTGGACCTGGAGGTTGGCCTTCTTTGTCACCTCTTAAAGAGATTTCTGCTAGTTGGATATGAAATTTAGAGGAGGTGATGTGTAGGAAAGCCGAGCATATCCCGTTGTCAGAGCTCTCCAGCTGAAACTGTTTCCTCTAACTAATTCTTAACTGGAGAAAGATTTTCAGCCATTCACATGTTTCCTACACTAAAAACAGTTGCTTCTTTTTCTTCTAGTCTTTGGATCACTCTCCTTATTTTTCCATCCTGTCTGCATTCACAGCTACTTAGAAGAACATATTTAAGCCCTTTGGGTTTTGGGTGTCATGGGCCCAGGCCAGGTGAGTAGCAGTCAGCACCAGGGCCTCTCCCCATGCTGGAGCAGGTGTCAAAGCCACTCTATGCTAGAGCAGAAAAACAGACTGAAGGTGAGGGAGCAGCAGTCCAAAGAGCAGAAAAATGGTAAGCCTCAAGTCGTGTTGATGAGCACTGGCACTGCAGTCTGAGGTATGGGATTATGACATTGAGGCTGGGTTGGGAGGAGGTTTATATTAACCTCCCTCCCACAAAAACATAGGCCAGCTCACTCATGTCCCCAGGATCTGAGTGGTTGTTTCCACTGGAAAATCCACCAGTGCTGTTTCCAGTTCAATTTGACTGATGCAAATGATGGGGCTTCCACCACTGCTATGCTGAGACTAGTTGCAGTTTCACAGGTCTCCCTTTTCAGGCATTTCTCCTGAAAATCACCTAGACCATCTTATTCCAGTTTCTAGGGGACAGCTAGCCATTTTCATGAAGAGTATGAGCACCAGTGCAATTGCCACCAAAAGTACAGACATTCAGCAAGGGGGTCCAAAGAGTGACTGGGTACAAAGACTGAGTTACTCTGCTGTTCCTTAAGCTAACTGCTGCCAGCCAGGTTAGCAGTGGAGAGATAATTTGGGAAAGCATGGTCTGTCACTTTTGTGCTCAGACAAGTGTCAAGATCAAAATCAGGCAGGCCAGGATCCTCAGCTGTTATGAAGAAGTTAAAAGAAGTGGCACTATCTTGGTTTGCACATCTGAGAAACCTGTGTCTTTGGTTTTTAATCAGTTCCCATCAGAACCTGTTGGACCATTTAAAACTATTTCTCTAGCCTTTATGTTGATGGACACTTTTCTCCTTTGAGCCTCATACCTTCTTAAAGTGAAAGGAAAGCCATACCAAGTATAGTTAAATATCCCTTTCCTTAGTCATCGTTTGGTCAAAATTTTTAACCTGAGGTCTTTTAATCTCTTGTCATAAATCTGTCACTTCAGTCCGTTAATCAGGTTTGTTGCTGCTTTTTCAATTCCCTCCAATGTGCCAACATCTGCCTGGCTCTGAGGTGCCCTGGAGAAATGGTAGTGTGTGCTGGCTCCTCGCCTCGGTACCAAAGGAGGGGAGACCGCCACCACCCTGAAGTCCCACGCTGGTTTCTACTGGGCACAGAAAATCTGAATACTTATCAGGCAAAAGGAGAGTGGGAGAGACAAAGAATATCAGTGGAGGTGTGCTGCATTGAGCTCAAGTGAAATCTTAACTTTGTTTATGTCAGGAAAATATTTGGGATATATGGTTTGCAGTTACAGCTGATAAAAATAGCTTTTCAGGAAAGCTATCACAGGGGAATTACTATAAAAAGGGTACAATCAACGTAGGATTGCTTTTTTTTTTTAAAAATGGTTGATTAGGGCCTGATCCGGTTATATACATTTACCGTCATGTATTTCTGCATGTGCAGTGGAACGCAAGGCATGATCATAGAAATAGAGAACAATTTTCATTGGAAGGGACGTTTGGAGATATCTGGTCCAATTTCCCTCCCAAAGCAGGGCCATTCAAAATTATGCTAGCTTGCTCAGAGCCTTGATGTTCATACTGCAAACATTTCTGCTAAATCTCTGATGAGGACTTCTGAATAAGCAATCAAAGCTTTCTTCAGAGAGGCTGTTGCAGGTTTCCAGGGGTGGGACAGACCCTGGGAAGCTGAATCTAGTGCTTTATGAAGCATTAACCCATAAAACTCATCCAGTAAGTGCTCCACTAATAAAAATCTGCAATTAGTACTAAGAAGATGTCCCAAAGGCGAGAAGAAAATACCAATATTGCCCCAGACAGCCATCAAATCTTGTACTTTAGGTCTTCTAAGGTGTGTTTTTTATCTCTTTTGCCACAGTAATACATAGGTGTGAGGGCATAAGTGCTTTATTGGAATAAATGTTTATCACCAGGCACAGAAGTTAATGAGTGGGCTTGGTTCTGACTGTTGAACATGGATAGTGCTCCTCCATTTCAAGCAGCCCTGTGGGCTGATGTGTGATCAAAGTCAGGGAGGAGACCTGAGGCTACTTTGTGCGATCTCAGGAGCTGCCTACCACTTCTGGGCCCAAGGGTGGCAGAGCCATCTCTGGGTCACTTGAGTGAAACTTATCAACCTCTCAGTTTCTTTAAAGATTGTCTCTTTTTGTATTTTTGTGATTCGAAAGTTCAGTTAAGGGGAAGCTCTTTGAGAACGTGATCCGACACCATGTTACTAGAGCTAATTGGAGAGCCAGACCTGGCTTCGGCTCTGTCTGGTCAGATTGCATGAAAAAAGACTTCAGAATCTCGCCAGAGCAGAAGATAAAAGCTGGTGTCAAAAGAGACAGTGTGTTCTCTCCTACTTTTTCTTTTGATGATGTAAGTCCTGGTGGTTTAATAGTGCTGGTAGTTAAGCAGGAAAGTTTTCTGTAGTTAACTGTTTGCAGTGACAGATATTAATTAGTTTTACTTCGACAGCAATTCTTCAGTAATAGTTCTTCAATGGCAATTCCTATTTGACTGATTTATAAGAGCTCTTTACCCTCTATTAAGAGACAAGTTAAACTTAAACTTAAATCTTATTACTCGTAATTGGGGCTTGGAAAAAATAGTATAGACTTCAGACTTTTAAATTTTAATTATGAGTGCATTTAATAGTCATGAAAGTGAACAGCTAATTGCTCAGGTTTGAACTAGACACAATGCTTGTTCTCTACAAGCTTTATCTTGTAGTTCAGCCAGTGCACCTCAACCCTGAATCCTGTTAATCCAATCTTGCGGTTTTTTGCAACGGGACAGCCAGTTTGTCAGTGATTTTTATGAGCTACACAAAAAAGGAGGAAGGCTAGGATCACCAAATTCTTTCTGTATCCAAAAGCAGGCTTTGAGCTTACAGCTGCAGGAGGCAACTGCTCATGTAATAGCCCATTGTTCAGCAGCAACGTTTTTCTTCTGCAGCTGAAACCTAACACAGCTAAAGTGTTAGGTCAAGTGCTTGTCCATAAAACTAGTAATTTTTATGTCAGTTTTTTAAAAACTTTATTATTCCTAATAATATTTTTAGTGTTGTATACATTTTCAAATATTTTATGTCTTTCTGGATCAATATTCTATCAAAAATACGTCCATTCTTTGTATTATTTATTTTTCCTTCTTTGGAGATTGGGTGCACTTGGACGTGATAATAACTTCCAGCTTGCAGTACTCAAAATTAATGGCCAGAGTATTGAAAAGCTTGCCATAGATGTTAATAATCCTTTTTTGTGCTGTTTTTGTTACTTCCATCTGTTACCACAGGAAGGATGACTTGGTAATAAACCCTGCTTATACCTTCACCACAAAACAAGAGAGAGGAAATGAGATGTCAGCAAAAATGCATAGTGTGACACAATCATGTTCAGCAGTATTCTTTGTGACTTAAAGACTCTTACAAATATGTTGTTGTTAATGCCCATACCTCTGAAGAGTTTGGGATAGTTGCAATAGGGCAAGTTCATCCATGATGCCGCTTCTCAAGAGCTGCGATGTCCACTGAGAACCAATTAATCTCTGTTGTGTTGATTTACACGCTAATGCAATTTGAACTTCACCTTCAGGCTGAGACAGGACTACGTTGCAGCATTTTACAATACTGAGAAGCTATCGTGTGCTTTAATTTGAAAACCTGTATCCAAATGGTGTATTTGTGATCACAAAATGTCCATATTTCCATGAGTTGATCCAAATTTGCAAATCAGCCATCCTGGTGGCTCTGATAGCACAAAATCAAGATTTTCTTCTCAGTCTGCAGAGGTCTGGGCTTTATTCCAGCATCTAGCAAGAAGATCAATACACTTCATGACTACTGCCTCTACATTCATACACCAGGGATATTTGGGCCCCAGCAGACACCCACCCTCCCTTCTTCCTATCTTACAAGCTCAGCTGGATTCTCCAGAGCTCTGAAACCACATGCAGGTGGCTCCTAATTTTAGTAGCATCTACACAATGACTATCATGATGTGGGTGAGACAGAAAATCCCACACCTCCCTCATACAATGAGCTTGGGCTTCTGATGGGTTTCTGAGCATCCCTGAACGTGCTGTGCTAGAGAGGAAGCAGCTGAGCAGCTGCAAGGCTTCAGGTGCTTTTGTGGGAAGGAATGAGAGACTGGGAATATGGGACATTTGAGGGAAATCTTCTTACTTGTCCTGCAGTGGGGGTATAGGCTTTTTTACTACGGTGTTAGCTAGGCAGGCCTTGCCCTCAAGGCTAAAACATTCCACATTGGAGACTTCTTCCAAAAGACTATAGTAGTCTTAGGCCTGGTTCAAAGTAGCTTGTGGAAAGTAAAGGACACTCTTCACATGGCTTTTTTACAGGTTATTGATAGGAGTTTCAAGACACACTTTCAGTTACCAGGCCCATGCTGTCTTCTGTCAGTGGCTTCTGTCATTGCTTTTGGTGCTATGTACGGATTCTGTACTTGCCCTTGCATCTTTTCTCCCTCCAAGAAGACACAGTGTGGAAAATTGAAGCTCCCATTTACTGGCCAACCTAGATGTACCAGCAGGCCCATGAAATCCTTTCTGCTAAGTGTGGCCTTGCAATTGTTAAGTCCTTCCTCAAAACACCCAGGGGACCACAGAGGTTTTAACTATGCAGGTTACTCTCATGCTCAAACCCTCTCCCCACCCCACTGGCTTGCAGCAAATCATAACAGGTCAGTCCTCAGTGGTCCAAGCTCATGATTCAGAAGAGTGAAGTTAAACCCATGGAAGTGACATGTCAGGGTACCTGAATGCAAGACCTTTGGTGTATTAACCAGAGCTGCATCTCTTTGCTGTGCCACCTGCATGTACTGCAACTTCTAAAAAGCCCTCAAATGTATTTTTGATAACAGCGTGGAATGAAAAAGAAAAAATCTTCCAGTGACATCTTCCTACAGCACTTAAAACTTCCATTAATATTATGAATGAATCCAGCACATAATCTGCTGCTGAATCAAAATTTCCAGAACCGTATTCCAACTGCATTAAAAGCTGTATTTCCATTAATGTAAAGAATGAATCCAGCATGTAATATATTGCTGAATCAGAATTTATGCAACAGGTTAGTTAAGAGGCTACAGTCAACTCCTATAACTCAAATATCTGAAGCCTGACCTAGTACTATAGCCACTGCAATTAAAAAGCCAGCTGTAGATATGAAAAACATGTCTGTCTGTGCAGGAAAATCTATTTCTCTAAACAGTGATGTGGACAGGAAGTGAAGAGGTTTGAAAAATTGGCTCTGAAAGTAAAACAGTCACCTCCTTGATAAACCAGGCTACTATTGCAGTCTGTTTTCTTGGGAAGATGGCAGAGCATGTAACAAATTTAGTATTGTTATTTAAAAGTTTAGTATCATCTTATTTTGCTTCTTCAAGAAAAAGTACAAAAGAAAGTACAATAAAAGGTTGAGAGAAATACAAGAAGTTTGAGAGAAAGTACAATAATGTGTCCAGATTGTTCAAAAATTGCCTTGAGACTCTCCAGTGGAGTGTTCTTCTCTGAATGGCTGTGTCCTTTTCCCTTATATTTTGTTATTTTGGGAAAACCCTTACCTTGTGAGGTTTATTTCCTAATTTGTGAAGATGTCTACGCTCTTCAGCAAGGCATTCTTATTTCACAGACAGGAGTTATAGGCAGAGGCATCCTCAGAGATCTCAGCAGCTCTCTCCCAATTCAAGAGACATAAGAAAATCAGGAGGCAGCAGCTCAGTTTGTGAGAGGCAGAAATCCGGCATGGCTAACAGGTTCCCTGGAGGGGGAGGGAGACCCTTTCAGGCTCACAGGAAGCAAAGGGTCCTGGCAGATATTCCCCTTCCCTGAAAGTGGGACCTACATTTACAAATTATCTTCCCATGTAACAGCTAGTGCCTTGGGGGGGAAGAGAAGGGCCTCGGATGCTTTGGTTTAGACACTTCTTTCCACTCGCTTCCTCTCTCTCAGCAAAGTGCTGCCAGTGGTGACATGTACCTGTATTGTCCCTCCCATGAGATGGCAATATATAATTCTACCTAAAGTTATCCCTTACAATTTCATTTCGACTCTGATGAGCAAGGATTTTACCAACAGGTTTATTGCTAAGCCTGATATCTTGGGAATTAGCATTACTCCGTCTCTGTCTTTATTATCAGCCTCACTCTTTCAGCCCCCCTCTATAGCAGTCCTTGCTATTAATTTTATCTTTTTGTTATCATTCTACATAATTTTGTACATTTTTTTGCATTTCTTTTTTATTTTTACTAATGCAAAATCACTTTATCATTCCTTTAATATTAGCAGTCTTCTTCCATACAGAGCTTTAATTTTAGCTAGTCTTGGCCTTCTCAGGAATGCTTAGACATCCTCAGTCAAAGGCAGCTGAGGATATGCAGTCCTTTGCAGGATCAGACCCAGACATGAGAGGAACTTGTATGCTCTCTAGATGTATTAAACTAATTACTTTGACTTCCATATACTCATTGTGGGTTCAAAGGCCAACAACTGGGCATCCTATTTGAGAATTTCAAGGGAGATGGTTGAGCACAGGAGAGCCTGGGAGCAGGTTTCAATTATTTTATTAGACAAAGGGTTAAGAGTCATGCCTGGGAGGAGAGATGAGTGTTTCTTGACATGGGATTTAGAGTGTAGCAAGGAGGACTTGAGGGCTTTTGATCTGGCATCTTTCTCAAGCATTATCTCACTTCTTTTAAAAAGAAAAAGGGAAAAGAAGAAAGGATGGAAACATCTCCTAGGCAGGAGATTTTGTAATGAATTCTGACACCAAGAGGAGCTTATGAAACACTTGTGTGGTTACAGCTAGCAAATCCTGGGGCAAACAAAAATTCATGCTAAAATGATAAGGAGTTTTGTTCACTGGGAGCAGGTCCCCTGTCCTGGTACTTCCAGCAATGGATCAGGAAACAAGTTTCCATGTTTTGGACAGGCTTATGTATTAAGAGTTATGGCCTGGAAAGGCCATTAAGAAAATAACTGTAGTAAAACTGTGAATCAATTATGGAAGAATATCTGAAATACGATTTTATTTTATAGATGCTTTCAAGCAATAAAGTGTGATGAGTTAATTCTCTGATGCTTATTTCTAGAGCTGCAGAAATGAGATTAGAACTTGCAGATTCCTGGCACCTTGTCCATGCTGAGTCCACAGACAATTTAACTTCTACAGCATTTACTGTGCTAATGCATGGAACATGGTAAGTGTTTTAATATTACTGTTCCAGACTTCTCTTTCCCCACTTTACATATTTTTAGTCTCCCAGTATAAACCCCAAATAACTGCTGTGGAGGAAAAATTTACTGTGAAAGAAAAAAGCTATGATTTGTGCAAATTCCAAAATAGTGAGTGTAACTGGCTATCTGTTCTGTGACGCTCCATAGGGTGAGCCTAGGACAAAAGCCCATTCCTATTATATCTTTCTACGCAGCTTGGGATGTCAGTAGCCATTTGAACGAAGTTGTCTGCTTAGCCTTAAAAACAGGCAGTGGAACTGTTTAATGTGAAACCTGGGACTGAATAGTAAAATGTGTGAAAAATAGTACAGCAGCTACTATAACTTCCAGTAGTTTTTATTCAAAGTTGCTTTCAGAACAAAAGCTACAAAAGAGTCATTTCAAGAAATACACCTCAATAGAGATGAAACATAGAAGTACATGAAAAACCATAGAAGGCTGGGCTAGATTCAAACACCACTTTCATACTTGTAACGAAAAATGGTAAATACAATCCAGTGTATTCTCCAAATCCTCCCAATATGAATCAGTATGTCCGCGAGTAGGTGTAAATAGAGTATGCTAACAATTCAGCTCTATACCTGCCGCCTACACTACTGCAGTATTTGAATACTACAGAATTGTTAGCGGATTTTGTCTCTCTGACATTATTCCCCCTCCTCCTCATAAGGTAGGGAAATATCCCTTCTCACAGGTAAGTAGGTGTTAAACCTGACAGAGAAAATGGGGTTGTTTGGTGCACTGGATTATGTGCACGCCCAGGTGCAACTGTACTGGTGTGCCCATCACTGCCAGTACCTACAGGGCTGATTACATGACCTGCATAAGGCCACGCAAAAAGTTGATCCAGAAACTGAATTTTCTGAGTCAGAGCTGAAGTCTTGTTGCAGAACTGATTTTCTAAACAATCTAATTGTTTCTAACAGAACTAAGTCCTTTGCCTAGTCCTGTGAAGAGAAATTGTAGGGTTTGGTCTCCATGCAAGAAATACACGGTCCTGAAAGGCATTCCTTTATGGATATTAGGAAAATTAGAGCCTGGAAAAGTCCAGGATAGTTTCTTTTGAGGCCTTCCCCTGCAAAGACTTACATTTACTGTCTCTGTGTTCCTTATAGTGTTAAACACTAAACTTTCCTCAGTGAGTTTCCCTAGTGAGACCTTCGTATGATGAAAATTGTGAGGACATGATGGCTATTCCTGTACCATAAAACATTAAGCATTACCATTTTTTATACCATTGCTGTGCCTGTTAAAATTGGATATATTCATTCTTTGACTCTTCAGTGCAATTTCATGTTCCATAAGTGTCCAAGTGACTCAGAATCCATGGACCACTACACATAAAAGTTTGATTTTCCTTCTTTTATTTTATGTTATACTTAAAAACAAAATGTTCTTGAAGCTCAATCAAAATAAGGAAAATAAAAATGTTCCATTCAAAAAACATTGGAATGGGATGTTTGGACAATATCAAGAGTACCCTCCCTTCCCCCTTTTGTTTGCTTGCCAGAATAAACTTAAGCCAAATTGATGCTGTTTGGTGAAGGGCATTTAGCTTGTGGGAATTATATCTTCTGATAGCAAATGGTTCCACCAACACTTCATGCTGCATTTTCCAGCAGGTTTTCTGTGTGTGGCATCCACCTCAGGGTCCCTGCAAGGTGGTGGCTTTGAGAGGCATGTGAATACTCTCTAGCCCTTTTTCAAATCAACTTTTCAGTGTGTACCAATTTGTACTGTTCCCTCTTTCTACGCAGCCTCTAGGTAGCCATTTTGATGAGTGGTCATAGCATTAAAAGTTGTGGTTGTTATAGCTCTGCCTAAATCGGAAGAGTGGAAGGGGGGAACATGAGGATATAGAAGTGCACTCCTGAGCCAAACCAATGGTCTGTCATGCAGTGTCCTCTCTCCAGGGGTGGCAGTAAAAGCAGTTGTTTAGGGAGACCATGCAAGCTTGGCCGTAGTCTGCAGTCCATACCCCTTGTACTCCCTGAGCATTGAAATCGTTGGGTTAGGATGCTAGAGAATATATCCCTGCCCAGAGTTTTCACACTCCATCTGTAGCTGTTGTCCATGAATTTGTCTGAAACCTTTTTTCACCTGCTGCTGTGCTTGCCTCCACAACCTCCTGTGGCAGCAAATACCAGAAATTCACATGTTTTGTAAAGAAGCGCTTTCTTTTATCTGTTTTAACCCAATCTCCTACTGGTTTCATCAAGCGCCCCTGGTTCTCAAGTTGTAGCATTTGGTGAAAACAGTTCTGCCTTTACCTGAGGAAGTGCTGCATGCAGACAGTGGAGGTGGAGGAGGAGAGAGGAGAAAAGAGCATTACATGGGTTTCTAACAATTCCCTGATCACAGAGTTGTGTAAAAATATGTGATTACATAAACTAGAGCTGTAGCAGAAGCCAGAGTAACACCCTCTTGGTAGCTGTGTCCTGCCCCTGAAGCCTAGTGCAGCATTTACAAATGCCAGAATAAGGGAACCAAAGTAGCGGCTTAAATGTGGGCATCCACTGCCTGCAAGAGAGAGTGTGGGCTCTCTGTCTTGTACAGGAAGCTTGTCTGGTACTTAGCCTACATTTTCCTTTCTTTAGAATTATTTTTGTATTTGTAAGCATAAACCCATAGATCACACTAAGTAATTCCTTTCCTTTCTTGATTTTCATTTTCTCTGCATATTTATCTTGTCTCACCCATAGCTATCAGTGTGTCAGGTTATGCAATACAAGGGCTTTTTTTAGCTTGTTCTCTATTCACTAGATTCTCCCTGTCCTATGGCAATTTTAGTTGTGTTTTTACTTCACTCTGATTTCCCTGAATAAGATTTGTCTGTTGGCTGTCTCATGTATGTTTTATTTCAAGAGACGTTTTGTGTCTGGTATTTCTCAGCTCTCCGACTGGTTTCTCTTGAGCTCCATGAAGGTTTCTAATTCCAGAGACGCCCTTTTTTGTAGTCTCACTGCTTGAAGCGGGGGCCAAGAGACAAAATGGAGAAATAAAATCAAATATGTGCCTGTGAACTACCATCCCCTATTAGTGGCTTTATGCAACTATTTCCTATTAGAGGCTTCATGCAGCTGTCACCAGAGATGCTTCTGAATCAAAACCTTGGAATTAAAATTGTGGAGCCCCGGGGAGAAAGGAGTTGCTCTAGATCTGAAGCCTGCTGCTTGGGTCACTCTGGTTTCTCTCCCCCCAGTTTCCTTTGAGGCACGTTTCGTTGTGAAATAAAATGTCTCAAAGGATGCAGTGTTGGTGCCCTCTCGTGGGGGAGAAAGAGACGCGAGGTGAGGAAAAAACCTGACACAGTGGGACAACGTTTAAAACAGATTAGAATGGATTATTTTGGCAAGAGGTGGAGACGGGGAGTTCACTCGGCTACGCAAAAAGACTTAGTTCAAGGATTTATTGATGGCCTCCAGAGGGGCATTGGCCAAATGAGAGTTCAACAGGTCACTGGGGGCAGGTCAGCCCGCCTCACAGCTGACCTGTGTGGCATGGCACTGTGGAGCACAGCCAAGAAACGTCGGTGTCGGTGCCACCGCAGGCAGAGTGCTGTCCCCTGCAGAGAGCCAAAACCCACCACAGCGGTGGGCAGCTGCCTTAGCAATGCTTCGCCTGCGCTCTTGGGGCCTGGCCATTAGCTTGGGCCCAGCTCAGGTCTGATGCAGCTGCAGGTTTGCAAAGGGGGTTCAGTGCCCTCTGACACTAATTTCTTTGGATTCCACTGTATGGAACAGAGAGGCCTCGCATTTCGTCAGTTCACATGGGTCACCTCTGAAAGGGGACTGTATACCTATTTGTTTTATCTATATGATCCTTGTTCATGGCATCTTACACCTGCATCTCTGTGTTCTGGCTTTTCAAGATCCCTTTTGATTATGAAAAACAGAGTCCATAAAATGTAACAGAAAGTATGGTTCTCTCCAATTTCAGCTCAGTGTATTTCCCATTCTTTTTTTCATAAGCTAAGAGCCCATGCTTTGTTTGTTGTCAAACAGTTCGTGTGCTATCTTTTTATGAAAGCATGAGCACAGCCTGTTGTAGTACATGAAAACAGCCAGGTTCTTCACCTGAGATGCCAAGCTTTCATAGGCTGACCTGCAGTCAGTCATCTCCTTGCCAGTTATCTGAGACATCTTCAGTTTCTTTCAGCAGTTAATAGTTCTGGTTTTAGCTGTTTGAAGAAAATGCCCGTGGATGGTGAACAACTTCTTGATGCAAGGATTTGCCTGTGGTAGTATATGGAAAAAGGTAGTTGCATCTTTCTGAGGTAACTGGCTATTAGATTCCACTTTCTTTAAGCACAGGAAAGAAGGCTGTGCGCCAGCAGAATCCAGCCTTAAAAGACATTAATGGGATAGAGAACAGCCTTATTGCATCAACATTAATTAGCAAACAACAAATCATAAACCTAAATCTAAAGCCTTCTCCCAGGCTTGATGATTTTAAGATTTCCCTTGAAGTTTTTTTCGGGCTTCAAGGTTTCTTGAAGATTTCCAAACCTTGGCTTGGTTCATTCTCAGGTGATAACTGTACTTCTTCAGGCAGGTCCCAGGCTGCCCATTTCAAGTTCACTGAACTGAGGGGGCTATCTTTTTAAGCAGACTCCTGAAACCTACTACAGGCTTGGCTAGTTTTCAAGGTTACTTGCCATTACTCACAAGCAATAGCTGTACTGTATGACCAATCACCAGGGTAGTGGCAAGGAAATCAGTACTATAGTTCTAAAACAGCTATAAGTAATAGCCAAAACTATTTAAAGTAGAAGCTAGGGGAAAGGTATGTCTGTCATTCATGTAAATAGAGAATGCCATTTCTTTAACAGAGAGACAGAGAGAAAGAATTCTTCCTTCAGGTGGTGTGGGAAATGATGTATGGCATTTCAATAACTACTTGCTATTTTTTTTTAACCCTGCAGTAAAGGCATAGTGTGTTTAAGAAGGGAACCTTCACCAGGCCCTCAAGGACTCCCATTGTGAAATGGAAAGAGAGGGGAAGAAGGAAGCAGGCAGACTGTCATGCTACTGTCAAATCTTCCAACTCCATCTTTTGATCTTGGAGGGGTTTTCTCCCTAGTCCTTCTTTTTTACTTTCAGTAGCACTAATTGTCCAGTAAGGATAGAGGGGCAAAACTGGCCTGCCCTTTCTATCTCTGCTCTTTTCTATGGGATGAGTTCTGTCACAAACTTTCTTCCAAGGCTGGTTACCTTCTTGGCATCCAGTTTGTTCAAGCCATCTGCATTTCATTATCAATTATATACAGTCCTTCCTTGAAGCATTTCACTGCAAATGTCAAAGTCTTGTAGCATTCTTATCTGCAGAGTGATGTGTGTCAAGTCAGCCTTATCACAATCTGCCACCAGGGTTTTTACACGTGTAACTTTCATTATAGTTGACAAGACTGATATATGCAAATCTACCAAACAGCAAGCAAAAAACTGTCTTTTTTTTAAATAATCTGATTTGTGGAAATACCCTCTGTATATTACAGTGAAACAAAGGCAAGACTGAAACAGCAAGAGCTATTAACAGTCAAATATGATAGGCCAAAATGAAGACTACTAAGCCTGCTTTACAAACAGTTAGTTAGGTCTGTCCATGGTGCATCTTGGGCCAACCAAAAGGATATTCAGTAATTTCAGGGTTCAGATTATTAGATGGACAAGCCAACAGCCATAGTGGAAGGCAGCAGCTGTATTGTGTCACTTGGGATGTTACAGCCAAAACATGAAAAAGACAATCAGAGGAACTCAGGAAAGGACTTGTGAAAATTTGAACCAAAAGGTAAAATTTTGTACAGGACCTCAGAGGTAGTGAGCTTGATTCAACTTGTCACCAAACACCCACTCAGAATCAACATGCCACGCAGTACTCTGGCCACAGGAATGCTTTTACTGGCAAAGTAAGGAAATGTATGTAACAAGGCACAACATATATTGTTCATATCCATTAAAGACAGTGAAACTATCAGGTTAGCTGCTGACTAAAAGCTTCCAAATTTGTAGCTGGCTTAGACTGAAACGACGAAAGTGGTGTCAGTCTGGTGCCACATATGTGGGAGTGCATCAATGCACAGTCTGAGTTTACAGGATATGAGGCAGTAAGCAGTTGGGTATCAGCAAATAGAATTAGGACAGGAGCTCTAATCTAGTATAACTATAAATTGTTTGGCTCTTTTCCAGGGCTTTGTAGACATGAATATTCTTTCTGGGTTCAGTTCCCACAAACTTCCTGTTCCTCTCAGACAAGTTTCAGAGCCAGAGTCTGATCTTCATTTATTCTTTGTAAATTCACAATAATTCAGTTGAGCCCAACATGTGGCAGTTGTTCAAAACTATCCTAAAGGCGCTCAAAAGCACATGCAGGGTGCCTTATTTCTTAATCTGTAAAGAGAGGAAAGACTCTTCTCTCATTTTGCCTATTTGGCATTGTAGCAGAAACAGAGTTACTGTGCACATATCAGTGAAATCTTCACTGGAGTCTCTATCTGCTAATACAATACAAACAACAGATCAGTACTCACAAAATATTTGAGCAAGTTTTTCAAGATGCAGTCCCAAATTCCAAACACCATGAGAGCAGAGAGCCATGTAGTCCTGGCACATGTGCAGTAATTCAGAAGGGAGCCTGACCAGAAGGATTTACCCACACAAATAAAGGTTCAGGATTTTAACTCTGAAAGTGATCAACTAGCAAAATAAACTTTCAAAAAAAGTGGTGGGATTTCTCCATTTCTTGATGTTTTTAAATCAGCCTGCAGATGTATTTCTGGATGTTTTAATCAAACACAACTTTTTGTCTTCCAAGCAGAGACAGGCTAGAGAAATTCTGTATTCCATCTGTTTAAAGAAATCAGATTAAATAAGTTAGTGTGTTAAACCTTTCAAGTCGCTCAGATCTAAACAGGGGAGACAAAACATAATGGAGACTTAGAATGAAGAACATACAAGGAATATTCATACAAGAACCTGCAAAAGGCCAGGCAGTAAATTGCTCTAGAGTAATAACAACATAGTGTCTATATTTCCAACAGACACAATTTTAATAATAAAAGCAAAGAGAGACCAGATTTGCATAAAGTAATGCGATCCCATTCTCAGCATCTGTGTGTGCTCCTAGCCTTCCCTAAATATGTAACAGTGTATTTGCAAAGATACCTTTCAGTTAAGTGTTCAGACTATACACAATTAGGAGATGATAATGCATGTTTTTCTTCAAATGAGGGCTGTTTGAAAGTGAGTAACCTGAATTCAACAACACATCTGAATAGTTTATAAATTTATTCATTTTTTATGTTGAATCTTTCAAATTTCCCACAAAAACTACCTGGAAAGTACTATCTAAATCATCTTTACTATTTAGCCATATTTGTTAGGGGGATGAACATATATGAGCAAATTTAGGAATCGTGTACCTGAAATGGGTATTTTAATCTTGAAAGTCCTGTTACCTAAGAGGAAAGGTGACTAGGTTTTCAAAATCAAAATTGGGACACTTTTGCATTGACGTGTTTTAGGATTGTGAAATGTTTCTATGAAAGAAAGAGATGCTTCTTGTAAAAAATGAATATATTAAACACTGGAAAAACTTAGGTGTAGCAGGGGTATATACCTTTTTTTCTGAATAGGTATTTCCAGTAGTTTAATGTCTGATTCAAAGTTTTCTCTAAGCACTGAAAAGTCCTATTAACAATTAATCTCTGAAAAAAATCAACTTAATGAGGGCTAGGCTAATCTGCTTTTTCTCTTGCTTCCAAATACTACTCATCATACCAGAGACCCATTCCACTGGTTGGTTTATTTCATGATAGAGACAGAACATTGTGTCTTGGGCAAACATGATGTAGCCATTTATTTCAAAAAGGCTTGACGTGAGAAAATGAGATGTAAAAGATTTTGTTCCTGCACAGTGAGAGTACACCATGCAGAATCTGGGCTTGTACCAACATAAAAATTCAGAGCACATAGGCATTTTAATAAGGAACTCACATATGTTGAATTTTCCCATAGTTCAAGAATGGTCCTATTAATTTAGGCAGCATGATCTCAGTTTTAAGGCTAGCAGAATCTGGCATGTAAAGTAGTTATTTCTGAGGAAGTCAGAAGGAAAGACAGAGTGAAAGGGGTTGTTATGTATTCTTTGTGTATTTGAGAGTTCTTTGTTTACAGTAATTTTCCCTGAATTGTTTCTGTGGAAGACTATAATCAGTTGGCTGATTTTCTCAAGATCTTTAATTGTGAACAGAAAATTATAAAATATGCTATTTTAAAACTATTCAGGTTTGCAAAATTCAAGGTGATTAATTTCTTCTCAAACAGTAATGCTTGTGCTCTGTTTATGAGTGGCCCTGTGCCCAGATTATTTGTGCTCACGTATGGCATTTCTCATTGGCGTTAGCCGGGCAATGATTCTTCATGTGAGGACGCCCTGAGTAGCAGGAAGAGACAGCGCTTTGAGGAAAGCGTCTTTGTTTTAGTATTCTCCAGAAGACGCTTGGGAGAAGCTGAGATGAGAAGTTAGAAAATAGTAAGGTCAAAGAGAGTTTTCTCTGTTTCTGGAGTGAGACTTGTAGGATTGCTGGGAGCTGTAGGCTGAAAGCAGGTTCTAGATAGCTGGAATTAGGGAGTGGGGTAGACAGCTAGTGGGCTAGTAGAAAGATAAGAGCTTCATTTCCTTCCTTTTCCATAGCACTTGCTTTTAAGGAACAGTCTCTTCGAGGACCATCTGCTCTGTCTCACAGTCCCCTTGGAGGCAGATGGGTTTCAGCACTGGGCATTACTTTGCAGGTCTTTGATTGAAAGCCATAACATGTGGAAGGTCTGCTCCATGAGCCTGGCTTTGATCTATGGGGCTGGGCACAGACCTGAACATGAAATACATAACAAGTCATGCATGAAGGAGCCACCAACTACCTCAGCCTCGGAGAAGCTGTTTTGTGCATGTTCTAAGTTATGTACAAAGTCTTGTTCTGGGTGCTTTGATAGTGATATTTAAGAAGCTGCATCTGCAGTTTTTAAATTATGATGAGTCTTAAATTGTAAAATCAAAAAGTTGACAAGAACTGAAGGATAAAGCTTTCTGAGGGAGAGAGAAGATTGCCTCCTGGCTAACACCAGCTCTACAGAATAAATGATCTGTACTGGGATGTCCTAGTGGGCATTACATTTCAGAGCAAAATTCTTCAGGGCCCAGTTATACTTCTAGAACTGAATTATGGAATAGTGAAAAATATACAGAAAAAGCACAGTAAAGTATCTTTCGTGAGTTACTTGTCACAGTACTTGATGGCTGTGTATTTTAGTTCTTGCAGTCTGCTGTTAGGTAGGAGCATTTTAGGTTGCTGCAAAGTACCATTCTGCCAGGGGGTCACAGTGACCAAATTGCCTGTTTCTGTGATATTTCAGGTGTGTTCGTCATGTTGTTAGTTCCCACCTGTGGGTAGAAGATGCTGTAGGAAAGCAGGAATCAAAAGAACAGCTAGTACTGACCTGGAGATATGAGAAGAAGCAGGATAAAATGACAAAGGCAAGATGCAACAGCAGAGTGAGATGGGATGGGGGGGTCATGGCATGGAGGTTAGTACAGGGAATGTGTTACAAAATCTGGGTGGCATGTGCAAATAGGCCAGTCAGGGAAATACCTTTGTACCAAATTAGCATGGCAAGGAAGCGATGAGAAAAAAACTCCCCAGCCGGTCCTGCTAATAAGTCTTATCTCTGATCTTGAAGGGCTTAAAACAGTTTACTTTCCATGCCTGCGTAAGCCATTTGTGCTAGTAAATCAGAAGTGCGTGCTCCATATCCTGTTACCTTCAGATCTGCCTCAATAGCCACAAGCTGTGTAATGCCAAAAGACATGCCTCTATCTTAAAAAGAAAAAAAATCCCTGAAGGTCCTTTTGATCTAAATTGAATCTCATTCAAGTCTATATAAACCCTTATGTCTGTGGCACACAACACACGCTTCATGGCCTTGTTCCATTGCATTCACACCAATGTCCTGTGGTTTCCTTGTCATTTTTTGCAATCAAGTCACATGAAATATATTATTGTCTACCTTGTTCTGATAATCTCGATACCACATTTTCCTGTTGCACAAACATCTTTTTCAGGGTGATTTGATCTAAAAGTTTAAACCTAGCAGAAAGGAAACAAAATGTGAGGTTTTTTTAAACATCCTACTTCACCACACTGAGAGCTTGTTCTAACTGCTGCATCCTAAATTTAAGTGTTGGGATCAAGGTGGGGTAAAGGAATGATGTAAGGAACTGAACCATATCTTCTTACAGCTCTGACACTATCAGTATCCTCCCAAAGATATGGGTTACTTTGATTTTAATTAGAGTAGTAAATTTATGCCCCTTGTGCTCCCACTCGAGAAAATTTCTAGTAACTCCATGATGGGTGGATGTCACACAGGCTACCACATTAGACTGGGGTTCAGGCTTGAACCCAGACTCCTGGCCTACATGTTCATTTTCACTCTGCTCTTCTCCTTGTGGGGGAAGAGGGCAGGCAGCTGGCATACTTGTGCTCTATGGCTATGGGCAACACGAAAGTAACTGGCTCAAACTGTTTGGTTCAAGAACTGGTGGCCGTTCTGGGGCACAGCGGACAGAAGCAGAAAAGCCACAGTCAGAGGCACTTGCCTGCTGTCAGTTTGCCTGTCCCCAGTATGGAGAGGTTGCCTAGGCCCTGGCCATGGTCACTGCACCATTCTTCACTTCTCCCAGTTAGAAAACGTGACAGATTGCCACAGCTAAAAAACAACATCCATTAGTTGTCCCATGACAGGGACAGGATGAGTTTATTGAGTTAAAACAGAAGCAGCTCTATCATGCAACTCTTTTGATGGGTTTCAGCTATTCGCTGGAGGTAGCATTGATGTCACTGAAATAGTGACTCAGTTTGTGTGTTTCTTGAGTCACCTGCACTGAAACTGGCAATGTGTGTGCCAGTAAAGCCTATTTCAACTTTAGTTTTTAGTGATCCGAGCATGTTCCCTCCTCCCCCACTCTAAATCTAGATTGAGACTGTCACCTGATAAAATCAAATTATGAGCCTTCCTGAGAGAGCCTAGACCAAGACTTCTCCAGGTCTCACTTCATATAAAGCCTTATATGAATATATAAAGCCATGTAAATCCAAGGCAGCACATCCGCCACAGCAGCTTTTCCCCTCTTTCAGCTTTCTGGGCTGAAGGCAAGATCCAGATCCTGCTCCTAAACCTCCTACTCACTTGAAGGCAGAAGCCACCTGCTCTGTCAGTGAGCAAAACAGCTTTCTAGTACCTGGGGGAATGGGGTGGGCTGTGTCTTACATCATCTTCCTCCCTGGTGTGTCATATGAAGTGCAAGGTACAATCCTAGTCCATAGGCAAGAGCACATCTGCAGCTGAGTGTGGTATGCTGTGAGCTGGACTCTAGTGAGGTCAAACCGTGGCGCTTCTGGGAGCTGGGTGCTGGGGTGGCATGGGAGGCTGGCCACCAACTCAGCTGACTCTTTCTTTGATCATATTGGAGCTGAGGTTTATGTCTCCTAAACAGCATATGGTAGTTTTCCCTCGGTGACCAAAACTATGAGTGCACATGTGAGAGGAGAAATTAATTACCGTTGAAAGTAGCAAGTAGGAATGGGGAGACACAGGTATAGTTGAACTAAATCTCCTACAGCTGTGAGCAGGAGTACATTCAAGGTCCGGACTGCCTTTGAGCAACCAGCTGAATCCCTTCAGATAGCAGCACTGAAATCAGCCTGTAATCATTGCTGGTAACACCCAACAGCAGGACTAGAAATCCTTTGCCTCTGCTCTGGGCTCCATTTTCTGCCACTGCCTTAGAGCTACCACATCTTAAACCTTCTTCTAAAGTCCTTCCCTAAGGAAAGGGGAAAAAGGAAGGGAAAAAGGGAAAGAAAATAAGAAGGGAATAGCCTTCAAAGGAGACTACGTGAGTGTGTTAGAAATCAAAAGAGCCTTGAAAAAGGTTATTAACAGATGTAGGCCAGTGACATTTTCAAAGCAGATGGAGTCATTAGAGTGCAGAGAACAAGGTGGCAAATAAAAGATTACTGGGGAAGAGCATTGGCTCTTTTTACCTTCAAGAATTGTAAAAAGTCAACTACAAACATGGACAGGGTTTACATGGTTGAAATTGCTACAGCTGTAAAAGGAGTAAAGGAAATAGAGAAGAGGGAATGTGAGCTGGGTTAGACCATTGTGAGACAGGTTAGTTTTACCTAGTAAGATGACGTGTTGCAATAGTAAACAGCAAGTGAATCTTGCAAGCAAGTAAAGAGCAAGCGAAGTAGCTGGGGTGGCATGCTAAATTCAGCAGCTGGATGGAAGTCTCAGAAGTGTGTGGTGTTTGGACAGCGTTGCTTTCAGGAGACATTATAAACGATGAGAGCTTTTACTCTACTCTGTGCAGCAAACCCTGTGCTGGAGTTTGCCAATAAATCATGAGCTCGGGTTCTACAATCCCGTCAGTTAAATCCTTGAATCACTCACATTCTTGGGGAGAGGATTTAGTGGAACAGCTGGAACAACATCTCTGAAGAAACTGCTTTTCAGATCTCCTGAGGGAGGTAAAAAATGGGCATAATTTATGCTGCACTGCTGTTATTCATCCCTTCAGGAATTACTGTTCCACATGAGCAAAGGTAGGACAGGTAGGCTAAGTTGCCTGAGATACTGCTGAGCAGTGAACAGATGGCTGGAAAGAAAATCTCTAACAGTGCTTAAATGTTTTCCAGGGATGGTAAACTAGCCCTTATTTTAAGTAATTCTGCTGAAGGGCTGCTCATGAATTCCTCTTCACCACAGAGATTCACAGAACATCTATCTGGTGCGTATACATGGACATTGTAGAGCAGTAGGGGACTTTCTATGCATGGGTTATGCTGCATACCCCTTCAAGGAAAGGACAAACTGTTTATTCCTTTTGTAGGACAATTTGCATTAAGTTCCTGTGAGTTATGTTGACATCATTACCAGACAAATAAAGGCAAATAAGGCCATCATAACATTCCTTCTTGGTAAGATAATGGTCAAGCTAAATCCTAGATCATCAGAAACCCTTTGGATTTTGAATAAGAATAGTTACTGGTTGTGGTCAAAGTTATGAAGATCCTTCCATATGCCAGAACTGTTGCATGATATGTCCTTCAGGGGGTTCCTGATTCGCTGTGATGAATGGGACATGTGTAGGGCACATATCTGACAGCCTGTCTCAAAAAGCTGTCCCCTTTTTGAGAAAGAGCCTAGAGATTGCCAAGCCTCATGTAATGGTAGGACATTTTGATTAAGGTGGATTCTGTCCTCTCAGGGAAGTGTTTGTGTCTGATGTGTAGTAAGAAAAGGAACCCTAAAAGAAAAAGAAGAATTTAGTTCCTATTACACATGTCCTCCTACACCCTTTAGAAGCAAGGTCAATAGACATGGGGCCTACCATTTGTGAGGAAGAAGTAGCTGAGAAAAAAGATGAGAAATGTTCCCATAGGTAACAGACTTATGTTAAATGTGGCTCTCATTTACTGTGGTTTTGAAGTGTGTGTCAAAGTCTGAGCTAGAACCGTTTCAACTCTTACTCACTCAGATTAGCAGAGAAAAAGCCTCTATGTAAAGGTCCCTCCTGTGTTGCTTATCATCAACTTTTTACTGCTGAGAATGGCATTGATTACATGGATTTAAAATATGACCTGTCTTCCAGCCAGGGATGTTCCAACCAGTATTCACTGATTAAAGCAGGGAATCTGAGGCCAGAAATTTACTTTGCAAGCATGCAGAGTGACCAACACTGTTAACAGGTCCAGGTGGGGAGTTTTTGAGAATGTTATAGGTACAAACCATAGGAGAAGTTGGCTACCCAGGAATATGGACACTGCTCAGCTCACTTGCATTTTAAGAAGATACTTCAATATGAACAAGACATTCTTAGATGTGTTTCCCTGAAACTGGATCTCTGGTGACTTGCTCATCCCAGAGCCTTCCATTCCAAGAGTGTGTTTACACTGACAAATCTTATTAAACAGCACTTCAGCCTATGGTGTAAAATCTTCGCTGAGTCCATCCAGCACTTCCAGAACACCAAGGGAAGTGATCTTTGGAGTTAGCAGGTACTTAGCAGACTCACACTCTTCCTGCTCTGAAAGAGACGGCGTTACATTTCTTTTATCCACGTAATTTGGCTTAGGCTGTTCCAGACATTTCTGAAGTGTGGAGGAGTAAGACTTGGCTTTACCATGTTCATATAAGCCTGTCTTTAGAGAGTAGCTCTCATGTCAGCCACCGAGGAGTTTTCAATGTGATTCTGGTATTTTCTCCTTTCAGGAGAAGGCCTTAATTGCTACAGCTGATGGCTGGGTAACATGTGTGGTATAGTTTTTCAACCTAACTATTTCTTAGTCATAAGACAGTAATCAAAGGGATGGAAAAATTTTAGCATTGCGGTGATTAGCCCCATACATGTCCCAGCTGTTTCTCCCCTCCCTGTTTTTTTAAAGCTTTTTGTTACCCACACTTTTTATGTGCTTGCCCATCTTTTTCAGAATGCTAGTTGGTGACTTGTCAAAGTTACTTGAAAGCACTGAGGGCTTTTCCAAGACTGTGGCCACTATATTTTCCAAGGAGGAGTAGAATAGAGTTATTCTCCACCAGGTGCAGAACTGGACAAGGAATTCTAAGAAAGACACATTTCTCTTCACCCTTATGACCCTCCTGTGGCAGGCTCAGCTTGAAGAAGAGGTTGCTACCAGCCCATCTTGATTCATATCCAGTTGCCTTTTTATCCAAAGCTAAGCAACTGCTAACCTGCAGAAGAAAGCCCTGCTCTGAAACTAAAAGTTTTGGGGACAGAGTCATTTAACTCCACCGCCACATAACCCATTCTTTGTTGCATCCTGAGTAGTCTCTGAAAAGAAATTTGACAGGCCTGGTTTCATTTGCCTCACCAAAGATTGCAGTCTGCTATTGATCCTGGGTTGTTTCATGAAGAACTGTGCACTTTGTCTTTAGGTTTGTAGAAGGTCAGTTTTTCACTCAAGTAAAGATATTTTGGGCTAAGTACATGGCAGTCAGGTTCCTGTAATGTATGTATTTGCAGAGGCATTTGTGTGTCATGATTGTGTGTTAAATCTGTATCATGATCAAGGTAGGAATTTTGCAACTGGTCTGACAAGTTGCATCATTCTAAATTAGCATAAACAGCAATAAACCAGGCTATTAAATACCTTTGTATAAGTAATGTATGCAGCAGTGTTTGTCTTTGGCATGTTGCTGGCATGTTTTGAAGAGACACCTCTTTACCTCCTTTCGATGTTATATAGCCATATGATGAAACTATGTATTCTGGGGAAAAATGACATCAGAAGAATTTACTAGCATCTTTCACAATACTGAATTTGTGGAGGATTTTATTGGCCAAATTTACTGCACAGAAAAATTTTAAACATTTTGGCCGTTTGTTGTTCTGTTTTTTCATAATAAGAAAGAGAAAGTTACATTTCTCTTCAAAATGACAAATCTCGTAGATTTTTAGCTATCCTGTAACCTTTGCTCTGATTCCCCAGGAGGGCCATTTCCTCACTGTTTTCTGATGCCTTCTTTCATATATGTGCTAGAGAGGCAATGTAAGTTTGTTACCTACTCTGACAAATGACATGAGGGAGAAAAGCCTTCTCAGAAGGCATGTTTTAACTTTGGCAACTCCAGATTAATTTGAGAGTGTGTCAAAATTATGATGATTGATTCCAAGATATCCAGGAAGGAGGGTATATGTTGGTAAATTCATAATAATGGATTTCTTTGTTGGGTTTGGGCTTGAAATAAAAGCATATGCATTGATTGTTTCCCTGAAAAATAATATACCTAGGGGCCAGAGGTCACAGTAGCTGAGCTTTCTTCAGGCTCCCTGTCAAACTCTAGCTTTCACAAATGGTCCAGACAGTGTGCTTTAGAGATGCCGAGATACATAGAAATAATCTGTGCCTTGTTCTGGTAAGAAGAAAATTGTATGTTGGTCTCATTAGCAAGTATCACTCTGTTTTGCAGTAGCAGGTGACAAAATGTGGGGGGGGGGGAATCTGTTAAATTCAAAGGCCATGAGTTTCCCAATAGCAACTGCATCACCATCTAAAAGCAAAGGCCCTCCTTTAACTCTGTCCTTCAATGCGTGACAATTCTCAGTTTCCCTTTGCGCAAGATATACAAGAGCTGCTGTATTGATGGGGTTGAATAGATTTGTCCATGTGTAATAGCTGCCTGGGGGAAAGTGCTATGTTTCAGGTCTTTAAAAATATAAATCTGTACTTAGCCATGCAGAGACATACCAAGGCTAGATACTGGTAAGGCTCTGAATACTGTTTCCCTATCCTGAACTTTTTCTCCTCCTTTGTAACAAACAATTTCTTCGTCACTGATATGATCTCTTTCCTGATGAGGAATCAGCCCCCCCTCAAAATACAAACATCCTGCTGGCAGCAATTAAGAACCATGTTCTGCAGATCACAAGTTTTAACCCTGTTGTTCTGATACCAATTCTAGAAACTCTGCTTCTTCCCAGGCATCGTGCTGTCAATGCCGTAGTGTTCCTCCCTCAGTAAAGGACCAACATAATGAAGTTTTTTCATAATGGCAAAAAACTGTGGCAATATGCTTTAGAGCCTTCAAATCCCATGTCCTAGGGGGGGTTGCCATTTTTCATGGGCAAAGAATTTGATCTATGAACCAAAGGCCCAGAGGCTTCACTTTTATGCACACCAGATCACCCTCTCCAGTGTAGACTGCTCAAGTCTACATTGTCTTCCCCCTCATGAAACTGAAATAACCCCAGTAACCTCGGTAACTGTTAGAATGGGGCACTATGAAAATATAGGCCACCAACTTTGTGCCTGTAAATCTTTTACCAAAAGCTGGTAGACATTGTTCGTCCTCAAATTAGTGATATCCTTCCTGTTCTGGAATTATTGCAAAAAAAAAAAACCAAGCCAGTATGTATCTCCCTGTCTCCTCATATACTCAGAATTATAAATAATATAATTTTCTGACTTTTCCAGGTCTTTTATTTGGAGCATAAACCAGAAATGATTGTTTATATGTCATCCAGAACAGATTGATTATAATAATGTATATGTGCATATGTGTGTATATACAATACTAATTATACAGTATATATAGTATTTATCTATATATAATATAAGACACTGATTATAATTATTTCCTTATCATCTGTAACTCTAGTGCACACAAGTGGCATCTATACTGAAGTTTTCAACCATCATTCAACCCAGTTCTCAGAAGCCAAAACCACATATGCATCTAAGCAGTTTTTAGAACAACAATACCATCTACAACTAGGACATCTCAAAGGCCACTCTGTGCTGTCTGCATCCTTCTCACCCAGACAGAGACAAGGAGATGCCAGCAATCACGGCTATGGCTGCATAATATCTGATGTTATTCACTAGCTTTGCTCACTGAGGAAATCTTTCACATCTTTTCACATACTAAAGATCCACATATACCAGGATGAAAACACTCTTGGACTACATGGGAGCACCACACATTAAAAACCAAACAAACAGGACCTTTATTTCATTGGGAGAAACCATGTCAATATTGCCCTGCACAGGGTTTTGAAAATATTTGATGTTATTGTGCATTGACTTTTTTTACCACATTATTCCAATTCCTCATTTTTGGTCATTCTTATAAGTGTGTACCATCACATCTCCAGTCAGCATAAAATACACAGAGATGGTTGCAAAACACGGATTATTGACTGTGTTATCCTAAGTCCGCTGGACACCTTCTCTTTTTATGGATGAGAATATTACAGGGCATAGAGTCGGTAATGCCTTGCTCCCACTTCCCACTGCTCAGATTGTTTTCACATGGGTAGTTGGTCCTGAATGGGGACACCTGCCCTGCCCTTCTTCCAGGAGAGCACCCCTGCCCTGAGAGACTCCCCGCTTTCACTGACTGCATCCATGGAGGGGACCCACAGGTGGAAAACCCATACTGCAGGAGGCAGGGAAATAGCTAGAGCAGAGTAGCCCATCACATACAAGCCTGAATATAATTATGGGAGACGCAAATATATCTTGGGGCCCAGAATATATTAAGGTGCTCTGAACCGACCTGTCATTGCAGGGGGAAGGGTCTGTGCCATAGGGCTGCTTGTCTTAGGAGTAATTTCTTACGATGGGGACCTTGCCATGGCAGCTGTACCTCCACTGCTACAATGATCAGGGATATCTCAGGAGAGAGGGAACAAAGTTATCTGCTTCAGCTTTCAGCTCAGTTTGGCAGTAGGATTAGGGGTGTCTATGAGCTGTAAGAGGAAAGGAGTGGTGAGCCTGTGGAGCATGGCAGTTCTAGGCGGACCTTGTTCCTCTGCTAGCTGTGCTGCGTTAGCCAAATTCAGGAGCTTGATTCCTGCTTTGCCTCCTGTTTGCTCCAGTTTCAGATGTCCACGGGAGTCACTGAAGTCCTTAATCATGCAGCTTGAATTCTTGCTACGGAACTCCTTCCCATCAGCAGCGGTACTCTGAGTTGCCAGTATCTGAGGGAAGAGTACTGAGCTGTGAAACTGGAGAGAAGAATTTGCTGTGGGCTATTTGGGATCTTTTTGAGTTCCCAAGGGAAGCTCGCAGGCTTTTTGTTGATTGTGATGAGGAAGCAAGTTTTTAGTTCTGCACGGTACCCATATTGTTTGCGCCTGAAGTAAGTGGACTCCAGTTGCCCTTGATACACCCATCACAGTTTGTACTTTGTGGTAAACAGGTTTTGACACACAGTTGTTTGTAGTCAAAAGGTGAAGGTCAAGATCAAAGCTGGATGTCGGTGCCCTATCAGCTCACGTGTAATGAGGGCACACTCACTGTGGCTTTGCAGTACACACAGAGGCAGCAGCTGAGGTGACACTTGCACGTCTGCTGCCTCCCAGCCAAGTAAGCATTGCCCATTTACAGCTGGGTGAGCGGGGAGCAGGTGGAGTTCAGAAGATGTGTAGAGATGGGGAAGGCTTTTATGATTTTATTCTATTTACACTCTGTGTACCAGAAGGCCTGAAAGGAGGGGTCAGGGCCTTGCTGTACCTACATGGCATAAAGCTTACTCACTCAACTGAGGAACTTCCAAATTAAAGGCAGAAGACACACATGAAGGAGCAGAAGGGGAAGAATGAAACAGAACAGTAGAGAGATCAAAATGATTAGTAAGAAATATCACTTAGCTCCTTCAATTGTTCTTTAGGAAAAAAAGTGAGGATATATAGGTATTTATTTGGCAACATGGCAGACTTATAAAAAGTGTGCATCAATTCTATGCTCCTCAGAGACACTTCTGCATATTTGATAGTTAAGTTATTTGATCATCAAAGTCTCAATGTGCTTAGATAAAATACAACTTTCAAAAAGAGATTTAGTTTGTAGGGTTTCAGTTCCTGGAAGCTGTGTGGTTAGTAATTCATTTCAATATTACTAATTTTATCTTGGTAATATTGAAATTAATATTCTCAAAATACAGCCAATCTTGATAAAAGATTCTGACCTTGTTGCTTCCCCGAAGATGAGTCTTGCTGATGTTGCTGATTTTGATCCTAGGGTGTCATGAGAAGCTGTCTGGCTTTGTTCGGAAGGCAGACTGCTAGTAGCAATGTACGCTTGCTTTGAATACAAGCAGGGAGAGAGTACCGTCTTCTAGCAGATCTGCTTACTCTGTGCGTTTAGGGTTGTATATGCGTAGTTTCATTATGAGAATATTTCATTTATTTCTTGTTGCTAGTAGCCCAGCAGAGCAGTGGCACACTGAGAAATGCTTTTTTGGTTGGCCTCACCAGCTGAACTTCAGAACAAGGGCTTGATTCTCCACATGTGAACTCACATTGCTGTTATTTTTATTTAACGTTATTTATGAGCACCATTATCTGTGACATGTATTGCAGAGCTGCGTGAAGATCCTAAGCATTGCTCTGTATAAGCTCAGTGGACTCTCCTAGAGTTATCAGCGGGTGCAGGTGTCAGCAGAACTGTGCTGTAGGCCCAGATCCATGTGTACAGAATCAGAGACCAGCTGCTTTTGATTCTCTTTGCATTGTTTTTCAACCCTTTTTGATGTAGCAGAGGAAACAATGTGTTAGAAGTCTGTGTTGGGAAAGGGGCTG
Source organism: Mycteria americana (assembly GCF_035582795.1). Classification (NCBI taxonomy): domain Eukaryota; kingdom Metazoa; phylum Chordata; class Aves; order Ciconiiformes; family Ciconiidae; genus Mycteria; species Mycteria americana. The sequence continues at coordinate 15,711,264 of NC_134373.1, forward strand.
GCATCAGAGACTGTTTTCTGCCACTTTCAGCCCTCTGGGAGTTCTCCAAAGTTCACAACAGTCAGTTTAGTCTCAGGCTATTTACTATGCTGAAGTCTCTTGCTGGTAGCCTGAGCAATCTGTGGCCCTGACAAAACTTGAAGAGCCAGAGAAGGTTTGTGAAGAAAGCTGGTCCTGATTGTCCAGCCCTTACACAGGACCCCAGAGGGCTGCCTGGAAGGGAAGCTCCCGGGGATCTCTGAGGACAGTAAGAGAGAGACTTCAGTGAGAGTTTTACCGTAGCAGTGCTGGAACTGGCCTGAAGAGTTGTTAGCAGTGACCACCTAGGAACCAGAGAAAAACTGCTTGACTCTCTGTTTTATTTGAGTTCATTTTACGTAAGTTGCCTCTGCAAATAAAGGGATTGAATTTGGCTCAAATCTTTAAGCAAACTTAATGGAAACCACAGAACTTCATCAAATGTTTGACTACAATGCAAGCACATCATGAAAGGACTCTGAAATTTGCATTATTTTGATGTCAAATCAAAAGTAGCCAGATGTGGCGAAAGTAGTCACAGATTAACTGTATTTTAAGCAAACGTGATCTGAATCTCAACCTTGGTTAAGAAAGTCCAGATCATTTGACTTTTGCATAGGTTGGAGTTTTGTTAAAGTTTGTCTATACAGTTTACACTGTGAAATAAAGTGGCTTTGCAAAGCATTACTTGAATACATGTTCTCCAAAGGAACAAGTTTGACCTCTCTTCATCTGTTTAGACTCTTATAATTTTCTTTTCCCTTCCTCCCTCCAAGGGACTCAGTTCAGCTGATAGGCATTGAGCAAATCTTCCCTAAAGTGCAAAGGATAGCCCTCATCTGGCTTGCAGAGCAGGTCTTGTCTCTTCCACTCTGCTTCCTGTATGAGCAGAGCTACGTGCAGAGCCCTTTCTCTTCTTCCTTCTCTCCAGAACCGCAGAAGACACACCATGAGCAGAGGCTCCTGCAGGGGAGGAAATTAGGCAGCTGTATCACAGGGTCCCAGGTGGGAAATCTGTAACCCAAAGGAGTGAGCTAGGAGAAGGGGGAGAGAGTAAGACTCCCCTTCTTCCTCCTACACGTGCCTGAAACCTCAAAGGTCCTTCTGCTAGCCAGACCCCCCTAACTCCAGCGTCTCTTCCCTGTTTCCCTTATTGCACTAAAACCTCACTGCCAGCTTGAATTTTGCCTGTATGTTTGAGGGACAGTAACTGGGGGTAGCTCTAAACACACTTGATAGTTTCCTTACAGCAGTATTAGTCTGTGACACAGGAAACACTGGCGATGTGTGAGATACCAGACAATGATGTACAAAATGGCTGCAAAAAAACCTCCCAAAATTCTAAGGTGTTCCCTTGCCCTTGGTAGATATGGGTCACCATCTGTCTGCAGGCACAGAGACTAGCCAGCATCCAGCTGCAAAATGGCTAATTAAGATGATTTGTAATTGTGTCAGTAGCATGTGGCTTACCAAACGTGGAGTATTTTACTGAGCATCTTCCTGGTCATCAAACGGCCCCTCCCAGGAGGGGTGGTCTAAACATCCTGTAACAGGCTGAAGATGCACTGAGGGAGAGGGAGAGTGTGGGAGAGAGAAATCTCTGTAGTCCACTAGTCAGTGGCAGTCACCTGAGGAGGGACAAGCCATAGTTCTGATTCAAAATCTATTTTGGTACTTTATCCCTGAATTTTTCACATGAAGTTCATTAGCAGTCCTTGGGATGGTACTGTGAGGGTGCAACCATTAGGCTGCAGGGACGTGCGCCATCCCTTCTCCAGCTCTGTGACCTGCTGCAGCGAATCCCCTGGTGAAGTGCTGCCCCCAGGCCCTTGGGATATGACACCACAGTACTTCAGTCAGCTGTGACATCCACTGCCCAAGCCAAACAGCTATACATTGGGTTGGAGAAAGCTGAGTGTTTCAGTTTCTCAAATCTTTGGTAGATCTCAGATCACGCAGGACACCAATAGCTTACTGGAGCATGAGCCGTGTTCTAGGTAGATGTCCTAACCACTTAAAAAAATCCCTTTCTGACCTTAAATCTATTCATCCTGTGGCAACACTTGTGAATTCAGCCTCTGGGGTGTGGCTTCAGGGAGCTACTGTATGCAGGCCAAGGAACTGCGCTTTTCTGCTAATAGGTTCTTCAGGCAAGATCTCTGGACACTTCAGGCTGCCACAGACCCAGGCAGGACCTTTGTGGATTGCTCAATACCACTTAAATGCCTGAAAAATGATCCTTGTTGCTCTTGCTCTAGACTCCCACTCTTTGTCTGCATTTGCCAGCACCACGGAAAGCAGAGAAAGTGTAGCTTAAAAATGACTCAGAAGTGATTCCATGGTCATGTGATGTGATGCTCTGGTTAGCCATCAAAGCGATCTGACTGAATGTCTACATTAAAAAAATCCACTGCATATGTTTTATTCCACTAGCTTAGCTGTAGCAATGTTTCTCTGCATATTTTTCTTCACAGCTGTTGTTTTTATTGGTGTCTACTAACCCAACACTGTTTTTTCATGAAAGGGAAATGGGTCACCGTTAGTGGAATGCAGTTCAGGTCTCTGAAAGATGCTTCAGCTATTTGTAATTACAGAAGGAGAGATGTGGTCTGTGTGCTGAAGGCGTTTGGGGTCACTTGGAGACTTGTGTTTGAATTAATAACTGCGCTTAGTGACAGGAGTTTTCTTAAAACATGTAGAGGCCTCTTTTCTCACCAAATAAAACGTATGTTTTCACCATATTGAGTGAAGAGGGTATTTCTTTTACTCTAATTTTCAGTGGAAATTATGAATCATGAGGCACTATTCAACATGGGTGGCCATTTTCTTTAGTACATCTACGTTTTCCAGTAAAGAGCACATTTTTTTTCTTTAATCTTTAAACGGAAAGATTACCAACACACTTAGCAAGAAAGACAGTGCTTGTTTCATCTGGGTCAGATTCCTGATGGACGTGAAGTTTCCTTTAGCTTTTGAAGCTGATGAGACGGATGTTGCGGTAGGAAATGCCTCGTATGTCTTTGCATTGGCTGCGTGAAAAAGAAACAAGGAAATGCAGAAAAGGTGACTCTTCAACTACAGGTGAAGACGTGCTTATCAGCAGCTCTTGCACTCCCTCGATATGGCTCCTTGCCCAGGCCAGACTGCTGTGGACTGCAGAGGATGCCCCTGTCAGGGGCTGATCAGCTCCTTCACAGAAGGAAAAGCTGTGGGTAACAGCTAGTGTTCGGGAGGGCAATGTCTCCATCAGACCTTGATACGGGGATGAAGCCCCAGGCCAGGGAGTGTTCTGTTGAATAAATATATTGTGCTTCAAAGAGATCCTTGTTCACTGGCTGCATGTTTTAGTCAGTCCCTTGAGTAAAAAACATGGCTTTTTGGAAGCAAAGATACTTTTTGCTCTGGCAACATGCCTTAAGAGTTGCTTATTTTAGTCTATTGTAGTCCATAGAAGTTACTGCCTGGCTAAGGTTTTGTCAAACAACTTGCTGGATGCCAGGTATCTTTCTGGAAGCTGCCTGTTGTCACAGCCAATGTTTGCAATCTTTTACTTTTATTGCAAATGGGGACTGTGTCATCGTCGTGAAGTATTGCAACTCCCAAAATCCTAAATCCTTTAATTTAGTTTATCTTCCTTATGCTCCTGGAACCCACACATCCCTCTAACATGACAATGGCAATCTCTTTAATTTCTGTTTCACGACCGCTGTATAACCAAGCAGGGGCTTCTGCCCCGCGTCTCTCCTGAGCTTCCCCTTTCTGTGCAGATAAGCTACTGTAAAGTCCTGCTACTGACAGCCTGATGCCCCAGAGCGCTTCCCATGCTGCAGAAGGGAAAGTCCTGGCTGGGCCTCTGAAGCACAGGCCTTAAGAGGAGCCAGGGCATGGGATCAGGTAGGTTTCCATGGAGCTGTGGTTGTGACTGAACAGCAGGAACATAGCCAGGAAAAAGGGATGGAAATACAAGCATTGGTCTGGCTTACAAGGATGTAATAGCTAGTAAGAGCTACTACCCAGGTATATCTCAGTTTCATGAGAGCAGCAGCACGAAGCTCTGATTCCAGCTCTGACCCTTGTGAGACTCTGTTGCCCCTTTGTCTCATGGTCACAGTCCTGCCCAGCTGTGTGGCAGCCCCATGCCGGCCTGATCAACAGGAAGATCCATAGATAGGAGGATCAACATAGGCACTTCTGCTGGCACTCAGTCAGGTGCTTACTGCAATGTCCCCTGTTTCACTCAGGCCCAAAAGAGCCTTAAGGAGCAAATCCTGTCAATTTTTTTGTCTTACAAAGGGAAAATGATTTGATTGAATAGACAAACACAAGTACCTTACATTTTGTGGAGTAAAGTAGCCAGCAAAAGGTCTGAGAATCCCAGTTTCGAGCTTCCTCCTCCAAAATTTGGCCTCAGTAGCCTGAAAAGCCTATGCAGAGTTCTCATACTCCATAGATTATGTTCAGTTAAACTGCCACCTTTGGAAGGCAATATGCTCCCTCCTGCCCTCATCAGCTGGTGCTAACATAATTTCCACTTTTCTCAGTGTTTCAGACATTTTTTCAGAAGAACCCTAGGGCAGCAGATGAGCCTTCCTTCTTGGTAGCGGGGAAGGGAATACCCCCTTGCAAGTCTTTGCACAATCCAGACATTAAATCCTGGCCTCAATTCTGAGAGGTGGCAACAAACTATATAAACTGCAGTGAAACTTGCTCCTGCAATGCATTGGGACAGAGGATGAAATATCATTGGTGATGGATATGCCAACAGTGTACTAAAAACTGGGAGGACTGGGGTGGGATTTAATATGTGGAAGATGTTCAGTATTTCAAAGTTGTTAATGTTTGCAGTTTTTAAAAATGATTATGCTTGATGTGTGCAGCAGCTAAATCTTTCTTGTTGATAATCAGAGCTGATTTATCTCTTTTTAAAAATTGATCTCAAGCCATACAAGATCTTATGACTCCCAGGAGGAATTAAATAGCTCAGGCATACTCATTTAGATGAAGTTCACCCCCTGACCTCTTCTTCATATCTCCAGTTCATACCTGTCCAGTTCATTTTGCCAGAAAAGCTGTTTAATCCTTCCTATTCCTCCCTCTTCTCCAACCAACCCCCCACACTGAATTGAACTCATAACCATAGAACATAAATACAAATCTCAAAATTTCATCTCTCAAGGAAATGGGAAATTTTTATGACAGTGGGTAGACTGCTATAGCAATGATGGACTCGACAACTCAAGGGACTTGGGTATGTGGAGTGTCTCATTGCAGTTAAAGTCAAGCCAAAGGCAAAGACGTAGATCCAGCTCCCCAATAAACCTTGCATGGGCAGAAATCCCCACTAACCAATTGGATTTATTTTTAACTAAATAATTTCAATGACCTGTATTTTTTCGGTTTTTATTATTGCTGTGTTCTTCTGCATGGCAACTTATAGATTCACTCGCATAAGGGACTCTCCACATTGTAAAACACTCTATGAATAACAGCGTACGATATCTTCAGTACAGATCCTCATTTTGATTCGTTTGTTTGCTTTACGCTAGTTCAAGAGCCTCTTTTCCCCAGCCTTAAATAAAGTTTGTAAAAGTCTGTAAGAAGTATGATAGAATTTAAAACTATTTGAACTCTGAAGTTAACAGAATACCTGTACTAAGGGAAAATGGCCCACAATGTTCGTAGTGTCATTTCATTCCCAGTGCTATATATTAGGTATGAAATTGCAATCTTGAATCTAATCATTAAACTCCAAGAGCATTCAGATTTGGGTTCATAATTCAGGCTGGGAAGACAAGCTTGCAAAATACATATTGATGTTTGGATTTCAAACCATCTCAAGATATACAGGTGTTCAAATTATGATATTCTTGTCATTTATCCTTCCTTAAATTTTGGAGTAGCCGTAGTTGTCATCCTTAACATCTTTCACCTGTTCACATTAGATCATACTATCTGTTTAGCAAGATTAAGTTTGCTCAAGTTGTAAATTTTTATTTCAGGTCTTAACGTTCAAGGAGATTATGAGTAGTTCTTTGCCGTACATACCTGTTTAGTTTACTGACTTACCGACTTCATACACTCCATACTGGCACAGACAGGGAAGATCTAAAGGGCATTACTGAGTGTAAATACATGTGGGGCAACTTATAGCAATGATAAATCAGAAAGGATGAAAGAATCTTACTGATACTGAATCTTATGTTACATGTTGTATGACAGAAACTGGTTTTACGCAAACACTGTTGTTAGGGATTCAGCTCCTGGAAAAGCCCTAGCCAAAATACTTTTTCAGTCATATTCTCCATAAAGCAATAGAAGACAAAGATGGAGAGGGACAAGTTGTAGAACCCCCCTCGTGGACTGTCATAAAATTGTAAATTTTCTGTTACAATCCTAAACCATTATGTAGCAAACAGAGAAAGCATAGGTTGAGATTGTGTCTTAGTAGTTTATTTTACCTTCAAACCTCTGATTTCCTGGACGTTATTTGGATGTTACTCATGCTTCTGCTTGTCTTGAAAGTGGATTTTGTAGAAGAGTTGGCTGAAATATTCTTATTTGATTTTTTTTTCCTTGCTAAAATGGTCTTTTCCCAAAACTGGGAGTTTCCAGACATTTTTTACTTTTTGAAAATCTGACCTGTTAGAATATCAGGTGTTCTGTTTATTCTTATTTACTCCTTTTTTTCCTTTTATTTTAATCCTTTCTTGTCCCACAATCTATAGACTCAGCTCATGTTACTTTTTTCATAGGTTTTTTTTTCTCATTCTGCCATCCTTTATCTTCTTCCAGCTCCTTTTGATTTGGAGGTATTGAAGAATGGCAGAAAGAAACTGAAAAATGTCCCAAAATAATCCTGAACGTTATCTGTATACTCCATAAGGGATTAAAAGAAAGGAAGAAAAGATGGGACAATACAAAAAAAGACTTCCTCATCAAAATAAAAGGAAACAAACAGATTCAAAGAGTGTCATTACCTCACTGCGTAGAAACAGATCCAAATTTTTGGTTTTCACTTTTTTCTTTTTTATTTTCCCCTTAGTCCTTTTCCTGTTTCCCACTAAGATGCTATACAGGGATAAATGACCCCATACTCTCTCCCCATTGCACTGTGGATTTTATAGAGCTTACTTCTTTCACACAACATGCATGCATATATGAACTTTCTTATGGACACATGTGGCATAATAAAAACATTTTATTAAGAATAAAAATCTCTTTTTCCAAAAAGAAAGCAGTGATGGAACCTGAGACTTCCAAAAACTTTGTTACAATGAGTACAAATCATTTATCTCTCCAGAGCAGAATGTATGTACTTGGAACTACCTCATTCAGACTTTCATAATTTGTCTTTTGTCCAGCAGCATCTCAAGGCAAACCTCAAGTTTTTCCTTCTTTCAGAAACTCTTTATTCCTTGAACTTCCTTCTCAGTCTGGTGAAAGGTTCCAGGGGATAGGACTCTCCACTGTTACATAAGATCTTGCATCCAGCATTTCTCATAGGCATTTTAGCTAGCTATTTAGTTAGCTATCAAAGGCAATAATTGTCAAAGGCAATAATTTTCAAAGGCAGTAATTTCACCAATATTTTTTTAAATGGTGAAATCAGTGTATTTGCGGATGTACAGAGGAGAGTTTTGTTTGCTGGGGAGGTCAAGTAATTTGGCAAAGGTTATGTGGCAGAATGACAGGAGAGAATGTAATGTTACCCAACATGCCAGGGTGCCCCTCTACACCTCTGCCTAGGAGCTGGTTATCTAAGCAGGGTACCCGCTCTGAAATGGCAGTCCCCACTTCATTTGATGCTTTACTCATTTCCCTTTTGCTTAATGTCACAGTTAACAATTTGCACCTTTTCTCTGCAATACTTCTATGTATTTAGGTGCTCGTTGAGGAAAACCCTGTTCTTGACATACCAGCTTATGTCCTCTTCAAGCCCGACAGTCCCTCTTTGCCCTATCAAATTTGAAACGAGCCTTCTGTTTGCCAGACAAGCAGGCTGTGTATCTTTCACAATAGTGTCCTCTGACCAATATTTGTTTTTTCGATGAATTACAGAGACTCAGAATCATTGCACTGCTCTGCTTCCAGCAGCCAAATGGTGTCTGGCAACATATCCAGGCTGGATTCCCAGTTGGTCACTTATGGTCAGAGTTTTGATGGATTTCACAAGGAGCATGAAGGATTGATCATTTCATTCATACTGAAGGCTCTGAGCAATTTGAGGCAGGTCAAGTAACCCCTGAACCCACTGGGGAAGTGGTAAAGGTTTCATGTCAAACCACAAGAGGAATATAATTGCAGTCCAGAGTCTGTGAATACACTGGCCTTATGGACTTTGTTGTATTTGTGCTGTAAGACATGTGAATAGGAGAGATCGTGTCTCCTAGTTTAGGGACTGACCCTGCAGGTTTGAACTGATTTAAAGAACAATTGCAGTCTTGAAAGTAATGTATTCCTCTCTTAGTAAAAGAATTCAGAATTTAATTAAATAAGAGGAGCCGCAAGGTATGAATGGCAAAGATGTACTGATAGCACAAATACGAAAAATGCAGATGTGCATAGCTGAGGTACTGTGTCACAGTGAAGTCTCTGCTGTGCTCTCTCAGGTTTTGTTCCCCTGCTGTCCCACAGTTTGGTGCAGGAGAGCATGTGTGCATACTGCACTCTCCTAGTGTGGTGCTAAGAAGTCTGACAGTGAATCTGAGGATGAATTGATAGCATCAGGTTAAACTAGCCCTAACAAAAGGGCATGTGCAATACATCGACAGTGCTTCATGGCTGTGCCACAAGGATTGGCATTGGAGGTAGTATTTTTTTTTTTGTCCCCAGCGGAAAGTTTATAATAAAGGAGACTGTAGAAAACAGAAATTCCCTCTGTAGCAGCACTACAGGAATCTACTCTCAAGCAAACTCACTACATTTTCTTCAACTAAAAGCTGACATCTTTAACACATTGTTAGCACTTCATGTACAAGTCAGTGGATCAGGCAGTGTGCCACAACACACAAGGCTAGAGCAAAACACAGCTCAGAACAGTACTAGAGTGGGTGTCTCATGACTGAACACAGGACCATCACGAGAGCTCAAGGAGGCTGGGAAAGGTGAGGAAATGTTGATTTCCCACTGTCCAGGTTCAAGTAGCTGGAAACCTCTGCTGCCAGAATTTCCATGCCACAAGCAACTTATACCTGGAATAGGAATGGAGAATTAGTTACATGCAACCCCCATACATCTGAATCAGTCCAAATTCTGCTTCTGTTCTGTATCCCAAACTGCTTCTGGCTACTATGCAAGGGCTTAAGTAGTTAGGAAGTTCCTCATTCTCTACAGATTATTTGCCCTTAGCCAGTAACACTCAGTAAATCTAACAAATCCCTTCCCCAGAGAGATTTTGGGTACCACACATCATCTGAAGAATCTGAATGGAACAGTTTCACATCTCTTCCTCAAGCATAAGATCATTACTTTGCACTGATGTGAAGGAACCAGCCCACCATTTCAATTCAAAAGGTTTCCAGAGATTTTGCTTTTCATTTCCTCTTCCTGCTACATGGCAGCATGAACTCCATTAACAAGCTATTGTAACAATCTCACCCACCCACACACCTAGAATCAATGGGAGACACAGCAAGCAGCCCCTTCCCCCCCAGAGAAAGCCTTGCAACAGATAAAAGCAGAGGTACAACTAGGCTTAATACAACCTCAGATTCTTGGTTTTTTAGCTGCATTCACTGCTGCCATGGGCATGTATTCACTGTTGTACTCATGGGAGTTGGATTCACACTGCTGATTCTGCAAACAGAGAGAAAATGCCATGAATTTAATTCGTGGTCACTAATCTCCGTCACTCCTGCCTTTGTTCTTTAGGTAGGGCAGTTACTCTGACTGTTTTCAGTGGCAATATCAAAGTCAGACTAGGCAGGCACTCACGTAGAAAACTTGGAATAAAACAAACTGAAAATGAAAAACACACATTGTCCAAAAGAATAACTAATGTCCATGGTCTCCTTTCCTTCCTGAGCCAACTGGTTCTTTGTATAAGTGGTTTTGCTCCAGAACAGAGCTGGAATTGCTCCACTGATGATTTGTTTCCCCTTCTTGAAGAAAACAATCAGGTAAATTGCTTACCAAAGTAATTTTGCTGACCTGTGCAGCATTTCTCCTCTTTCCTTTGATTCCCAGCCTTTAAATCAATAAACAATTCTGCCTTAGAAAAATTAAATCTGAGCTGCTGTCATGAATGACTGAATTCCAGTGGTAAATTAACAACTCAGTCTCTTTGTCAAAAAACACATCATGTGCTGAGAGAGTATGTGCCTGTCCCACCCTCTAAATGTCATTAAATCAAGTTCCCCATCCATGACCCTTGGAAGGAGGGTTGTGCAGAATCTCACAGACTTGCTTACCTTGTTCCTTAAGCAACAGGCTACGACACAGCAGATACAGGAAATCATGGCAAACATGATCAGGCCAATAATTATCCATGACATGAGTCCCAGTGAAATGCAGTCTTCCTTATCTGGAGATGGGGAGGCAAAAAAAGTCATTACTGATAATTTGCATTTTCCCCCCCTAGAGATAATTTTTCAAATTCTTTCCCCTCTTCTCTTCATGTTAATAAAATAGCAAAAGTGAGCTCTGGAGAAGGATTTTCCTGAGGTGAAAAGCCACCTTGGAAAAGTGTATTCAGGAGGAAGCAGAACATTGCAGTTTTCCAGAAGGAGAGGTGAAACTGCTGGTACACAAGGATGAAAGTGTAGACTGAAAAGAAACACAGCCAGGCTTGAGAGCATGATGGTATTTCAGATCTGAGCAAGGCTTAAGCTTACATTCAGTGAGTACCACAGGTGATTTAAAGAGCAGCCAGGTCAAAAGAAGGGTGGACTTTAGCAGTCATGTTTGGATAGGAAGGCAAGCTGAGGGACACAAGACTACCCTTGCCCAGATCTGGGAGAAAATATGATAGGGCATGAAACATCTGGCAATAGCTCTGAGCATCTGGCTATCTGTACAAATGGAAATGGACAGCTTTGGGAAACACTGCAGACAAAAAAGGATGCCACATCTTGATTCTGAGAAGCTGTTTTAAGTTCAGAGAGGGCTGAGAGATAATTTGACCCAACCACATAATTTTAGCCTTAGCATTTCAGCTTCAATCTTTGTTTAGTCCTGGTGTTGAGAGATAGGAAAAGATAGCAAGGGAAGGACAACAGGCAGTACCATGTTGCAACTGAACTATATAGAGAACCAAGAAAGGGTGTGAGCAAAAACACTACTAACTCTTTCAGCTTAATATACCAAAGAGCCACTGAGTGAAAGGCAATTCAAAATTAAAGCCCGTGCAGCGAGTCTTCTGAAGTTAGTCCAAACCCTTCTCAGCAAAAGGCCAAAAATTCTCAGCAGTTGTGGATCTGTTCTGCTCTAAGAAGGCTCTAAAGCTGAAGGCCTGCTTCAGAGAGGTGAACACCATCTTCTTCACATCAGTGTGGCATCAGAGTTCCATATACCACTACTAGCACAGGTATTTGACAGCTGATTTTTTTTTATCCTAGGCACATGAAGATAGCTCTCAGAATGGATTTTTTTTCCGTGGCTAGAAATAATCTAACATTTAATTCAGCAGCTTGGAAAATGGACAGTGGGAAATTTCTGCTGCAGTGGTGGGACTGCAGTACTCCAGAAGATGTAGTCTAGCTAGCTTGGGTGCCACCAACAATATGCAGAGCTCAGCATGGCCTGCAAAACTGGCCCAAGAAGATGAATAAATATGGAGAGGCCATGCTGAGCAGTCCACCAACACAACTCCACTGTTACCAGCCCCCTGCTAAGTAGTTTTAAGCTATCTTGGAAATCTCTGTGGAAACCCTAGTCACATTTTTCACTGCAGCATAGCTATGCACAATGTCTACTTGTCAGTAAACTGAAGTGAGGGGAGAACAGAAGTAAACTTACCTTGGATGTACAAATAGGTTTCTTTCAGCCGGCAATCTATATAAGGAGGGGGTAAGAACATCTCCAGGCAGTAGGTATAAATGTCGATATGCTTTCTTTCCAGATTTTTAAGAATGAAAGTAGTGCTGCTGTTTGAATGCTCTGTCTGACAGTAGGTGACATTAGTCTTGGGGATAACTTTCTCCTCACTCAAATGGAGTGCACAGATCTCCTTCTTTTCATGCCCTTTGAAGAGGGTCATGCTGAACTCACTAACATTTTTGGGGTTGGGGAACGTGAACTTGAATTTTCCATTTTCAAATTCCACCATCACCTGGGGGTCCGAGACATGAGGCTGATCTGAAGACATGAAAGAAATAAGTACAGTCACTCACATAGCAATGAAAAGAATCCCTAAAATGTTAACAAACTAATTTAAACAAAGCAAGTGAACCATGTGGTTGAAACTTAAGACACGTAGGTACTCAGATTAGTCTGGCTGTGGAAAGCAGCCTGTACAATGAGATACCAGTGCATCATTCTGGTCATGTCAGACATTACTGAGAAAATAAATGAGATGAGGTAAGACTTGGCCTGTTATCCACTATAAGGCTGGAGAGGTCACTGTTAGCATTGGATCGTGAGTTACTTGATAATGTTTAAAGGCCTCCTTGGACCAAACACTATATGGACATATAATCCCTGCCTTAGACTCATTGTCCTATTCATAGATAAAACAAGGTGGGACAAAGATGATGATAATAATCTGTGTTTTATGGTTCATAATCTGCACCCTAATGATGTAGCTGGAAACTTAAAATGGGATGTGAACCCAAAACTCCTACATAAGTGCCTTAGCCACAAGACCTGTCTTTCCTTTCTAGAGTAGATACTGGTTTGAGGCATGACATACAGTTTAAACCTAATTACTTAGATGGCTATAGCACCTTTATCACTAACATAATGGGAGGAGTACAGGACAAATGTCACTTTGTGCATGCGCCCACATGCAATCCAAAAATCACATCTGACCTTCCCAAAAACTGTCTGAAAAACTCTCAGATGTTGCGCAACTCTCATTTTACAAATTTCTTGGAGAAGAAAAAGAAAGTAAACTGACCAAGGACATCCTGTTAACTCACAGTTTGACTTTGTAAAGTCAGTGACCAATAGCATGGGAAACTCCCTCAGACAAAAATGTGTTAAAGTGTGCTGTAAAAAAATGACAATTTTTTTCTTCAAGGGCAGTATTTTCTGATCTAGAAAGGCATTTAAAACCATAAACCAAATTATGCAAATGTGTCTTACCTATATTTTTGCACGGTCTTGATGAGCAGCTATCAACTCCTGAAAAATACAAAATTGTTTCCTGTTTAAAATTCAAGAAGAGAGATGCAGGAACAGGGGCTAAGCCATGCAATGTTAAGATGCTGAAGTTATTTTCTAATTTGTGTCCTTAGCCTATCTGATCCTGTCTGTGCTACACTATAAAATCATATGATGTGATAAAAGCATGGAATATAAAAATCAAAGTAGAAAGAAAATGCATTGAGCAAGAATTAATATTGATCTTACATACAGCATTTACAAATTCTTAAAACACCTTTGCAAAGTAATGGATGTACTTCATAAATAGAAGCTGCAATGAAAGTAAAATTTTCCCCAAAATACTGAGGAAATCTGCCCCCAAATTAAAGAACATACTTTTGATTTCTCATGAATCCAGATTCTGCAATGAGCCAGCATTATACTTTGTTTCCAGACCAAAGTGCTCATTTTGGTCTATCTTCATTCTGTCTCCCCCACTGCTCAACACTGCATCAAAACATCTTACGGCGCATTGCGAATTAATATCTGGAAGATGCTCCAATGCATTCAGCAAGAAAATATTCAAGCAATGCATACAGTTTTGTTCCTTTTTCAGTAGCAACTTTTTCTCTTCATGATTATCAAACTGTATTCAGTCCTTTGTGCATAGGCAGCCTTCACTACAGAAGACAGGCACATTTGTAATAATTGTTCTGGATTTGTTTTTTAAGCCGCTGCCTCCATCACCACCCTCTATGGCAATACTGAGAGTGGAATTTCCTGGCTGGGTTGGTGGCACGTACCACTTTGAAATGGTTTGTATGTCAGTACTGGCAGCATAGCACAGCCTGATAGTGTTTCATTTGGAATTTTGCAGTGCCCTAAAACTAAAGGTACAGACAGGTACACAGACAAGTAGAAGAAAACCTGGATCTGCTTTTCCTGTTTTCTGGTAGCCTGTGTAAGTCTGTCAGAGGCTGCTTACATTGAAATATACTCTACATCAGGATTTTATGATGCTAAGGAAATATGGGGCAAATACTTAAAGAATTTGATGCACCATCCTATTCTTCTTACTGCTACGTGGTAGTCTAGATCCACACAGAGTAGGTCCCCAACGGTGCCAGGTATTGCACTGATTACCAGTATAAATAATCTTTTTCCCAAGGCACCTGTTATCTTTGACATGCAACCTGCATATGCATAGGAACAGAAGATTATTCTCATTTGGGTACCTTTGTACGCTCTCAACTCTTTCTGGACAGAGGCAATCTTTTAGTGTCCATGCTTTTTCCTTCTTTGAATTCTTTCTCCCCAGTTACCACCATTAGCAAGGGCATTGCAATGAATGATACTTGTTTAAAATATTTTTAGTGTGACGCATAAGCTAATGGACTTCTGGAAGACACTTTGTGATGCTCAGTTGGAAAGCAATAGAAACTGTTATCCCTTTTTGATTCATTTACCCTCTTCCTAGTTATCACATTCTTCCTGGTTTACTGCGCACAGTCAGCACCCTTATCTAATTCAGCGACAGTTCCAATATCTGTACTTCTCTCAGGACTATTACTTAAGTGTGTGATAACAGACAAGGTATTTGGCATCTTGTACCACTGGTGTGAAGGTAAGACAGACAAAACACATAACTCGCCAATTCATAGTGAAATAGAGCTCTAGATACGCTGAAGGCACAGATATAGAAAGTGCAAGCCCTCACAATGGTATATAGTCTGCGAAGCTGAAAGCAAAGGTCAAATAAAGAAACAATACTTGATGACTTGCATGTTGCATGGTGAAAGAAAACAGCTGCTATGAGAACTGCATTTGAAATAAAGGTCTTTCTTTTAAAATGCTCTGTAGTTTGATGGCCTGTGGTTTGGTAACATATACCTTTAAAATTAGGCCCAACAGCAGACAAATTATTCAGGGAAGGGAAGAAAAAAACAAGTGTATTGATATAGCAGAAGCTAGGGAGCATGGTGAATATGTAAGCTGACCTGATACTTCTAAGAAGCATCCACCTGTAGCTGAGACCTCTACATTTGTCACTGGTCATCTGAGAGGAGAGGCAGATGCTGACTCTGTCGGGGCAGCTACAGACCCAAGTGGTGCCATATTCCCTCAATGCCCCAGAGGAGCGCAGGGCTACCCTACTCTGAGCACTAAAGCAGCAGCTTTGAATTTCATTTCTCTGTTTGTCTCTGAGACTAGTTCAATTTTGCTGTTAGCTAATGAAATAGCCCTTTCATACCGGGTGGTTTAAAATGTTTGTCAGAGATCATGGTTTTAATCCTTGTTTTTAATGGAAAAGGGCAGAGAGACGTCATTAAGCATGTAGTTCATGTGACCTTGTGGCAAGCTGAAAGACCATTTTGTATCCTCTCAGGCCCAGAAGCCTTAACTGCCTATTTTCAAGAAAGACGCAGTAATGTGTTTCTCTGAATGAATGTTTTGGTAAATGTGATGCAATTAGTATTCCTCTGAAACAATAGAAGAGTGTGCTTAGCATAGTATAAAGGGAGCACATTTTAAAATGAGATTAACAGTGCCTGAGATTAAAACACAAAATTGTCTACATGGATGACCACAACGGGTGAGATCCGATATGAATTTCCAACTCACTAGCTATTCTGCATCAGCTCCTAATGTGAATGGTCTCACTGCATACTAAAAGGTGGCTTATTCCCCAGTCCCTGTGCCTGATTGCTGTTCTCCTGTGCCCATTTGTACCAGTTCCTTCCTAGGGTAATCCTATGGATTTGTAACACTCTGTGGTTAATAGCCAGACACATTTGGGATGTCATTTGCCAAGCTACAGTTAGAATAAATGTACATTTAGTGGGATGGCAGATAGGAAACTGGAGTTTAAACATCCAATAATGTTGAGAGATTCATTCACTAAACCTCCCTAATACTGCCTCAAAAAATACGTGAATAAAAGACCACATCATGGTATCGTTGGAAATGAACAGAAGAATCTCACTGGTTCAGCAGTAAAAATGCTTAGATTTGGCCTTAAGGTTCCTTTTTGGTATTTTTCATAAAAGAGCTAATTCAATTGCATATGAGGGTTTTGAGACAAGAGGAAACAAATCTTTCATTCGTTTCATAGCAGTGTCACACTGTGGAGTTGCATAGAGTTGTTCCTGGCTCACCTCATGTGAAGCAGAGTGTCAAGACAAATATTGTGGTTCAGATGTGAATCCAAGAGATGAACATGTATATGAAAGTAACACCTTGCTATGTTAAACTATGAAAGTGTGTGTGTGTGTGTACATTCTATGTATAAGTGTATTTACAGTCATGTACATTTCTGTCTCCATTTCATCTTGACTGCAGTGGGAAAGCACTTTGGCAGAGGTTTGGGAATTTCTATGGTAGTGTGCTTGGACACTGAGGCCAATGGAAGGCGGGCTATTTTTGTTTTAATGGGATTGCAATTTTGAGCTTTCTGGTTGCTCTTTGGCAGACCCAACGCTATTTGCAAACATCACCAATCCATTATGCATTCTGGTCCTAACAGAAGTTTAAAAACCACTTTCGATTAATTTAAAAACTTGGGGTTTAGGGTAGGAGGATAGAATACTCTTGCTTGGTTTTCTTGCTGTTTGTTTTATCTGCCCCAGCTCTCAGAAAACTAATTAGCTGATAAAAAGAACAAGCATAATTTCACTTGGGTATGTTTGCCTCTGAAAATGAGCAAGGATAGTGCAGAGCCTGCCTTTAGAACAAACGCATTTGTTTTGTTAATACTAAATGCGTAATGAAACCACACACAGTTTTTTAAGTTGCTATGGCTTTGACCTTTCAAGTCACTCTGAAAGATGACACTGTCAATTCAGTGCCATTAGTCATATGCCTAAAACTAACATGTTCTTATCTTTCAAGAATCAGGGATTATAAAATGAAAGCAGTGCTTCTGGGCAAAGCAAGTAATGGCCAGAATTACTCTAGGAAGCCATCTATAATCTGAATTATTTCTGTATGTTGTGAAATACGGAAACTCTTATAAAATATACCACTAACACAGCAGCCATTGTTGATAATATTTCAGACACCCTTCTAAGAAATGACCATGATTTCCTCCTGTATTGACAACAGGAGATCTGTGGGTGAACAGTGATAATGCTTTGCAAATGTTGGCATGCAAAAGATCATGTGCAATGTTTCACAGGAAGGGCCTCAAGTGCTATGGAATCCTACAGCTTTGTACTCCAAAATCCCATTGCCCGTGTTCCTCTACAGGCACCAGAGAGGCTCCATGCTCTTACAAACAATTTCTTTAACATGATTGGGTTATCAAATCATAATACACATATACACACATATACCACCTTCTGTGACCTATTTACATTGAAAAAAACATCCATAGATCACAAATAGGGCTTGCTAATTGCTAAGTCAAAAAACCCCCAAAATCTCAGAAGTTACTCTGCTTTTACTACCAAAAAATTGCCACAGTGCTTGGCAGCACTCTCTGGAGTGCTAGATTGTTCTCTAAATGAGACTATCATGCTAATGTGTCTTACATCAAGCTGATCTTTTACAGCCCTTTTCTTTTTAGCAAGAATGATAATAATTAGTACTTTTTATGCTGAAAGCACTGTTAAGGTAAAAAACCTGAGAGATACCATTTCTTGTTACAGGCAGTCTCTTGCTCCTGCCATCTCCTCTCCTCAGCTCCCTGCCCAAATCCAATCCTCCATATTTGAAGGAAGGGAGAAAGAAGGGAGAAATGCCGGTATCAGATAGAACAATTATTTGCACCCTTAAAATTGCAGCCTGTTTCTTCCCACAAGGAATGGCCTTTTAGATAGCTCCAGCCACATGTAAAAGCATGCTTGTCAAGTATACCTGCTAAATTGACTAGCTGAGAACTATTTAACAAAATTGATAAGATTTTTTGTTAATAGATTTAAGAATAACTTTTCAAGGAGAAAAAGAGCAGCTCATGTCCCTTTAGAGATACTGATCACAATCCTCCTTCCCTGTGATTTCACCCATCTTTTTAATCTATCTGAAAACTCAGTATGCTATCGCTGTATTAGTTAACCTTCAGAAGGGTATCTGCGTTGCCTAAAGAGCTGGAAACTGGTTTTTATTTAAATGAAAGCTTAAATTCTGTATGAAACCTCAGGAGTACTTAAATTCTACAGGGGGACTTGAAACCTATCCTGTATCACTAGAATTTCAGAAGCAAATGTATTCAATAGCCCTTGGCATGACCTTCAAAGGAACATGTTTAGATGGTGCTTAGTAAGTCTACGCACTAAATCTCAGGTCTTACTTACATGACGCATCATACCAAATCCTTGGACAGTATACGTATGAAAAAAAAAGACTCTTCTTAACCAGATATTATCTGTATTTCCATCCTGGCCCGGTAATATGTGGGTTTCAGAGAGATAAATGTGAGCTCTGGTATTTTACTTTGCATAGCTGTGATAAAACACTGATAAAACTTGTAAAACACTACATCCATGTTTATGGCTGGACTGAGATCAGCGCTGTCACCGTGCCCCTTCTCAAACACAGCTTTAGGAATGCTACGTTTCCTTTAAGTCAATCTGCGTTTCAAGCCTGCACCAAAACGATCTTATCCACTCTTCTATGCCATATACATTTTTCATAGTATAAAAATTCCCTGCCCAAACAAGAGCAGGTTTAATATCAGTAACTTGGCTTCTCTTTATTAAGCCATTCACCATCATGCTGCTATAAGATCTTATGCCCAGCCAGGGAAGCTGGCTGGAGCACTACAGTCTAAACAGCTAGAGCGTAACACTGAGCAGATGAGGTAAAGAATATAAACAATGAAAACTTGTACTTTTTCGTTTCAGAGCAAATGCCCTGTGCTGGCAGGAATTCTCTTCCCACTAACTCTAGTGATATTTAAAGTTAAGAGCGGTCGTTTTGCAGCTGTTTCCCTTAATTACCTCTATTCCTCCAACCCCCTGCTATCATGCCTTCATTTACTGTCTCCTGTTATTGGGTGGGTTATATTCCATAGAGACATCTACTGCAAGGAGTATAATCCAAAATGCTACTTACCGTACAGGGCTTCAAACTGAAAGCAGAGGACACAGAAAGTTACAGCCACCGACTTCATGCTTGCCTGACACAGAGGCACCAGTCTTCTGTCTACTGTGAAGATGGAGAAGAATTCATGGGTAGAAAAGGAAGTGGTTTGTGGGCAATGGGGGAAATTATATGATAATCAGGACTTTTTAATTTAAACCCTGACTACGTTATAGCTATGTCAGCATTAGCTGTCGCCCACACCTGTGGAGTTTGCTGCTTTTTTTTTTTTTCCTACCTCACAGCTTGCTGTCACAGACAGGAAGAGGAAAGATTTTCCGATATTACATTTGATGTTCACTTCTGCAAAGACTGTTTCTGGTTAAATCTATCACAATAGAGGCTAAAGTCATCTACAGTACACTTTCTGCAGATGGCCCATGGTCAGCAACTTGTTCCTTAAATTAACTTACAATACATGCGTATTTGCAACTGGCAACCTCATTTCTCCCCATCAGTTTCAGCTGGTCTTATGTAACTGATGGTTACATACATTCCAGTCTGTGTGGAAACCATTCGTTAGTAGGGTAGGAGTCTCTTGTGTGTCCTGGTCCTGGAATTCATTGGAAGAACATGTCCAAATTGCAGAAGGATCCCCTCAAGCCCTGTGACTTCCCGGAGGCTCACTCCAACATAAGACTTCCACCCTGGAGGTCAGGCTTGCTCTGCGTGGACATGAGAAGCTTCATGCGGCTCTGTGAGAGGAGGAGATCTGACCCAGTGCCCTAGGGCCTTAGGTCAAAAGTTTCTCTCCTTCCCTCTGCCTGCTTTTGTGCAGCACACTCTATTCTGGCCTGCTATCCATCTGTATTCTGGAAATGTTTTAGGACCCTTTGGGATAACATGTTCTACAATCATTTAGAACTGGCTATTTATTTGTGCCTATAATACTAATTTTAGCGCAGATAACATGCTGGAAAAGCAGCTTCTAAATCATGTTTAATATATTAGATGCAGTTAGCATTTCTGATTGCACAAAGAGAAGACACAAAGGACTAATAGTGGTGCCTGACAGACGCTCCTGGGGTTCATGACCTTGTAATGGTCATGCAGTGGTACCAAATAATTTGTGAATAACGGGACTGGGTTACAGATTCACTCCTACTTTGTACTGTATGAATAAATCTTCACGTGTTGGTTTACTTTTCCTCAAAAAGTGATTTAATTTCTTTCACTACTACTGCTAAAGATCTGTTCACAGGGACACTGGCAGAGAATTTTACTCTCTTCAAATCTTTGCAAAGCCCTGCAAGTCTTTGCCTTTTCTTAAATTAAAATCAGAGCTAAGTCTGAGTCAAGTCAGGATTTGATCTAAATTTTCAGCTTAGGTCTCTGGAGCCAAACTTAAGTAACTCTAACTAGAGAAAGTTTCTGCAGTATACTTTTAATTATTATGCTCAAGAGTAATATATGGAGGTTCAAGCAATGATAAAGCTCGAAAAGATACATTTGACTCCTGAGCTTTGCCTATGAATTTATGACCCATGTTGGGATCTACTGAGGTCCAGGTAGGACCATATTTCCCATCCCCATAACAACTTATGGGAAGTGCTGAAACAACAGAGCAGCCCTCTCCTGGGACAGGAGGACCTTTATTGCCCCCCAAGTAAGCCTAAGACAAGCAGCCAGAAAGGCTTATAGTAAAAAGAGCTGCTGCTGCTGCTACAAAACTAAGGGAGGAAAAGAATCACATGTAAAGTACCCCCACCCACACCTTTGGGAGAGCATGCTGACCACACACCAAGGACTGAGTCCCTACAAAGCCTACTGCTGTCTGGGAAGGCCAATAAAGGTGTAGGGTAATGTACTCCTTTGAGCAAAGTTTTAGCTATTTTTTGTGAAAACAAGCTTTAAAACAAATCAGTATTGTTAGGGTTCAAAAATGTGTTGTCCTTCATAAAAATGTAAATGTTTTGCCAGGAAAGTAATTTTGATGGAGAAGAGATTCTTTTTTTAACCAATACAGTTATTTTGGAGCAACTTACTCCTTCCCTCCCCTCTATGTGACCTTATCAGTTATACCAATGCAGAGATGATTAATGCACATCTATTTCCCTACTGCAGTAAGAATAGCTACCAGCGTAGCTTGGATGGCATAGATCTCGCTACAACAATTGGAGCAAGTCCCACTGTCCAGTAAACAGTTTGTATTTGTCCTCTCTTTCTCCTGTCATTATAGCTTCAAGTCTGGAATTACCCCTACTCCTTTTAGGCTTCCTGGCACTTGGGATTGCTACAACACACTGCTGCCTTTGTTTCAAAAGGGTCCAGCCCATGGAACACTTTGGGATACGTTTTGCAGCACTTTGAAGTTTGATCTAGACAGTGATTTCTTTCGGTGGTCAAGTGTATTTGATGATGAGCCAGCAGAGCCTGGGGCACTCACAGTGTATGTTCACAAGCAAAGAGACACAAAGTCTAGCTCAGGGCTGAGCATGAGGGATGCTCACCTTCTAGTCCCATACCAACAGAGACTCCTCCGTTGCCTTTCAATCTTTCTGTCTTTGCCTCCCTCCTCTGTCAGTGCTTACCTACTTCACAAAGACATCATGACTGCAATTTGGAAATGTTTCTTGCAAATACTACGGTTGGTTACAGTTAACCACCTGGGACAAGCAGTCTGTTTCCACAACACGCTTCCTATAACTGCAACTATTTTTGCTCAAAAGCACGTGTTTCCTTTTTCCATCCTCACTCATTTCTCTTCTCTTCGTCTTGATTTTCACTCTCTCATCCACATACACCTCTCAGAGCTGACTTCTTTCCTCCTCTAACCTGACTGTCCCCCAGTCTCTGTCTACCCTTCTCCTCAAGCAGAGGCTGCCCTTCAGCATGTGCAGTAGCTCCTTTCTGGAATGTGGCTTCTTCTTCCCCCAAGCCCATTCTTTCTTCATGTCCTACCCCCAACACTACCCTACAGTGATAAACTCCTTTTTCTCCTATCATCTCACTTCCAACTTGCCATCGCTGACTATTAACAACCTGGAAAATCCTTATGGGCATTTTTATGCCTTTAAAAATGCATCCAGTGATACACCCAGTTCCAAAGAGAAATGGGCTTGCTCATCCCTTGGTCCATACACCAGTGTTCTCTACCACGCGATCTTCAATGCTTCTCCCTTCTAACTCCAAGTGATTCAGAAAACAACACTTCTGCTGCTTCCCTAAGGAGACTGATTCACAGCAAAGATTTTCCATGTGATGCACAATGTATGTTTTTCTTTGCTCTGTTTAATCATGTAACTCTTATTATACTTATTTTTATCACCCTAAACAATGTCCATGTTAGCAAAATCTACTGCATTGTATCCCTTCGTACACCATGAAACAAAGGTGTTTGCATTTAAGTAGCTTGTTCTGTCTCACCAGCAGTTTCCTACTTCTGCTTGTGGATGATGAGCAGTTGCCCGCAGCAATATAAAATATTCTCTCAATAAAATGTTTTGTGATTCTTTCTGCAGAGGCTGCTACAGTCTATCCACACAAATTATATTCTGCTGTCTCCTGCTGCTTCTCATTCTTTGCTTCTATATCTGGCCTATATTCTCATGACTCTGGGTCATTCCCTCAGGGCTGGAGCAGAAAGCCTCCACACTCATGCATTTTCGTTTCCTGTCCTCCTAATTGAGAAGGGGAACAATGACTTTCACTATGCTATTTTTAAGGTTCTGTAATGGCTTTGAATCCTGCTTCCCATCTGCATCACTGCCCATTAGGTGTGTAAACAAGCTGCAGTCATTCGGGATGTAGGGATTTGAGCCTGAAATGCAGCTCCTGTGCTCCCTCATTTGTTCTGATGCCTCCTTTACTGCTCTATTGGTCTGATCTCTCCCACAGGCCCGTGGGGCTGTAATAATCTCTCCATCAACACGCCAGTGGAGGCTACCAGGGCTGAGCTCAGTGGCGGGGCAAACACCTCCCTGTAGAGCAGATCTAACGAGACGGTCCTCTTTGGGGTGTGAGCGTGTGTGGCTTTGCTTCTTGGTACAAGCTCAGGTACTCCATGAAGCACTTTTTTTTTCTTTTTTTCAGATTATGCTTGACAATATTTCACTGTCACTGACTTTCCTAAAAGAAGAAAAAAACCATGTATGTTAAGGAGTTAAGCCCAGATCTAACACATGCAAGGGCATTGACCTATACATTCAGTCAACAGGCGCTAAGTGGCAAATTCAGTAGTCTAAACAGGTTTCCCAGAGAGGTGGTAGATGCTCCATCCCTGGAAAAATTCAAGGTCAGGTTGGATGGGGCTCTGAGCAACCTGATCTAGTGGACGATGGCCCTGCTTATTGCAGGGGGGTTGGACTAGATGACCTTTAAAGCTCCCTTCCAACCCAAACCATTCTATGATTCTATGTTTCCAAATGCCACTTCAGATCCTGTGACTAATGTTTTGGACTGGCTGGCTCAAGGCACTGAGAGCCATCTAGGCAGAAGACTGTCTCTGTCCAGTCTCAGGAGCTGCTATGCCTCTGCATATCCAGCCCCTGTGCCTGCTGCAATACAGTTACCTAAAGAGGTACCTAAACACTTCTCTAGGACACAGAGCATAGATAGGAATGGACCAATGAAGGTCATGTGCTGGTGGGGTGGACTGCAGACCTACAGGATGGCTGTGGAAGGTTTACTATCTTGAACAACAACAAAGACAACAACCATGTTCCTGCCCTTCAAGGTGTATTAGGAAGAGGACTGTGAGCAGTAGGTATCTTTCAGTGGCATATGCCTGAGTGTGCAGGAGGTATTTCGGAGAATACCAGGGTTGTAAGCGGCCTGGGTTCATGAGCAGTGCTCTGGAGGGAGGAGGATACCTTCTGAAGCCATTGCAGTTCCCTTATGGCCAACACGCTGCTGAGTGGGACTTTGTCATCAGCACCGCTTATATCTAGGTTTGGAAGACAGGTCTTCCAGAATGGATAGTAAATATGCAAACCCAAATGAAGTGCAAACCTGGGGACCCAGACTGTTATTGTCTTGCCACTTGTAGAGCAGTGCATGACAGCTACATGCTGATGAGCTGGGTGACCATGAAAGTTATTCTGCTTTTGGATTTGAATTTAATTGTCTTTTGGATGTGACAGTGATGAATTAAACACATTCTGTAAAATTTTCACACCCCAACTCCTTCAAAGCTCATAGTAGGATGGGGACTCCTGTTATGTGGTTATCTGGTCAGCTGCCTTGGAGGAGGTGGGACTGAAAGAGCCACATACTGTGGTGGTACTTGGGGTTTGTGGTGTGATTTTTATCTCAGCATTGTTGTGATTACTTTTTAAAGGTAAACTTTTGCTACCACTGTGTTGACAGTATAACAAAGGGGAACTTTCTCCAGCAGAAGCAGCCCCCAAAGTTGTGATGCATTCTTGCAGATAAATCAAATGTCACACAGAAAATTACAAGGACAGGTAAAGCAGCACAACCTGGGCTTGGACTTGTGGAAACACTGAAGCGGCTGAGGACACACATGCCACTGTCTGTTCCCAGCTGACTTGAAGTGCTTTTGAAAACCCTGTCTTTCAAGTGTTTTCAGGCCAGGCTTTGCTGTTGCTATTAGGGGTTAACTGGAGCTAGGCTTAGACAGCTCAGGCCTTGGTGGATTTGGAGGAGTACAAACAATGAAATCACAGCTTTCTCAAACATGTAACTAAGTCTCCTCTACTTTGTGTCTGTCAGTCAGAATCTCACAGGTTACTGCCTTGGGAACAAACTGCCTTGTACATGTAGGCCAAAGCTACAGAAGGTACTAGTCCCACCTGCAAAGCAGAGGTCACTCGCTCCATCATGCTCAAGGCTTGGTCCAGCCGCACTCCTCTTAGTGCCAGGGTGCCAGGACAAAGACAACCAAAGCTGGGCACACTGCAGTGCTGTGTCACCCCTTGGGCTCCTGTGGCAAGGGACTGGTGAAGGGTTTATTTCCCCTTTGGCAGGAGATGCTTCCAAGAGCTACCTTTCAGGCTGAGCTGACCTGCGTGCTATGAAATGGGGGGAGCGGCAGTGGGGCATGGGGGAGGTGGAGCAGTGGTTCCCGGGCAATGAACACACTGCCTTCAGAGCCGGGCCCGCGGCTGAAAGCCCTCTGCCTCCCACTGGTGACCCACCACACCTGCTCCGTGTGCACCTCTGCTAGGCACAAAGCGAACCCTCCATCTCAGGAGCGGGTAGGGCAGGGCCCGGCCGGGGGAGAAGCACCTATACCTGCCTCCTGCTAAGGCCGGCCCGGTGTCCAGGCGCACACAGCCCCGCAGCGGGGTCCGCTCCGCCGCCGCCGGATCCCCACGGGGCGCGACACGGCTGCTCCGGCAGCGCGGGAAGGCGCCCGCGGCCACGCCCGCGGCCACGCCCGCTGCCCCCGTTGGAGGCAGGAAGCTGCGGGCGGGTCTCCCCGGGCGGCAGGAGCGCGGCGAGGCCGGGCCGCCGCCCGCGCCGCCGCGGGAAGGCCGCACGGGGGCGCTGCCGGCCCGCGCGCCGCCGCCCGGCCCCGGCCCGGCGCCGGCCGAGCGCTGCCTCTGGCTCAGGCCCCGCCCCGCCGGGGAGGCAGAGCGGTGGCGGGGCGGCGGGTCTCGCCGCGGCGGGGGGAACGGCGACGGGAGTAAAGCCAGGTGTGCTGTGAGCGCCGGCCAGGCTCCTCCCCGGCCTGGCTGCGCAGCTGTGTTTTTGGGGAACTATTTTTAGGTGCCAGACTGTGGTCTCCTTCACCCTGACCTCAGCCTAGCGTAGCTCGTGGCTTGTAGTGCAGCCCTTGCAGGGTCACACCAAGGCGCCCGGTGTCGGTCCCTGGCTGTTGACCCTTACGAAGGTCTGACGGCTCTCCGTAGTTTCCTAGAATCCCACGCAAGTCTCCCCACATACACGTGGCTTTATGGTTTTTTCATCAGAAAGAAATTCTGAAACCTGCACAGCAGAGACCAGTGCAATATTTCCGTCTCCAATGCCTGCACTTGGAGGGACAGAGCAGGTTTCTTAGGGCTCAGGAGGTTTTGAAAATGTTATAGCTGAGAATGGGAGATTTGGTCTTCCGTGTAGGCATTTGAACATTGTTCGTCCCCTGCTTGCTAATTTGATGAGACAAAACAAGCTGTAAAAACAATCCTTCCAGCAGGCCAGGAAAGACCGAGAGGCAAAGGAGTTTGAATAGAAGTCACTTATTTCTTCACATCACTGTGTTTCGTTCTGATTGTTAGCAGCCCTTCCTCAGGGGAGTGGGTGAGGATTGCTGGTTCCAGCCAAAGACCAGGTTGGCTTGTTAGTAAAATTGTGATTACCCACATCCAGAGCAGAGAGGCTTCAGGTTGGAAGGTCTCCCCTTACTACACCATCAGTAACAATTTACTGAGTCTAGTTATAGTGATGAACCTCAGAGCAGAAATTGAAATCAGAGCAGAGTTGAAATCAGAGCAGTTAATTGATAAGATAAAACATACACTTACTCATGATCAGCACGACTTGTGTGGCCATAGAGGGTCTGGAAACATCTATCAAGCAGAATGTGTTGAGGGAAGTATGTGGTACTAGCCTGCATGTGTTAAATTGGAAAAGAGGGCAAAATTCTCACATGAGGGCACACATCTCATCACATCCTCAAGAGAATGAAGAAGAGGATCATGCAAATACCTTATCCTGGCATCGATACAAAGTCCAGGATACAAAAGAAATTCAGAGCAAAATTAATTTTGTCACAGCAACCCTGAGTTCTGGATCCTGCCCAGAAACAGTTCCCTGCAGCCACACAGAGGCTCCAGCAATCAAAGGTATCATCTTCTTCTCCGATCTGCTCAGCAGACCCAGAGTCTGTAGCACAAGCAGAGCATTTACACTGTGGTGCCCGGGGCAGTTGTGGGCAGGGGTCTGCCCTGCCTCTGCAGAGGGAAGACTCAGCCCCTGTGTAAGCCACTGGGGTGGATGGTGCCTCTGATCAGCTGTTGAACTCCCATCCTTCAGGAAGGGTGGCTTGACTGGAAACCCCTGCAGGGTGCGAAGGTTGTTTCATCCCGTGCAAGCAGCTGAGTATGCTGTGCCTGAGGGACAGCTGAAGGGACCATTGGATGCAAAAGACCAGGGAATCACAGCAGGGAACTGCAAGTGTGTGGCTTATGCAGATTTGGAGACACTATAGTGAAGAGCAAAGGAGGACAGTCATACCTCTAGGGAGGCTGAAGGAACTCCCCAGAGGCCAGACAGAATTCAGCAGAATTTGCTGCCACTCAGAAAGTCACAGAGTTAACCAACATTAAGCCTGGGAGCAAACACCTGCCTGCAAGAATGCAGGAGACAGGACAAGAGTTGTCTATAAACCCTTGTGATATGTTTGCCATTTGTCCCAGAGTACTTTTAATCCAGCAAAGCATAGATTAAAAGCCTTTGGTGTCCTTTGGGAGCTCACTGTAAGGGAGGGGTCTAGGCACCCCTCTTGCAGCCAGCTTGGATGCTGTCACCACACGAAAAAGAATTTGCAGTAAAAATTAGAATGACAATGAGCAAAAAATAGAAATCAGATATCTATATTCTCTAGAGAACATAAGTGATTGAAATGACTACTCTAAAACATCACTTTAACCACATTGATCACATTACAGATCACCGTAGGATATTCTGGTGAATTGGCCTTTGTCATGTAAAGACTCCAGATTTCCTCACTGAAGTTCCCATCCTCAATGCACCTCCATGCTCCTGGGAAACAGGCATAGCTGCTTCGTAAGAATAAGTTGCACAACTTAATTGCTGAACCTGGACCTTCAAGATATGACATTCTTCCTGATTTTGAGGGCCTGCCACAGCCACACATTACCATGTCAAATCAGCTTGATTATCAGGGACTTCGTCCTGAGAGTGCAACCAGAAGAAACTGCAGTGCATGCAAGTTACAAAAGTTAATAGGGCCAAGACACAGCACTCACAGCAAAAGCAACTAGTTCTGCAGCTGCCCAGCTCACTCTTGATTAGCTGTCCTTTGGTGTCTCTAGTGCACACTCTATGCAGTTCAGGGTGAACGTATTCAAACTAGCTCTTAACTGGATCACAGAGCAAGCCTGACTGCGGGAAGTATCTAGTTACATTCAGGCAAGCTCTGCAGTAGCTAATATACCCTCGTTCTCAGAATAAAACCTCAGTAAGCTCTGCTCAGTCTAAGCTGTTCCCAGCTACTATTAAGTTGGCCCAGGCAGATGTATACACATCGTACAGGAATGTGCAGCTCCCTGCTTGCCCATGACTGACTGCTGGCAAACTTTAAAGAACAGGCTTTTCACGGTTCGTCTCTTTGATCTCAGCTCTGTGGTTGCTGGTCATTAGAAGTGAATGTTTGCTCAGGGGCTTTTGTTGTCCTAGCCAAAGTGCTTCTTCAGT
Organism: Mycteria americana; assembly: GCF_035582795.1. Classification (NCBI taxonomy): domain Eukaryota; kingdom Metazoa; phylum Chordata; class Aves; order Ciconiiformes; family Ciconiidae; genus Mycteria; species Mycteria americana. The sequence goes on from NC_134373.1 coordinate 15,739,944, forward strand.
TTTGGGTCTGTAGCCTCACACAATTCTGAATGAGCCACAGCAAAGCACACCCATATCCAGAGAAGTCAAGCAGCCTGCTGCAGCCTGCTGCAGCATAGTGAAGCTGGGGAAGTAGAGGTGTCCATATTGCTTGTATAGATATTACAGAATCCTGGATTTTCTGTGTCCTCATCTTAGTCACCTGAGTTACAAAGACATCAACCCAAGAAAAGTCCTCAATCTGCAAATTTTTGTAGGTTATGAGAGTCTTTCAGGATATCATTAGCATATGCTTTTCCTGTTGTCACATTCCTCACTAAGCACCCACAGTTGGATACTTATCTGGGAGGCAAGATACTTGACCTGCGATTGTTTTGTTCTCATCTGGTACAGCTAGCCCTTTCATTTACACTCTCATGAATTGTTTAGATGACTATCAGAAAAGGTGAAAGTTGGTGTTTCTCTGCTCTCAGGGTGTTGATACTGCTGCTAAACATTAATGTTACATTAGTGTCTGGGGCTAATCATAGCACTGTTCCCAAGCCTGACTTCAGAATTCCTCAGGAATCCCCTTCTGGCTGGGAGCTGCCTTGGTTTACTGTCAGGCCAGGAATGGAGCTATCTCTCATCAGATAGCCCTGAAAAATATGGTGTGATAAATCTCAGTTTTCTCTCTGTAGATCTGTTTATAGATCAGCTGCTCATTCTGTTGTTTCAGGTGACCACTGGAAAGTCACACACATATGTCCTCTCTCTCTTCAATTCAAAGTCAACTCTTCTTGCTGCTTGCCCTGTTTGGTTGCTAGAATTCTTTGTCTCTTGTCTGTTTGCTATACTGCATCAGCAGCAGAAGCAAGGTATGGCCATTGGGAAGCCATTAGCAATGAAGTTGTTTTCAGTATATCCCATAGAGGTCAGCATCACAGCTGATGCTTGTTTTTGTTAGCTGAACTATCCTCCCTTTGACAAAAGTGGCCCTTCAAGTGCTGCTGTGTACCTCTTCAAGGTGCTGTTGGATGTGATTATATTCCTATTGGTTATGCCTGATCTTTTTTAAGACTTATCTCTGTGCCTGATGTTAGGTGGTGCCTGTTGTGGCCCAGGAATTTTTAAGCACTCTTTGTTTTGTTGGGTTCACAGTATGATGAGGAGCGTACAAATGTATTACTTCTTATGCTAGGGGTCTTACTGCACATGGGATCGACAATGTAGGATTCTTTAGTTACCAAGTCATTGATTCATGTTACATTGATTTAGGCGTTTAGCTCTGCAGGCCTTAGGTTTCTTTCCTTCTGTGCTAGGTAAGAAATAAGCTGTAACAAAAAAAAAGTAAGCTAGTCATGCCACTTCTCATTGCGTTGCTGTGGTTACACTATGTTTTCTAGTGACATCAGTGAGGGCTCTTTAATGCTTGCGTGATGGACTGTTTTGGTGCCTCTTTTGCTTGAAGAAAAAAAAAATAGTTGAAGGGGAAAAAATTAATTTGGCCATTTGCATCTTTCCTTCTAGTTATGTTTTCGTAACTAGGTGATTAGTGTTAGTGGTTTACAGAGGAGTAAGTGGTGATTTTTTTATTAGCTTTATATCGTACAGCTACAAATTATTCTAGCTGATATGGAAACATAACTATTTTTCCACTACGAAAAGAAACATTTCATTGTTTCCAAGCTTTGAAGACTACCTCAGATATCACCTTTTCTCTGTCTAGGTTTTTCTGCTGTTTTCAAGGCTATTTGAGTTTTTTCAAGTTTTTGCATTTCTTTTGTTATATGGAACAGCTGATCATCCTTGTTTACCTGGACTCAAAGTCCACAGGGTTTCAAAAAGTGACAGGATAAATCCATGGAAGAGGAATCTGTCAGGGTTGTTAAATACAAAGACACCACCCTTTGAAGTTCCTGAGCTGCTCGTGAGGGAGGGCTGGGACAGTATTTTAGGAAGGTTTCATAGCATACTTTCCTTGATTTTGTACTCTTCCCTGACATCTGCTCTTGGTCACTGTTGGAAAGTGGACAGTGGGTGGAGTGCATCATTTGTCTGACCTGCTACGGGCTCAGTTATGTTCTTAGGTTCTCATTGTTGCTGACTATGATAGCAAGTTGCAATTTGGTTTGATAAATAACATCAAAGCCTAAGAAGTGCAATATCCTGCCTATTGTTTGAAGCTCATAGGATTGTAATGCCTTTTGGGTGGGCTTCTTGCTTTGTAGGAAAAAGGTGCTACTTTGGGGTGATTGTGTAGATCAACAACTGCAGGTTCTCTGACTGACCTGCTATTTCCATTGCAGGCCAGGCAGTTCACCCATGTAACAGTCTCCTGCAACACAGTCAGTGGTGAAAGCAGTCAGATGTGCTCAGTACAGACAAAGGAAGCAAGCAGCCTTGAAAAAAATTGTCACAGAACTCTGTGAGCAGCCTGCAGACTGTGTACTTAAAGTGAGTAATGTCTCGTTTCCTAACCGGTTAACTGGTTAATTACACATCCAAGTCAAGCAAGGGCCATTCCTGATTTCACAGAGGCTTGGACTGTTTAGCCTCAAGAAGGGAATGCTCAGGAGGCATCTTATTAGTTTGTATAAATACCTGATGGGCGTTGTAAAGAGGACAGAGCCAGACTTTTCTTAGTGGTGCTCAGTGACAGGAGAAGAAGCAATATGAGAAATGCCATTTAAATATAAGAAAACTTTTTTATTGAGGGTAGTCAAACACTGGCACAGCAGCTGACCCTGCTTTGAGCAATGGGGTTGGACTAGACAATCTCCAGAAGTGCCTTTCCACCTCAACCATCCCATGATTCTCCATGCCTTTGTACCAGGCAGTCTGAATTGTGGCATTCTCACATTCTCTGTGATGTGTCTGTATAAGTTTTAGGTCTTATCCTGACTCACCCTTTCCAGCAGAAACACCAAAGGGGAAGGGCTTTCTGCTTCACCACCTAGGAATTCAGAGGTGCAAATCACCATCTGTATAGCTGCTGCAGTGTCTTTTAGCATCATTCCTACCTTTTTTTCTGCCTGCTATGTCTGGTCTTGAGTCATGCCTGCAGACACTGTAAAGCAGGTACTATTTTATTAGTACTCATTTATATTGTACTCTTCTTGATTATTGCAAATAATAATATTTGCAATTATTATTTGCAATAATCAAATTATTGATTTTTGTGGGAAGACACACAATGGTTAGAGGGACGGGGTGCTAGTATGGGCCCTCAACCTGTTGCCCAGGGCCGTGCTGGTAACACTGCACCACAGTCAAAGTCTTGCAGAGATGAGCTGAGGGCTCCTGAGGTAGTAGGAGCCAACAACGGAACTTCTGTGGAGCACCTTAAGGGAAACAAGGGGTGTTCCACTAGGAAGGTGACATGGCCAACAGCCCAGATGAAGTGTCTCTACATGAATGCACGCAGCATGGGCAACAAACAGGAGGAACTGGAAGCTACTGTGCTGCTAGAAAGCTATGACCTGATTGCCATTACTGAAACCTGGTGGGACGAATCCCATGACTGGAGTGTGGCTATTGATGGCTACAAGCTATTCAGAAGGGACAGGCAGGGAAGGAGGGGCGGAGTTGTTGCCCTTTATATCAAGACATGGATAGAGTGTGAAGAGCTGTCCCTGAAGAATAGCCATGAGCAGGCCAAAAGCTTATAGGTAAGAATTAGAGACCAAGGCAACAAAGGGAACCTTGTGGTTGGTGTCTACTACAGGCTGCCTGATCAAGGAGAGCCTACTGATGAAGCCTTCTTCCTCCAGCTACAGGAGGTTTCACGCTCGCAAGCTCTTGTCCTACTGGGGGACTTCAACCACCCCAACATCTGCTGGAAAAGTAGCATGGCAAGCTGTAGGCAATCCAGGACACTCCTGGAGTGCATTGAGGTTAACTTCTTAACCCAGGTAACAGACACCCCTACCCAAGGGGATGCAATACTGGACCTGATGGTCACCAATGCAAGTGAGCTCATCAGTGACATCAAGATTGGAGGTAGCCTAGGCTGCAGTGATCCCGCATTGGTGGAGTTCACAGTCCTGAAGGGTATGGGACAGGCGAGGAGTATAGTCAGGACCCTAAATTTTAGCAAAGCAAAATTCCAGCTCTTCAAGGAGTTAGTCAATAGGACGCCCTGGGAAACAGTCCTCAGGGACAGGGGAGCAGAACAGAGCTGGCAGATCTTTAAGGATGCTTTCCATAAAGCGCAAGAGCTCTCAGTCCCCAGATGTAGGAAATCGGGCAAGGAAGGGAAGAGACCAGCATGGCTGAGTTGAGACATGCTGGTCAAACTACAGAGCAAGAGGGAACTGCACAGGCAGAGGAAGCACGGACAGGTAACCTGGGAAGAGTATAGCGATGCTGCTTGCCTGTGTAGGGATGGGGTCAGGAAGGCCAAGGCGCAGCTGGAGCTGAACTTGGCAAGGGATGCAAAGAATAACAAGAAAGGCTTCTACAGGTATATCAACCAGAAAAGGAAAGTTAAAGAAAGCGTACCTCGACTGATGAACAAGAATGGTGACCTAGTATCAACAGACAAGGAGAAGGCTGAGGTACTCAACAAATTTTTTGCTTCGGTCTTCTCTGGCAACCACTCTCCTCACCCCTCCCAAGTCAATGGACAACATGATGGGGACCAGGGGGGTAAAGCCCCTCCCACTGTAAGGGAAGATCAGGTTCGTGACCACTTGAGGAACCTGAACATATATAAGTCGTCTATGGGACCTGATGAGATGCATCCCAGAGTCCTGAGGGAATTGGCTGATGTAGCTGCCAAGCCACTCTCCGTGATATTTGAAAAGTCACGGCAGTCAGGTGAAGTCCCTGGTGACTGGAAGAAGGGAAACATTGTGCCCATTTTTAAAAAGGGTAGAAAGGATGACCCTGGGAGCTACCAACCTGTCAGCCTTACCTCTGTGCCTGGCAAGATCATGGAACAGATCCTCCTAGAAGCTATGCTAGAGCACATGGAGGACAGAGAGGTGATTGGAGACAGCCAACATGGCTTTACCAAGAGCAAGTCCTGCCTGACCAACCTAGTGGCTTTCTACCATGGAGTTACCACATCACTGGACAAGGGGAAAGTAATGGATGTCATCTATCTGGACTTCTGTAAAGCCTTTGACACGGTCCCCCACAACATCCTTCTCTCTAAATTGGAGAGATATGGATTTGATGGGTGGACTGTTCAGTGGATAAGGAATTGGTTGGATGGCCGCATCCAGAGGGTAGCGGTCAACGGCTCAATGTCCAGATGGAGATCAGTGATGAGTGGTGTCCCTCGGGTCCGTACTGGGACCAGTGCTGTTGAATATTTTCATCAATGACATTGACAGCGAGATTGAGTGCACCCTCAGCAAGTTTGCAGATGACACCAAGCTGAGTGGTGCAGTCGACACGCCAGAAGGATGGGATGCCACCCAGAGGGACCTGGACAAGCTGGAGAAGTGGGCTTGTGTGAACCTCATGAGGTTCATCAAGGCCAAGTGCAGGATCCTACACCTGGGTTGGGGCAATCGTCAATACAGGCTGGGGGATGATGTGATCGAGAGCAGCCCTGCAGAAAAGGACTTGGGGTACTGATGGATGAAAAGCTGGACATGAGCCAACAATGTGCGCTCGCAGCCCAGAAGGCCAACCGTATCCTGGGCTGAATCAAAAGAAGTGTGGCCAGCAGGTTGAGGGAGGTGATTCTGCCCCTCTACTCTGCTGTGGTGAGACCTCACCTGCAGTACTGCGTCCAGCTCTGGAGCCCTCAGCACAAGAAGGACATGGAGCCGTTGGAGCAGGTCCAGAGGAGGGCCACGAAAATGACTCGAGGGCTGGAGCACCTCTCCTATGAGGACAGGCTGAGAGAGTTGGGGTTGTTCAGCGTGGGGAAGAGAAGGCTGTGGGGAGACCTTATAGCAGCCTTCCAGTACTTAAAGGGGGCCTATAGGAAAGATGGGGACAGACTTTTTAGCAAGGCCTGTTGTGACAGGACAAGGAGCAATGGTTTTAAACTAAGGGAGGGCAGATTTAGACTGGATTTAAGAAAGAAATTTTTTACCATAAGGGTGATGAGGCACGGGAACAGGTTGCCCAGAGAGGTAGTGGAGGCCCCATCCCTGGAAACATTCAAGGTCAGGTTGGACGGGGCTCTGAGCAACCTGATCTAGTTACAGATGTCCCTGCTCTTGCAGGGGGGTTGGACTAGATGACCTGTAAAGGTCCCTTCCAACCCAAACCATTCCATCATTCTATGATTCTATTCTATGATATTACCAGATATAAAATAGATGAAAGAGTTACTGCTGCTGTGTTGTCCTACCATAGAACTGAATGTCTTTTGGTATTCCCACAGCCAGTGAGTTAACAGTGACTGTCTTATTTTGTGTCTCTGGAAGGAAGAAATAGAAACTCAGCATGAAAAAAAATGCTAGAGATTTGTTTTGCAACAGCAGCTATCTGTGGATTCACTCAGAAACGTGACCATACAGTAGCCTGTAAGGCCCAGACTAGTCACAAAGGCATAAACTTAGAGATTTAAAAACAAATATGGGGAAAAGGAAGGAACCTACGGAGGCAAACTTAAGACCCATTAAACAAGCCTGAATTGCCTGAATTTAAAAAGTGTAGGAGACAACCTTTTCTTTATTAAAAAGTGTCTGTATAATATGTTCCTAGTGCAGACTGCTTTGGTGACAATGAATACATATGTACAGCCTGTCTTGCTGTTGGAAATCTCTGTCCCAAAGTGAGTTAGCTGCAGCAGGGCTCAGAGCCAAGGGCACAGTCTGCTACACAGTTTGCCAGTTTCAGAAAGATGAGCTATCATATCTCATGCTTAAATACCTACAAACAGTACAAATAAGATGCATAACTGCAGTAATTGTGTGACTTGGAAAGGGAAAACAAAAACTAAACACAGTATTACCAGCATAGATAAAACTCCAGCTGGAAATGGATTCAAAAGACTAATCCTTGGTAAGTAGCAGCACCTAAATGGGTGATATGCATTACATACGAGTTTTTCAGATCAGAGATCTTTCTTGCATAAGAAAGGATGATGCTTATTGGTTTTGAACCTTATACAGTGTGCTGGTTTTGGCTGGGATAGAGTTAATTTTCTTCACAGTAGCTAGTATAGGGCTAAATTTTGGATTTATGCTGAAAACAGGGATGTTTTCGTTCCTGCTGAGCAGTGCTTACACAGAGTCAAGGCCTTTTCTGCTTCTCACCCCACCCCACCAGCGAGCAGGCTGGGGGTGCACGACGAGTTGGGAGGGGACACGGCTGGGACAGCTGACCCCAACTGCCCAAAGGGATATCCCATACCATATGGTGTCATGCTCAGCATAGAAAGCTGGGGGATGGAGAAGGAAGGGGGGGGACATTCAGAGTGATGGCGTTTGTCTTCCCAAGTGACCGTTACACGTGATGCTGCTTTCCTGGAGATGGCTGAACACCTGCCTGCTGATGGGAAGCGGTGAATGAATTCCTTGCTTTGCTTTGCTTGTGTGCGTGGCTTTTGCTTTCCCTTTTAAACTGTCTTAATCTCAACCCACGAGTTTTCTCACTTTTACTCTTCTGATTCTCTCCCCCACCCCACCAGGGGGGAGTGAGCGAGTGGCTGTGTGGGGCTTAGTTGCTGGCTGGGGTTAAAGCATGACATACAGTCAGTTTCTTCTGTCATAAAACATCTACTGAGTAAAGGATGTTTAAGTGTCTCAAAATTGTTGAAAACAATGATTCCTAGTTCTGTTGCAAGACATAGATTCACAGTACTCATCACTAAATCTGCTGCTGATCCGTCCTGTAGCAGGACAGTGTTGTTAATAGCATACCCTCTTTAGCAATCTCAAAGAGCTTTAGTACAACAAACAAATAAATCATTACAATGTTTGCTATTAGACTTGCACAGTTTCAAGATAAGAATTTCCCAATCTATTTCAGTGCAAAATTGCAATCTTTCAGAGGTTTTCAGTAAAAATAAGGAAGGCCTTCAGCCTTGAAAGTTTTCCACTGAAAGTGCAGAGAGAGTGAGCACTCTCCTAGGATAGTCAGTGGTCGAGGCATGTTCCTGCCTTTGATGTGGGATCAGGCAGCAGCAATCTGTGTGTCTCACTGCCCAGCTGAGTACCACAGCCTTCAGGCAAGTGGCTCTTCTCATTCCTGTCTCTGGCACTGAGCAGAAAGTCTAACTTTGACCCAAGGAAAGTTCTGTCAAAAATGGTTTAATTGCTGCGTGCATGCATGCACGCGTGCACACACACGCACAGAGTTTTTTAAACAAATGAGCATTCTCTGTATGAACTTTCTGGCTGATTCTAATTATGTGAAGGTGACTAATAGGACCAACCCACCCACCACTGGAAAGTGGCAGCCATGTGCTCATGCATACCCAAGTGAACAAATTAGGGCAGGAACTAAAGAGAACTCTGCATGACTTGTAAAATGTCTTGATTTGAGATTTTGCTGGGGTATTCTCTTTAAACACTTTACGATTACAAAAATGCCATGGTATCTCTAGTGTTCACATATCATCAGAGCATCAGTTTCATGTTGAAAGAACTGAAAACAGCATTTCAGCAAAACATGGAAATATTTTCTAGCAACTAGACAGAAACTGGCAACACTTCATTTTTCAGATAATTTATAGGTTTTATTTCAGAACAGAGTCAAGACAATGTATTTCTGAATAAGTGACAGGTTTTTTCAAGAGTTTTTATTATAATAAAGTGTGGGTTTATGTAACATGAGAAGCCTTCAGGCATGCTCAATATAAAGCTATGCATATTTCATATGCCTATTTCGATATTACTATATTTCATTGTATATATTTAATAGATTTAAATCCTAATTCTACTTTCCTACACTACCTGCTTTACATACAAGTTATTTCCAGCTTCTGCTCTTCCAATTCTATTGCAGGGACAGCTTTCTACAACACTTAAACATTTCACTAAACTTTACCCTATTGTTACTATTGTATGGTGAGTAAGATTTTGTGATTTATTCATGAGCTTAAAGCCACATGAACGAGCTTTTAGTGTGAGTCTGAGTAGTTAGCTACACGTGTCAATGCTTTTAATCCATGTACTGGCCTCCAGGACAATTAAATTCATAGAGTAAAGAAAGGATTAAGTTAAAAGGAAGTTGTAAAGATCCAGTTGGGTCCAACTGGCAGTATCTGAAGTTCTATTTGTCATAATAACGAATTGAACTTGGATTCACATAATGGTAACTACCTATAGCATAAAAAGAATTATAATCAGAAAAAGATGGTTGACTAGTTATTGAAAAATAATTGTACCTTCAGTACCCACTCAAATGTCATAATTAACACAAAATGCTTCTGGTTTTATTGTAAGGTGAGAAAGGAAGATCAACACAATAGTTTCTACTACATTTGGCCTCATCTGGATTTTCTGATATTAAAGTTTCATTATCTTTTTTCTTTACAGATTTGACACTCACATACATAATTTCTGTTCTTTTGCAAAGACTAGACTTATTAGAATAACTAGTTTTAAATTCATTATCCAATCTGAAAAGAATCTGAAATTTTGACAAACTAGGAAGTTGAGAAAATAATAATTTTATGTTTGGCAAACAGTTTTTTTGTTATAAATTCGATAGAGCTAGAGTAAATTTTAGAGTGAAACACTATTTCAAAGAAGTCAAAGTATTTGATTTTGAAATACCAACATATTTCCTTTTTTTCATAATTTTTCTATACCCAAAAATTTGCCAAAGTAGGTATAGACAAAATGTTTAATGTGAGCAGTTTATTAGTGGAAGAGGATATTCAATTCAAATACTTCATCTGTCTACAGCAGACCTAGGTGCTGAGTGTTTCCTGTTCTGCATGTTGGAAAGTAACACCAAAAGCATCCATGTTGCCACATCTAAACTGATTTTTTGGGGGAGAATAATTTAAAAAGGTGCCGCTTTTAGAGATTACATTCACACTATGTACAGGCAGGCTGACGACGTCCTCTCACTTTCTCCAGACTCTTCCTTTTGCAGCCTGACTTTCATTCAGGTGCCATGCAAGTTGTTACCCTCCTCTGCATGTTATCCACCTACTGAATAAGACATAGCCTGCGTCCCCTCCTCACATAGTCATTGGACGAGACACTAGCAATCTGGTCCTATGGAGCATCCAGCATTGAAAAACAAAAGAGGAGAAAGGAAACACATGTCCACACTTAGCATCATGACCGCCCTACTTCCAGGAACTATAAAGCAAATGCTTAAGGTGTATTTCCAACTGAGGCATCCGAAACCTGAGAGTGAAGCGACTTTGTCCACTCCAATGAAAGAACCACAACTTCCTTGTGATCAGTGGTAGTAGAGCAATTGCTGTATTTGATACAAGTATATGGAAGCCTGGTCTTTCTTAATCATAAAATACGAAGTAAAAACATAAAAAACAATAATGGAAGTTAATCTGAAAATTACGGTATAAATGATGACGTTAATGTGAAGAATTTTTACACCGGATATGTGCCTATGGCTTACATATGCAAGGGGGAGTAGCATCAGTTTGGAACCTATTGGTAAAATTATTATAACGGCATTATATTATTGCAGAGAGACGAAGAGAGGAAAGAGCTTAGAAGATGTTCCATCTTAATGAGAGAGTACTACAAAACGAAGAGTAGACAAATACTCATAAAATAAAGTATGATATAATGAATTAGTTTGGCATTATAGGAGAAAGGAAAATATTATTAATTTGTGAAGCAGACAGTCATCTTTGCTACAGAATTAAAAGTGAGAGAGCTCTTATAAATGCTACCCACACGATGTAACACCTCACCAAAGCTCAACTATGAAACCAACTTATTCTGCTGATTACTGCTGTTCTAGCCATCTTTCCTGCATGTAAAACATTAAGTCAGCCAGTTATGAAGCTATCGAATGTTTCCAGAGTGTCACTTACCAGAAGGATTTGATAACTTACAGAGAAATGAACTGTTTTGCTTTCTGATCTTGATTAAGTACTGCTAACATACCACGTTTTGTGGCAGTTTCAAATGTGGATTATTTTTGGTTCTTGTTTCCCTGCCAAGTATTTATACAATTTTTGTCCAGCTCATTGCATCTAAATTTTTAATCTGTATGATGCAAATCAATTAGAGCAGGTTTTGTGTTTCCATAGTACTGCATGACACTGTTCCTAGCACAGGGCAAGAGAAGGCCTATTTTTAATCACCTATTTGTTGTATTTGTTTGGGTTCAAATGAAGTAAAAAGATGACAACAGCAGGAACTAGAGACTATGTCTAGCAGGTAAGAAGGCCGACTCTGAAAACATACAAGAAAAGAAGTCTTATCAGAGTTTCTACAGAACTTCAAACACCTTAGCTTTCCCCACACACCACACCCCACACACAATGAAGAGAGGTCTCTGCAGTGCAGCTGAAGGCCAACAGAGACCAGCTTTCAATGAGAATTTTCACAGGGAGGAAGGAGGTTGAGATATTTCTTATAGTTTATGATGATGCAAGTGCCCAGCACTAAGTACTGTGGAAGTTAGTACATACCAATCCCCTCACACTCTGGCGGGAGACTTTCTAGTTTGCACAAAAGTAAGCAGTACTTCTGCTGGCCCCTTTCATCGCTAGTTCAAGGGAGCTACAAATCCCCAAGCAGAAGCTCTAAAAGCAGGACTAAGGTGTAGTAAGTTAACAATAACCCATTTCATGTAGAGCAGGATTCATTTACTGCCTGTGTGTACTGAACTCTAGGAGTCTTTGGGGCCTGGCTACTCAGTTTCTAATTTGAAAGAAACATGGGGTATTTGCTCACTGTAGATATTTTTATTTATGTAAAACCAGCAATCCTGTATTTTTCATGTAAATGGTGATCTCAGCCCAAACACTAAAGTTCATTTACCATAGAAAACCCACATCCCAGGCACTGATCCTGGCTGGGAAGAACAAAGCATCCTGCTACTTGTTCCAGCTTTCAACACAAGCTGCTGCATCGCAGGGCAGAGCATGAATGTCGATAAATCCCACCCACGACACAGCATAGTCCAACCAGATGTTACCCAGTGTTTCAAGCTCTCCCAGTTGTATCACATATGCTGTTACAGGAGGTGGTCTTCTTAAAATCCCACCTACTGGAATCATGTAATTCTGTGAGAAATTCCGTTTCCTTTAAAAACAAGGTCTTGCTTTTTGTTGAAAAAACCCCAAGTAATCCAGAAGCAGTCCAATGATGAAAGAAACATGTCTCAGAATGGATTTTTTTAGTCAAGGTCAAAGCTGTCAGGTTGCCTGATATATGATTTCTCAGGATCATGCCGTGATTTTCTTGCACTCTGACACGACAACTCTGCGCAACTGCAGCTGCACAGTTACTGTCAATGATACAAAAGATGACTCTAATGGCTGCCCTGTGTGCAAAGAGTTTGTAATGAAAACAAAGGGCCATGAATACATTACCTTTCATTTTGAACAGTCAATATTTCATTAATTATTGAACTGCCAGTATTATAGCTAGTAAGTAAGGTTTGCTTCCTTATTATCAATTCCAGCAGTGAATAAAGAAGTACTACATAGCATGTTTGCCAGAAAATTGCATGCCAATAAATACTGTGCTATAACAGAATTCATCCAGATTCTTTAATCCTAATTTTGACTGCATATTTTTCGATTTGTAATATACTTATATTGAAAAATGCCTCTGTCTTACCACTTCTGCTGCAGGAAGCTTGCCTGTTGCTGCTCCTGTGAACAAAAGTAACTTGAAAAGTTTGGGACCTCATTTCTATCATGTGGATGTTTGAACAGAACAGAAGTGTTGTTGTGTAGAAGCATCCCACTCCAGAGCAGCAAATGAAGCAGATCAAACTGAACATTTTAAAGTACTACTTTTTCAAAACAACAGCCAGAAGAGAATGAAGAAGAAAAACCGTCAGTGAAGAAACTGAGAACTTTTTGTTCAACTGTAACTTCATAACCACTAGAAAACGTTCATTAAGATATAAAACCATGACTGTGGTTAAGACAGCTGACTATGGAAATAGAAAGAAATCTCCATTTTAAAAGTTAAAAAAGGAAAGAATAGTGAAATTTTGAGTAGTTAATAATCTCCTACTTTGTGGAAGCATCTGCCTTGTCACATCAGCAGGAATTATTAATGATTCCCGATTAAGTTTTGTCCCTTACCTGAACTCTTCCTTGCTCTGTCCCTCTTGTAAACAACAAAAACTTTTAAACTGACCTCAGGGACAATTTTTACAACCCCCCTTCCCATAGTTACTAAGATATTTTATCAGTAACTGTTATTTGATCAAACATACCACAGTTCCTCACCATCCCTCTTTGATATACAATATAAAAGTACCCTTAAATAAGACTGTTCTTTTATCAGTCACAAAAACCATTCACAGAAAATGATAACAAAGTCATGTAAGTGCTGAATGTCTGTGTGTAGAAGTACAGGAATAATTATGCCCAAGTGATGCTCAGGAATCTGCAGGATCAGCAGAGTATGGTGCTGTGTATTTGTAATTCTTTCCTCATTCTCTGCAGCTCAAAAATGTTCTGAATTTCACCTCTTCCCCACACCTCCCTCCCAGCCTGCATTAAAAATTTATGTTACCCTCCCAGGGACTGTAGAGGCCCCACAGCCTAGCTGTGATAGAAGCTAGCTCAAAGTACCATTTATGTGTTCAAGCAAGCATGCAGCTTACAAATGTCAGGAATAAATTGTTTTTAGTAATGCATAAAACCATCTGCTATACACCAGCCTTCTTTGGTTTGGATTTCATGATATAACTCTTGGCTACATCATCTGATTCCTATTTATGCCTCTCCTAGAGGCAGAGCTCTTTAGTCATGGTTCAGACTGTTCCCATTGCGGGGAAAAATGATGCATTTTCTGGTTTATTTTTCAGGGCTCACTCCCCAGCAATAGCTTTTGTCTAGCAAAAGGAAGAAGCCAGTCTTATCTTACTTTCCAATGTACTTTGCCTCCAAATCTCACTTCATTGCCCACTTGTAGAGTAGCCAGGTGGGAGACTCGTCACATGTTTTTCTCTATCAGTTAGGGCTCTGATAATTGAAAATGGCAAGGAGAAAAATAGTTCAGATAAAAACATGGATGAAAATGAAAGTAGAATATTGAAGGGTAGGGGGTGGCATATGCTATTGTCTTTGATGCAGACAAGTGTACCTGTGAATGCCCACTCAGATGCAGCCAGAAACTCACTCTGTTTCTCAAACAGGCTGACATATCTCCTGGCTGGGTAAAGGGCTCATCAAAAGCGACTCTTCCTGAACCTCACCAAGCAGTATGGTCTCCTTATTTGGGTGTCCAGGTAAGATACTCAGTTCTGTTTTTAAACTCCCTGTTCTAATGAGCAGAGTTCTGAGACCAAATCCTTTCACCTTTCCTTTTCACATTCTTCCCAGAAAGAGTCAGGATTTCCTCTTTATTGCATTTTCTGGGATGTACACTGACCTAAAGTGTGTACCTTTCATATTGGTACTGCTGTGATCTGACAGAAAACTGTATCTGACTTGCATATGTCAATTTTTTTTGAGTGCTGATCATGGCAAGATGCTCTCCAAGTATCAGGGAAAAGCACAGAGCTCGAGGTCCTGGAGGGCAGCACAGGGCATCAGGGGAATGGAAATTCCCTGAGGTCTGGGCTCTGCACTCTTTAGAGCTAGCTGCTATATGGACCATATGGAGATAGGTATAAATATCATCTTTGCGGGCACTTAGGCTCCACTCATCTCTGTAGTGCCAGATACAAATTACAAGAGTATCATTGTCAATAAAATCTGAACTGAAATCCCACTTTGGTCTTCACTGCTACATCTGCTGATTTGAGTGCACCTATTACTCTGCCAGAAGATTTGAAAGGGGAACCTGGCTTAGGACAAAAATGATAATGCGTACTTATATAACATTTAGCTCAGAGAAGGCTGCTACAGTGGTAAGGAAAGCCAGAGAAAATTAAGCACTGCAGAAATAAGAGAAGGTTGGAAAAAGTAGCTACTGAGGATGAAGAGAAGTTCAGAACAGCCAGAGAATTTGGGCAAAGTAATTTCCAATAGGATAATTCATAAACATCATACTAGGAATTATTTAAGTGCAGGAGCAAACACAAAATGTTGCTATTGCCATATGTGAGATGATCGTTTCTGCTCTGCTCTCCCATAATCTTCACTATTCAGGTAATTTAGCAGCCTGCAGCTTATTTAGGACAAAATTCTTCACTGATCATTACAGACTGAATGTCTCAAGGAAATGCTAGTGTACTAAAAGGGATTAGTCCAGGTGGATGCAGAAGACCTAACCATGGTCAACTTAGCTGCCAGAAATGAAGGTGAATTGGAATACACACAGGTTCTACGGTGACACAGATTCACAGCCAGCTGTGGCCAGAGGTCATGAGGTTGTTGATACAGGTCTAAAGCATCTCTTCACTCAGGAGGGATAAACTTAGAAAATAATTTACTTGAGCTGCTTTTAGATTGCTTAAGAAAACTAAGTTCTTGGTCCCAGTGTATAGGAATTGTCAAGGAAAAGAAAAAGAAGAAACAGTTGATTACTGATTAGGAGTCAGATGCATGATTCAGGGGATATCTGAGCTACTACTTGCTGTGGTGGAAAAAAATTGCCCTGGATAATTATTCTTGCTTTGCCAGAATAAATTTATCGGAAGACTTTACAGCTTGTACAAGTGGATGTGTGGGTCAAATCTATTTTTACCAATAATGGAACACATTTCTCTGAGCAGGCTGCACTTGAATAGGCAGAAATTCAGTCATTTTGCAGTGATGTCAGATGTGTGATCTTTGACCATTTTTTTATCCCCAAAACACCAGGTTAGTGGAAAATTAGGGGAAAAATCCCAGACTGATGTCAGAATACTAAAACGCCTTCAGAAAGAGGGTATGTCGTCAGATGCTACTTTTACTTAATGCACTACAATTGTAGGTCAACATTGAGAGAGCAGTTAGCACTTGCAAACATTGGCAAATTGAGAATGTGAATGTTTATTTGTACAGTTGGAGGTGGTGCCAGTTGAAGGGGCAAGAGGGGAAAAACAAACCAAAAGAGCAATGAGATTTGGTGTTCTGGGAGCTGCTGCCACTGCAGGAACATGGCATAGAGGGCTGTGGGCTTTGGGTTCATAGTTACGGAGCCAAGAAGATGGATTCACAGCTGTGAAACAGAGACACATGCTGCCACGTTTTTGGGTTGCGAGGTGAAATTTTGATAGCAAAGAGTCAAAGTAGTAGGTAGTAGCTGAGAATGCTGAAATTGTTTTAAGCTCCAGCAGCTTTGTGTGTCGGCTAGCATTTAGTGAGTGAGAGTGTCAAAAAGGTGCAAAGAAAACAGGATTTGAAACTAGGACTAGCTTTTTGTATAAACATGTACAGGAGATGCTGTCAAAGTCGTTACAGCTACCTTCTGCAAGTAACTTTGCTGGAAGTGAAAAGGTCTCTGAACCACATCACAGCAGCTCTAACTAGACAAATAGAAGACTTGACAGATTTTAGTGGTGGCCCCCTGAGAAGGAGAGCTGAGAAAGTAAGTGTTGGCATGAGCACACAGGCTCCCTCAGAAGGGCAAAACACAGGGTCAGAGGGGAAAGGTTCATCTTGTCATCACTGCTTTCTAACATGTAGCCACTTCCTGTTTCTTCTGAGAATGGTGAATAAGAAATGAACTTGAATTTGGGCAAAGCTTCAAGATTTTTATTGAATGGTACATAACTAATAAACAAGATTATACACTGTTGGTATTTTCATGGAAAATAGACTCAGTTAAACACAGCAACATACTTCTGCCTTTCGGATAGATGCTAATTTAGCATTTGTAAAACGCAAGACCCCAGCAGAGCTGGAACATCCTCCCAGCAACAGCCTAAGAGGGCTCCTGCTGGGCAGTCTTTCTCTCCAACTGAGCTGTCAGCACTGGCTCAGATATTATCGATGTTAACTCCAGCATGGCACTGCTGGGACACAATGCCAGCGGAAGGAGCTGAGATCAGGCTTTTAGAGCAGCAGTGTCATCAGTGCCAGCCTACAGTGATGCCTCTGTGGAAGTGCAGAGCACTAATGCCAGAAATGGGTCCAATAAATAGCAATGCAGGGAAACAAGTCAACATTCCTCTGTACATTAGTGTGCTCTTCTGCCTCTGCCCCTCAGACCTATAGGATTAGCCTTGCAATGACACACAAGCCTCTGTCGTAATAGTGTTTGGATTTCAGATGATCAGTAGACATGGTGGAATTTGACAGTAAGATGCTCAGATGCAACAGCAATAGCTCTTAATGCTATACATATATATGTATATATATAGACACTACATATTGGTACAATACAACTCAAAGAATCAATGGCCTAATGCAGCCATTTTTATGTGACAGGGTTAACCTTGAAATATTAATGCATAAACTATTTATTCTCCTCCAAACCATTGAAGTTACAAAGAATATTCTCTCTCCTTCTCGTACACCTTTGTAATAAGACAATTACTTTTATTTCTTTAGCTTAAGTGAATTAGCAGACTCTCCATCCCAGCTAGGAAATGGTTTCTCTCTTTTCTTGTTTCAGTTAACAGTGATGTGGAATGGAATCACTTTTTTCTCTAGCTTTTCAGAAGGCATTTTCACATAGACCCCAGTAGTGAGACATCGTCTTCTCTTTATCTATAAAATACAGGAAGACAGTAAAATAAACAAGTGATCACAGCATAATCATTGACCAGTACCTTTTAGAGAAAACTGATGGATGTTCTGTCTTTACTGAGCAGAAAGTATTCTAGACACTTTTCCCTGTCACCCCTCTTTGTAGAAGATCCGTTGAGACCATTTGAGGGAGAATCAGGAGTTACAGGGGCCATTTAGCAAAAAACAGAGTCCTGCCGTTCATTTAGCCCTTTGAAGGTGCTCCTGCTGCAGAGTTCAGTGTTGGTTCAAAACTAGGAGTGTTCACACCGGACAGTTTCATTTAGCTTCCAGGGACAAGGGCAGATTGAAAAATATGGGACAGGAATACTGTTTGGTTTTAAGCTTTGGCATCAGGTTTATTTCTAACAGACTGTGAGTAGTCCAGCCCCCCTCCCCGGAAAGAGGCAACCCACGCTTACATTTCGCATGCCTTTGTCTTTGTGCAGACATTTCTAGCTGTGAAGTTAAAAATGCTGTAAGTTACAATTCCCCCCCATCACAAGGGGAAGCCTCTTTAAATTTACTTTGCACAGAGGTGAATGGTGAGAAAAGGAAAAATCAAATCCTGGGATTTTGTATGAATCAGTTGTGAAATCAGATTACACGTGAAGACTGTTGCCTTTGATCCCAGAAGCATCCAGGATTCCAACCTGTTCTAAGCATCCAAACCTAAGCCAAGGGTCAGTCCCAGATTTAAGCTGACCGCCTTCTGGCATTCTGGCAACACAAATGAACCATAAACAAATCTAAATGGCAGCTCCAGCAAGTTCTCTTATTTTTCATTATTCTAACAGCAGTGCAGCAGTGAAAAGAAACATCCCACTGTGTTTGTTCCCAGTGTTCTTCCCTGTTCTCATTTCTTTCCCCTTGTCCTCATCACACGAAGGGGTGTTATTAGCAGGATGGGGCTGAGTTAATGGGACTTACCGCTTTGCCCACGAGAATGGCTGAGATGATGATACTGTAAAGAAAAAATCCTGAGGCAGTGGCTCCTAATACCCAGAGATATATGGCAGTGTCTGGACAAGGTTCTGGATCTAAAACATATGATATCACACAAGTCATGTCACACATGAGCCTCATAAGGAAGCCCCTAGGGTCAATAAGTCAGCCTCCACTCTGCTTTTCTCTAGCATGTGCTATCCCAGGATACTACCAGGATTGAGCTCTGAGTCCCTGCCCACTCAACCTCCAATGAAAATAGGCTTTATCTGTAGAAGAACATACACCTTACTCTCCATTGTTTCTGCACTTACATATCTAACTGCCTAGACATACATGTGCACTACATGGTATTGCTTATGCTGTCAAACATCCATACATTGCTAAATACATTGCGTGACTATGAATATGCCTGCTTTAGCTGTGTGCAGGGAGACCTGAAAGGAATAAGAGCTAATCATGATTCTCAGAGCTTGAATCAGTGTTCCATCTCACTTTTTACAAACAGAACTTTGAAGACCTTTGAGACATAACAGCAACTCCCTTAACCTGGGAATAGCACAGTCCTGTAAAGCTGCTTACCAATGACATAGAGATGCGTCCCATTTCCCTTGTTCATAAAATAGGGTGGAGGGTACATCCGCTCCATCTTGCAGATGTAAAGACCAGTATCATTAGCTTGCAGGCCAGTGAGGGTGAGGGTCACATTGTTTCGGCTAGGGCTGACACGGCACTGAATGACCTCTTCCACACTGAACATTTTAAACTCCGTTGTGTAAGTTGAAGCACAAATCTCAGTGAACTGGTCACCTGTCTGTTTAAGCAGAGTCACTCGAATTTCCTTTGCATTCCCAATGTGCTTGTATTTACACACCAAGCTGGCGACTCCTTGCCTGTTGGCCAGCACCATTGCTGGCTGAGTCACTTCCATTACTGTAAGGAAGTAAAGAGCATGACGGTAAGTGAACTGTCAAGAAATGATCTGCAGTCATTTACTTGAAACCTGCACAATAGGGAGTCCTACCACCTCCTATTATCCATGGGTAATTCCTAGAAAAGCTGCTAAATCCTTCCAAAAAAAGGACTCCAAGACCACAATTCACATAGGCACTGCATTAATATACTTAGAAAAGCTCAAGAAGTGCTTTCATTACTATAAATGATATTATAAATCTCAGCAATTACTTGTTGCTTAAATAGTAGGTAATTTGGCCCACTTACTGGAGCAATGACCTGCATGCTTCAGTTTCCCTCAACACAAACTTTTAAATGTACATAAGAAAGCAAAATAATAGACTTCAGATGGTAAAGCTGAAATTTGAAATTTACAATTTGAAATTTACAATTTAAACCACAATTTCTGGCTGGTAGAAATAAGCAAGTTCACATTTAGAAACAAACAGGCTGACATCCTGTATGGAACATGGAACAGAACCATTAGGGTAAGAGTAAAACTGAATGGAAAACCTGTTTGCATATTTTTGTTTCTGATCTTTTTGCTCTTCATTTTTAACCAGCTATTCCCAAGCCTCAGTACAGCAACAGTATATACCCCAAGCCACCGTATAGCAACACATAGCAAAGCCTGATAAACATACTGCAAAAAATCATTATAAATCTTAAAGGGAAACTAGTGCACCATGTGCATCCCCATTGGCTGCTTTTTACAACTCCTATAGTCTATCCTGCTACACAATGGGAAGGCACTGATTTTTGCTTTAATAAGCTGTGAAGACTCAGTATTATTTGTTCAATTTCATTTTATATCACTCCATTTTGGGGCAGGGCTTATCTTCTTCAGTTCTGCAGTGCAAGAATTTGGGACGAAGAGGAGTAGAATTTCTCCATCCATTCAAACCTCTATATCCACGTTATCAGCTGCCAACAACTTCACTCACAGGCCCTGGTTTGTAAAAAATCTTTCTTCCTTCTTGAGCTACTCTGAATCCTGCCCAGCCTCTCTACAGATGCTACTGCTCTAAAGTCTGTGTGTGGTTTTCCAGATACCTCACGGTGCCCCAAGACCTTGTTCCCAGACTGTCCTATGGAGGGGTCCCATGTCATCTCCCTCTCCCTGTTGTAGCCAGTCCATCTCCTGCAAAGATGTGAAACCGAGAAACCCCAGCTACCTTGTCTCCTTCATCTACCCACCTTCAGCAATGGCAGTGGCTGTGCAGAGAAAGCCCACGGTGACCAATATTGAGAGCATTCCTGCGCTGGGACAGATGCTGAAGGGAGTGAAGGTAGCTGATGCCTTCAGACTTTAAGACAAACTGGAACTCTCAGGACTGGAAAAAAGGCGACACCTTTCAGGATACTGAATCTTCGAAATGTTTGAACCCACACAGAGTCAGTGTGTATATATATAGCTTTGATCCCAGATGCTGTACCTGAAAGTAATATGAAGCTTTGTTTTGGTTTTACGAGAAAGGAAGTAGTGGGTTTGATTAGTACGTGCACAGTTAACCTCAAACAGCATGAACAAAAACAACTATTCAGCAGATGGAAAATATATATTCAATCTGAAACTGCCATCCATTCTGCTTTAAGAATTGGGGGAGGAAAGGTAATCATCCAATAGAGCATTTCAGGCCCTCTCATGCTGCCAGCTTGCACAATCATAGCACTTAATATTTTAGCAATCATCAGGTATTTCCTACTAGGACAACACACAGAGAATTATACTTCTGCCTAATGTGGCACAGTGAATCAGTGCGAGCTAGCTTTTTTATGGAGGGCTTCCCTCCGCCCCTGATCTCTTTGCTTGCTTTAATGTTAGTGCTTTTGATGTTTAAAAATTGCTGTCCCCTTCAAAATACTGATTACACTTGCAATTACTTCATCTTTTCATATCAGCAATGCGACTTGAATCATAACCCAGCTTCTTTAGGCTGTCCTGTTTCCAAGAAAAAATTATCTATCTAGGTTTATAGCTAATGACTTCCATATCTATACAGTACTTTCCCTACCTACAGACTTTACTGTCTAAGTACCTTGAGATCAACAGATGAAAAACACTGCAGGAGCTTTGATTATTGCTATCTCTGCTTAGAGCACCTGCGTCATTTCAAATCTCAGTGAAACAGTTTTCACCCATTGGCCTTTTAAAGTCATGTAAGGTCTGAAAATCATTGTGCTTTTTTATGTGATAGACTGTTATATCCATGAATCATTGCCTAAAGAATTTCATAAAAATGAAGTTACACTTCAGTTACACTGAAGGTCATCAGTCTTTTTTTTCCCCACACTTTGAGAAGTTCTTTCAGAAGGTGCTTCATCATTTATATATGTAGATGTAGCAGATTGCAAAGACCTACTTTTGAACTGTGACCTAGAAAAACTAACAGCATTAGTTCTTGAAGAGTAGCCTGCCTAATCCAAAGCCACAGGATAAACATTTGATCTTGAAATCACATAAATACGTAATAATATAAATAAATTTACTGCTTCCATACTTAGGTCATGCAACAATTGTTTGTAAGGACAGATTCATAGTCAGTTTGATCTTAACCAGCATTCAAAACAGAACTGATGATAAATAAAAATATGGCTATGGGAAAATTAAAAACTGCACCCTAATAATGAGTCAGACCCATATTGTATTACTGGTTAGACAAGCTTAAATCAATTTTAATATTAAATTTAATATTAAATAAATGCTATTGCAACATCATGTACCAGAATATCAGTGAGATTTACGGCATGAAATTACCAGGTTATACCTAACATTTTCATATCCAGAGTAGTAACCAAATTACCTGTCCTATGTGCCTTTTGGGCTTGGATTTTGTATGCAGTTAAACAAATGATGCATTTGAGCTTCAACAACCATAATGTCATCTCCTGATAATTGATTGAGACTGCAAATTGATGGTGCGATTAACCACTAAACACTTGCAAAGGATTGCCATGTAAAATTCAGCGCTCACTGTCCCACAGATGCACGGTATCTTATACAGCTAGAGTTAGAGGTAGTGCTCTGGTGCTGCTCTCTCTGGCAATTGAGACTGCTCTGGCAAACATTGTGTTTCCAGTGGTACTCGTTTCCTGGCTGTTTTGTTCTCAGGGTGCCTTTTCAGATCAACCACTTTTTACTTTTTACCCTTGTTCCTCCTTCAAAGCCTCATGTTATGATGACTGCTCTGTAAGTAAGTCACAATATGTCTCCCTGTGGAGTCTCTTCAAGTTGTCTCTGTCTTCACAGCCAGGGCAGCCTGAGGTGAGCCTAGAGTATCCCCCTTCCAATGGATAGAGATCACCTTGCAATGGTGCCCTCTATCCTTGCTTGTCAGACTTTGGATCTTGAGTTAATGTATGTAGATAGCAGATGGATGATGCAGTAAAATAGAGATCTTGTTCAAAATAAGATCTCTCCTTCACTGCTCCCATCCTTCCCAGCTCAGTTATGGCATGGAACAAGGTACTCATAGTTCCCCCCTAAAATAAGATCCACAAAAATCACTGGGGACGCCTTTGTCTCTTCTGTGCCCCTCTTCTAACTACTCTTCAGCTGATGAAGAGTCTCTGGACTTCTGCTTGGTCCACCTTCCCTGTATATCACAGCCATGCTTTGCGGGCTACAGCCACAGGACCTGTCTTACCTAGTTGCTGCGCCTTCTTGTCTGTGTAGTCTGGTATCTTCCTGCCCTGACTTCCTCATCTTGAGAACTTTTTTTCTTCCACCCTTTCCCCATAACTGGAACCTGGCACATGGCCTAGGTCCAGGGCAAGGGAATGGGTGAAAGAAGAGCCCTCCCTCTGACTCTGAGATTCAGAAGGTCTTTCAGGAAGGATATTCCTCTGGCTGTCTCCAACAGCCTGTGCTTTGCACTTGCCATGTTCAAAAGCTCAGTGTAAGATAAATCTTTCCTTTAATGCATGTACTTATATTATAGTACTCTTTGTTCTTAGGGGTGATATTAATCCCCAGGTCACCGGAAACCTTTATACTCTACATATGCAAAGTGTCAGAGCAGGGGAGGGGACTGAGGGCCTTGCAGAGCTAAACTGCAGAGCCTTAAACTGAGGAATCAGCTTAGGAGTGGTTTGGGTCTCACGGCCTCTTTGAACTTAGCTCAGAGAGGGACATGCAATTTACACTGAACACTGGACTACACTACTGTGATTAGTCAGATTGCTAGCAAGTTAAATAACTCTCATGTAAGTTTCTTTCTCATTTTGGGTTAGTTGCTCACATTTTAGTGATTTGAATTGCTTTTCTTCATTGAACGCTTGTTAGGGCAAACCTTCCTGCTGACACCCTGTCAGAATTCCCATTGCAAAATGTTATTAATCACAAAATTATTTTCATACTTCAAAGCCTGTCTCATGCTGCCCATGTTTTTTTCTTCTGTGACAGGAACTTGCTTGGTGAATTGCTTGAGATGTAATGGGGAGAAGAGAAGCTTATCATTTGCATAAGTATCTGGTTTCAGGATATTTTGTTAAATGCAGAATGTGAGATCATGTCTTATTATGTTAAACAGTTCACGTTTTTACCATGTTAGTTTGCCACAAACCTATTGGGGTTTTGAAATGCACTGTCATTTGAAAAAAAAATCCAGACCTCTAAGTGGTATGGCTGAAGAAAAAATCTTTTCTACAAAACAATAGGTAAAGAGAAAAGGAAATAACACAGTGACTGGAAAAATATTGTTTCATTACCATTAAAGGACTAAAACCTGATTAGTGTAAGTAAAGGCCTAGATATGACCAAGTTTGGTGGATTAGTCTTGGTTCCTGAAGGAACCACAATTCACATCACAAAACCACTGATTTTTAAGTCTCTCAGAAATGAGGTCTTTCTGTCATCTTCTAACCTGGATTTACAGATGCTGCTCTCTAGTCCTAAACCTGTGCCCTCAATCCAGCCTCAGCAGAGGCGAGGACACCACTAGCTGAGGAATTCTCCATCCAGTACTTCTCAGGGCACACAGGGTTGGTCTTCTTGTGCACTTCTGCTGACCAGCAGATTGTCCAGAAGGATGTGAGGTGTGGGTGGATGTGTGAGCATCCTTTTTCTTTGTTCTACAATTGTTGGTATTTCCTTTTTAGAGTCTAGGCTTTGTTTCCACTACTGTAAAGTTAATTACATCCAACAGGCTTTCCTGAAATTCAGGGCATCTATAGTTATCTAACACAGAGGGAAAATTGCCTCCCAACTTTTCATGCTAACAGTTCTCAGTTAGCCTTGAAGGTCTGCATTGTACCCCTTACCTGGCCGGGTTTGCTACATGTTATTTTAATAGTCCATACATGCCCCAGTAGCAACCAGGGCCCCTGCCTGGACCAGGACCCCTGTGAATGTATTGCCTCCTCCCCATGTCCTGTGCAGCTTACAGTCAAAATGTAAGATCTGAGACTGTATGGAAAGAGATACAGACAGAAGTAAGAGGAAATAGAGACAAGACTGAGAAGCAACACAGGCAAAAGGTGTTTACACACCAGCTTCCTTACTCTTCTCCAGTTTCCTTTAAGGGGCTGTGGCAGGGGAGAGATTTTAGGAGGAATTTGAACACCGACCCTGACGTATCTTTAAGACTTACCTTTAAGGAAGGAGCTTTCCAAAGCAGAGCACTGCAAACCTCTTGTTAATAGGCCAGTCACTTGGGAGCGAACACAGAATAAAGCAGACACCTTCGTCCCAGAGTGAACACTGAAAGCTAGTCTGTTTTCAGGAATAAGTAAAAAAGAACCAAAGGAACCCCCCAAGTCTAAACACAAATCAGTTAAGCATACCCCGTGACGAGCTGCAGCTGTGGAGACATGGAGAAACACTGGAGAAAGCTTTTACTTCTGCTTCCATTTATTTCTTAAAGCATTGCAAAAAGGAAAACCAGCAAAAGGTAGCCGTATTTCTGATAATCTCTGGCTCTGCCAGTACAGCTGTTTGCATTTAATGAGGGATACAAGAATAAATCATTATAAAGCTTTGCTGAAGACATGTGAGGAGTGTTGTCCTCAAAAATGAGATGTGCAAGAAATATTTTTAAAGGGTACAGACAAGGAGCGTAATTCACGTGTGGTATATAGCTTAAAGGCCTACTTCCAGTTTTCACAGGGCTAATTAAGACCCTGATTTTTTTAAAAAAATCTTTTTATGGCATTTCAAACTACAAGATCAAAGCAGAACTCCTGGAAAACCTAGAATTAAACCTTTATATTTAATGTTTATAAAGCAAAGGACTGAAAGAAGTTTACATGAAGGAGATAGTGCTCCAGCTCAGTGGACATACAGAGAATCCAAATATCTGAAAGACAGGAGACCTGACAAGGAAAGGCATTTTCCTAAGCTCACGGTGGGAAATTCTGTTCAAATCCAAGGGATGGCATGGACCACATTCTAAAGCACCTCTTTGAATTGATGACAAGTGGGTAACGAAGATCAGCTTTGTTCACCAGTCAAAGTCTGGAGGCCATTTCTGAAGAGTGAATGAGAGCTGATAGAATGGGATGGGCTGGAAAATGAGATGAAATGAAATGAAGTTAAATTAAATTAAATTAAATTAAATTAAAGGAAGGAAGGAAACTTAGTAATATAGCAGAAGGGGGAAGCCAGCAGACAGACACAAAGAGAATGACAAGGTGTTCAAATTGACAGATTCACAGTAACATTTTGAATACGTAGCAGCGAGCTGAAGTTTGTCAAGGCCGGAGAAGAGAATGTTTCAGCAGTTGAGGTGAATAGTGATCATGGGCTAAGGCTTCTAAAGGTATTTTGTCACATTCAACCACATCCACACTCGGTCTGATTTGCTTGTGCGGGGACTGGATCTCAGAACTCCAGCACAGGTATGCATCTCTTCCCAGGGGCACACCAAGTTTGGGAACAGAAGTCAGAAGCCTTGGACATCTTAGGGAAACAGCTTCTCTGTGGAAATCTCAGAG